>NW_004567109.1:16253746-16272527 GCF_000260355.1 Condylura cristata | reverse complement strand
CCCAGGGTTTGTTCATTCACTCCTTCAACAAATTCTTCCAATTCTCTCACTAGACACTTGCCAACAGTCAACTGCTCCAAGTGTTTACTGCATCCTGAGAACACAGAAACGAACAGGGCAGGGTAGGGGGCATAGTAACGTGTGTCCCACGCTATGGAACAGAAGGATAGACAGAGGGGGTGGGGAGTCCGGGGGCAGCCAGGGAAGCCTCCAAGCAGGAGCAGAGCAGCATGGGAATGGGAGCAGCAGTTGGCCCAGTGAACGAGCCCAGTACAAGTTCTCACAAGCACCCCCCATGTGCTTTCATCTTGACACAATCCTGAGCGGTAGATATGATCACCCCCATTTTACAGATGAGGAAACTGAGGCGCCGATAAATGTAAAAGCCAGAAGGTGAACCTGGGTCTGTCTAGCTCCAGATCTGGAGCTAAATTCAGGAGATGTTAAGTTTTGAAACGCAAGATGGTAACTGTGAAGGGCTGGAGGCCAAAGCTGAAACGTTAGCCATGCTTGTCTCTGGCACTGGGCTTGTGTTGCTCGACACTGACACCTGGACTGTGAGAAAAGCAGGATCCACATTTGTCAAAATCACACTTGCTCCTATGAGACATTAGTTTTGTTTTCTCCAGTTTGTTTCCTTCCCCTTGGAAATGGAAATTGCTTGATTTGTGATTTTTCCCCTTGATTACAAAAATAAAGTTGATTTTTTTTTTTTGAAAATCAACCCATTTAACAATGATCAGAAGCAGTGATGTTTCCCCTTCATGTTTCCCAACTTACTGTAGCAAGCGTGTACTTCTTTTGTAATTCAAAAACAAAGGTTATTTTTAAGAAGTGAGTTTTACACGTCATGGACTCAAGTGACCCCACCAACCAGAGCTAGGGCAGTTCCTGAGAAAAAGGCCTGGGGGTTTTGGTTGACCTCAAACCCCAGTGAGTCAGCAGGATGAAGTAGCTGCCAGTCTGCAGGAAGACAAGCAGAGAAGCATGGGGTCCAGAGCAGAAGGAAACCTCTCCCGTGCCTCCGGGCTGGTCAGACCTCATTTGAGGACAGGCCTGCCGGAGAGCTGCCTGGCAGTTGGGAACAAGTCTCCACACAGCTGAGGGACCATGGAGAAGAGGGATCTAGGGAGCTCCTCAAATAATACGCAGGTAGGGGTTGGACCTGGAGATTTAACCTGCCTAGGGTAACTGAGCAAGGACAGGCTGTAAGACTCAGAAACATGCAGCTATGGGGTGACGGATTGCACTTGGAGACCGCCTCACTATGTACAGTGTCTGTAGGGTTTGAGGGGGGAAATAGAACTACCCAGTCAGCATCTCACAGGGAACTTGCTAGGACTTCAATAGTAAATAATGGTGATAACTATGAAGTCATTTGTTGAATGCTCATTGCCTAGCACATTGTATACAATAAATGCATATGGAAGATAATACATAATATAATACTATAGATAATATAATATTGAAATATGCTAGACATATACATACAGTATGCGTGGCGTGTGTGTGTATCAGCACTTGTCAAAGTAGAGCCGGAGCAGGTCTGTGTTCCAGCTCAGGTTGCTGGGCTACCCTCCAAGACTCTGATTCAGTCCGTCAGAGGTGGGGTTCATTCACAAATATTAAGGGGATTAGTCTGAGAATTACACTTTGAGGGCCACAGTATACACTCTTTCTTTGTCATGACGGCTTTACAATAGAGGTTTTGTTATTGTGCCCATTTTACAGATCAAAACAAAGCACTCAATCCAAGTTTCTCAGGTGTAAAAAGACTGCTTACAACTTGTGAGCAGCAGTGTCTACATGGGAACCCCGAGCTTTCTGACTCCCAAATTCATGCTTAACCAGAACAGTAAGTTCTTTTTCTCAATGAATTAATAAATAGAAAGGGAGATTCTAATTGTTTGAAAACAAACTTAAAAATCACTTCTCCAACAGAGAAAGTCAGAGCAAACATGTGGCCCCTGGATGAGGTCCTGGCAGTATTTCCAAGTATTTCAAAGCAAGGAGAAGAAGCAGTCCCCTGAGAGAGGACAAATGATACTTCACTTCCCCCATGCTGGGCTGGGGTTCTACTGTGCCCAAAAATGGCTAGACTCTTACAGCTCCAGGGTCACATGTTGTAGGAACTTCACTGGGACAGCAGTTCATCCCTTTGTTATGATGAAATTCAGCAGACATGCATTGAGCATCTTGCTCAATGAAGCAAGGAATGACACAGCAGCAGGCTGAAATACAGCCACCCAAGATACCAGCTCTGAAGTGAATATTACCTTATATGGTAAAAGGGGCTTTGCCAATGTGGTTAAATAAAGGGTCTTAAAATAGGGCGATCCTCTTAGATTATCAGGGTGGGCCCGATATAATCACTGGGTCCTTATTAGAGAGAAGGCGATGTGTGAAGAGAGAAGCAGAGAGAGAGCTTTGATGATGCTGTGCTATGACTTTGAAGATAGAAGAAGGGCCAGGAGCCAAGGAATGCAGCTGTAGGAGCTGAAAAGGCCAGGAAATAGATGTTCCCTAGAGCCTTAAACAAATGCAAGTTCTGCCAACAGCTTCATTTTAGCCCCTGAAAGGCCCACTTGGACTTCTGACCTCCAGAAGACAAATAAAATGGTCTTGTTTAAAGTCATTAAATTTGTGGCAATTTGTCTCTGCAGCAATTGGAGAATGATATGAATATAATTGCCAAAAATAGAAAACTGCTTCTGGTGTTCACATAGTTTGTGAGCAAAGACATAGACACACACTGCTTTTGACCTTGTGCCTGAATGGGTTGGGGGGTCGCGAGGGGTCAAGGTGCAATACTGATGATGCCTTCCCGCCTCAAAGAGGGAGAGCACCTGTAGTCACCTAGACCCACACAAAGCACTTGGGGTCTTCTAGGAAGCAAGTGTGACTCATTCCTTCAGTAAATAGTTACTGAGTACCTGCTTCCTGCCCCACATGGTGCTAGGTATGGGTACAGAGAAATGAGCCAAAAGATCTTCATGGAACTTCCGGTGGAAGGGATGGGGGCAGGTGACAGTAAATTCAATATTTTTTCACATTTATCCTTATAGTGAAGGTGTCTCTGAAAGAAGTTAGGTTCTAAAGGCAGCAATCAGATAGAAAGGGCTTATCTTTCAAATTATATTCAAAAACCCTTACATTACCTAGAAAGCACAATAATTCTTTTGCACTGAAGCTGCTCCACCTTTAAGAAAAAGACCTCTCCCCTAGGGAGGAATTGATGTTGGAAGGAATTCTGGAGTGCTCTTGGCAGCTGCAGGGAGGAGTCCAATCTGCTTTTATATTAAGTGTCTATCATCCTAATGCAGATTAGTTTTTGTGGTTTTTCTTTCTGTCTTTCTTTTTCTTCTTCTTTTTTTTTTGTTTGTGTGTGTGTGTGTGTGTGTGTGTGTGTAAGGATAATAGCAGATTCTAGAGTTGCATCTTTGGAGGTCAGTTAGAGGATAAGCTCTCAAATTGGCATTAGTTAAATGTGTCTTTGATGTGAGCCCACAGGGCGAACTTGGGTTAGTGCTACTAGGAAATGAGCCAAACCCATGAGAGTCTATAGTCGAGGGGACATGGGGCTCTCAGGGGTCTTCCCATTGCTCTGATACCTGGGAGACAGGTGGGCATTAACCAAGGTGACTTAGGGGAGAATGTTCTGGGCATACAAACCACCTCAGCATGTGGCTGGAGCTGAGACCTCTCCTGAAGCCCATATGCATGACACTATGTCCCCGTGACTGCCCAGATAAATGCTAGACCCCTGCCCTAGTTCTGAGACCTAGAGAAAATGCCGGGAATTTCTTAAGCCACAAAATGTCAGTTTATGCATGGGGCACACTTTTTCTGGAATGCGTGGGGGGTAGCCCTAGAATCTGCTTCCACCATCTGCTTCCATCTGCTATGTCACCTTGGGCCACATGTCTCTCTGCACCTTGATCTGTCCATCTGCAAAGTGGGGCTGGGACAGGGTGAGCCCTTCCAGCTCTGACACCATCCTTCTGGAACTAGGAAGAACTGACTGTAGTAGTTTGACATTACTGCCTGTGGCACTTGCTCTGAATGTGAATCCCGACCATTAGGTCATCTCTCTGAGGCTTCATCTCCTCAACTGTAAAACAGGGGCCTCAGTACCGACCCCTCTGGAATGTATGACCATTAAGTGAGATCACAGATCTATGCACCAAGCCCAGCGAATGACAGCTACTGTCATTTCTTGGAATGAATGTGAAATGGAACATGGTAACTGCGCTGATCATGGCAAATGCAGCACCCTCAGGGATTTCCATCAACACATCTCTGCAAGCTGCATCATAAGGTGCTCTGATGGGTGTTCAGGGAAACACCCACAGCGGGCAGCTTCACTTTGGCAGGAACTGAGGAAACTCCCCATGGGGAAAAGTCTGCCGGGTAGGCGGTGGCTACACACACTTTTGAGTACAAAGATGATTCCCAGACTGAGCTGCATGAGTGGGCTGGAGATGGAGTCTAGGAGGCCAGAATAGCTCAGGATGGGAGAGGACATGTCCGTTGCCCTCAGCTGGTAACTGGGGCAGGACAGCCTGGGACAGAATGAACAGGAAGAGAACTGCGTCTTCCCTCACCAGTGACTGCCTCCTCAGCCTCCAACCCAGCTACACCATCACTCTCTTCTGACTCTGATATCTACTCATGATATCTACTTGCAGCTTAGACAGTCGGAAGACTCTACACAAGAGGTAGGAAACTGAGACCAGCAATAGGCAAGACTTGCCCTAGCTCAGAACCCAAATTGAGGGCCCCAAACCTCAGATCCAGAAACCTCAGACAGCCCCACAGTTGGCCTCCCTGACTTGTCAAGTGAGTGAGTCTCCTTGGTTGTTGCTTGGCAACGGCATCAGCCCCAGATGTTTTCTATCTCCACATTTCCATGGGAATCGGGCCACCCAAGTGACGACTGGACTCAGACCTCAGAGAGCAAATACCTCTGGGTTAAGTGCTATTCAGGAGAGGGCTTTTCCTGCTGAAGCCTGGGCTCCAAGGCACTGACCAGGCTCCAGCCAGGGGCCCTCCCAGGCAGCCCAGACCCATCTAGCTTTCTAGCTTAGGACCAACTCACATGATTCCTTCTCTCCAGGCCAAGCTGACCTGTGGGAGGTCATCGCAGACACCAGCAAGTGATGGAGTTGGAAATCATGCCGGGGGGTTTAGTGACCATTGGGTGGCACCTTGAAATAACAATTTAGAGTCACACCTAGGTTGAACCCTAGCTCAGCCACTCATTAGCTTTGTGACTTTAGTCAGTTCACTCCACCTAGCTGAGTTCATTTCCTCTTCTATGAAATGGGGCTGACAATATCTACCTCTCAGATAGGCATGAGGAATAAATGAGATGACAAATGTAAAGTAGCAGGCATAGAAGTAGGTATAGCTGCATCAGCTTTCTCAATTATAAACAAGTGAACTCTCTAGGTCACCTGATAGAAACAGGCCAGAGAATCAGCCTGAGGGGCTACACAGCGAAGAATGACATCCCCAGAATTCTGCTGCATTAAAGAAAGACCCTAGACCCTGCGCTCCAGCCCCACTGTCCACACCCAGCAGGAATATGATGGCACCGCCAAGAATGCGCTGCGGGTTCCCTTCCACACTGGTACCGCGCCCCCTTCTCGTTTCCATTAATGGTATGTCCCAGAGGAGAGGAGAATCCTCACTCTCATGGCTGGCTGTGTAGACAAAATGTCAAAAGCAAACACACCTGATTACTCCATTCCTGTGCTGCTTGAGTGCTTACAGCTTTGGAGAGGGATATTACGATGCCGGCTATAGGAAGGGAAATGCAGGCACAGAGAGGTTTCCGTGACTTGCCTAAGACGCACACTATTAAGTGTGTGGAACCAGGATGGGACCCCGTGCAGTCTGGCGCCAGAGCCTGAGCTCTTAATGACCATCTCTTTTCCTAATATCATGATCTGGAACTCAGAATGAGGCACCCTGAGAAATAGTCTATGGACAGCCCAGGCTCTGATTCCAGGTGGAACCTGCCCACTTGCAGGTCCTAATAAGTGGCCCCATCCACCCACTTCGTGACTGACCTGAAAGTGTCCTCTCAAATGGCAAACAGCACAGGCTTGTGTTTGGAGATAGGGGAAGTCCTGCCAGCTGGTTAGCTTTAGTCATTTGTTTCAAGAAGGAAAGCTCTCAGTTGGTAGACAGCAACAGTTGGCTGGCCAAAGAGAGAAAGGAGGCCTGGGTGAGAGTAGGCGTCATTTCTCAGCTGATGACACTTAACAAGTCCCTTCTCCAGCCTTCATTTTCTCCTTTGGAAAATGGGACAGTGGCCCGCACCCCGCCTGCTATTCTAGACAACACGTGTATGAAGCTGGCTCACCTAAGCACCACGCAACTGGGAGGACTTGCAATGGCCTCTAAGTCCAGAGGTTAAAAATACACAGGTCTGGGGCCTTCTTGCTGCTGCAGGGGTTAAAGACAGTGCTATCAAGTTATCAGCAGCCAAGGCAGCTCAAGTTCCATCTCCCCCACCCCCAAACCCCACCCCCCCAGGTTGTTGAACGCATGGTGCAGCAGACCTCTCCAGTCTTGTCTGCTGCTCCCCTCAGCAGTGTGTTTCAATCAGTCCACCTGTTCCACTCCCCACTCTGTCTCTGGTGAATCCTCTCACCCCCCCCCCCGGTCATGTACCCTAGTTCTTGTACGCATAAATAAATAAAATTTTTTAAAAATATATACAGACATGATTCAAGTTCCATCTCCATCACTTTCTAGCTGTTTGCCCAGGGAGGCAGCTTTGTAGCCTCTTTTCCATTTCCACAAAATGGATCCTTGGTTTCTTCTTGTGTGAAATAATAAGGTGTCTCCTAAACCGGTCAGTCGTGAATGTCAGCTGAGATATTGCCTCAGGAGCGCTGGGCCTTTCGGCTGTACAGGACCTCTCACTTGTTCAGCTCTCCCTGGTGCTGGCTGCCAGCAGCCTGTGCTCAGGATGAAACCTCTCAGACTACTTCTGACAGACCTTCCCCCACATTTGTGGGGTCACAAACATTTGTTAAAATAGAGAGTCATTTCTATTTTTACTGACTACAAAAGTAGTAAGTGCATCATTGAAAAAGAATTTTTTAAAAAAGATTTATTTCTGCATTCAGAACTGGGGTACAGGCCAGAGGTGCAGGAAGTGAGAGGATTCACCAGAGACAGAGCGGGGAGCAGAACAGGCCGACTGACAAGTACACTGCTGAGGGGAGCAGCAGACAAGACAGAAGAGGTCTGCCATGTGGATCACCTTGGGGGAGGGGCGGGTGGAGGGAGGAATCTAACTCTTGCTGAAGTGGCTTTAGCTTCTTAGTGCTGTACTTTAACCCACTGCACCACCAGGGAGAGTCCAGAAAAAGAAATTTTAAACAAATAAAAGAAGAAAATAGAGATGACATAACTTTACCACCCAGAGGCAATCACAATGGACAGCTGGGTGACTTTAATGCATGTGTAACAGGATGTTAATTTCTCATTTTCTTCTATTTGGCTTTGAGGTAGAGGCAATGAGTGCCAGGGACCACCCAGGCAGGGTATGCAGGAGGATGGAGAAACCAGTTCTACCAGCATTAACCCATCCCCCATCTCCATCCTCCAGGATGGGGGAGGAGGAGAGAGAGAGGAGAGTGATATCCTGGAGAGGAGCTCATTGTTGGCCAGTCCCCTCACCCCCTTCCCAGCACCATAGAGGAGAAGTGAAGTGTGTCCTTTCCACACTTCAGGATAGGGAAAGTTGGAGGCAACCACTTGGAGAATTTGAGACACAACTCAGGGTTCCATGGGCAAAGGACACAGGCAAGTCTAAGGCAACAGCCCTGCATTCATGAAGGTCCTGCTTCCCCAAGTCAACAAGAAACACCTTCCCCAATCTGCTCTGCAGAAGACCTGGCACCACTTCTTTTTGATAAATACCTGGGTGAATAGGGGCCTCCCTGGTGGCACAAGGGGTTAAGTATTATGAAGCTATTGGCAGCCGCTGCAGCATGAATTCAATCCCCAGCCAGGGAGCTGAGCCCTCAGAAGGGTATTTCAGTAGATCCATCTGTTTTGCTCCTGCTCTGTTTCTGGTGAAGCCTCTAACAGGCCTCTCCTTTCTCCCCTTCTGCGCCCCCCACCCCACCCCACACCACCTCTGGCCTAGCCCCTAGTTCTTGTATGCATAAATAAATAAAATAAAACTTTAAAATAAATATTTGGGTGAGTTAAGGGAAAACTGAAAAAGTTGTGGAATAGAATGCAGAAAGAACAGGATTATAGAACCACACAGATCTGAATTCAAATCCTCCCTCTGCTATGTTGTAGTCATGCTCCCTTTGGGGAAATCACATCATCTCTCTAGCTTCACCTTTCACACTTGTAAAATGAGTATAATCTGAGTATCCCTTCTGCAGCGTTTTAAATGAAACAAGAAGAAACACTAGCATATAACACATGTTCCAGCAATGATAAATGAAGACAGTTGTCAACGCTGAAAACTGGCTGAGGCTCCTGTGTGCCCTCTGAGCCTGTAAGTTCCAAAATGTCCAGGTCCTGCTTTTCTGACTTACTCCTTCTTCAATCACCGCTACTGTGAGCCTCGTGGTTGTCATCATTATTATCCTCATCATCATCTTTATAGAGACAACAGCTGCTTGGGTTTCCATGGCAATTTCAAGAAATTCCATGATCTAGTTTCATTTAAATCTCATCATGATCCTGTGAGGTCTGTATATAATCCCAGTTCAGAGATAAGGATACCAAGGCTCAGAGAGCATAAATGACTTGCCCAAGGGCATACAGATCTGAAATCTGAGGGCACTGCATTTGGCCCTCCTTATTTAACATCTGCCAAGCAACCAGTGAGTACCAGGCATTTGAAGTTAGCCTGACTCCTGTTCCCCTACAGACCCACAAGTCAAACGTACCTGTAAATCTGCATATTAAGTGCTTTCCATGAAAAACCAGACAAGATGACAATTTCTTTAGCTGGGAACAACTGGCTGCAGCTCAGGTCCAGTCCTCTACTTCCTCTCTGTAACTTTGGGGGAGTCACGTCACCTCTCTGGGCCTTAATGTCCTCATCTGTAAAATGGGGATTATGAAAACCAGTATCTTTTATACAGCCACGGCGGTTAGCAGAAATTGTACATGTTTGCAACACAGTGTCTGGCACAAGCAAGCACTCAGTATATTGTTGCTGCTTTTTTATTACCATAACCTTGATGTCAGCCAGGACCTCCTGAACCCTTGAGATCTTTCTTCATTGCCAAGCCCTCTCCAAGATGACACAAATCCTCTAGAGTCTCTGTCTAGCTCCTGCTTCTGCCTTTCCTGCCAATGCTCAGCTGTATACCAAGACACATATAAAGCTTGGTCCCTTCACCCATTCCCACAAATAGCCTAGTTGGGCAGCCTCAATAAGGATAGGAGGCTTATTTTTTTTAAGACTTCCAAGGATGAGAGAAGAGATCGCATAGCTACAAAAAAACTTCAGGATGAACTAAAAATACTCTGGTTTCCAAGACAGCCTCAGCCAGCTTTTCTATTTCCCTCTACACTGCCCCAGACCCTGGGACAGCTCCTGTCTTCCAGTAGTGGAGTTTGCTTTGGCTGGCTGTTATCTCCCCTCTCTTCCCAATTTCCCATCCAGGCTGTATGCTGCCATGTTAAGGCTTGGAGCTTGGCTTCACCCTCTTATGCCCCAAATCAAACCACTACAGGGTCCCAATCTGACTTTCATGCAGCTTCCACAAAGATGGGAAGAAATGTGCTCCTTCATGGAAGTGGATACTGGTGGTGGGTCGGTGGTGGAAGTGGATAGCTGGCTTCCTCCCCAGTACCCCTGGGGTCCTTAACATGGCCAAACACAGTCCTCTAGTTTCTAGTAGATTCTCTGAGTCTTCAGTAACTGAAAACATCCAGAGTCACTTTGGGAACAAATCTAAGCCCTCTTCTTTGCTGCCTCCACAACAGCTGCTGTTCAGGGTTACAAGATCACACCTTCACCCTAAAGAGTTTGTCAAAGTATTTCCCACTGAAAGTTACCATCTTCCTTAAGAGAGGAGGTGGGGCCCTGAGCACTGAGCTGCCGCTGGTCCACAGAGATGTCTGAAAAAATCAAATCAACCTTCATAAATTAAGAGATTACACATGAAAATCCAGACACGTGACTTTCCTTGTGCACAAAATACCTGGCCTCCTAAGACCCACATCCCCCCTAAAGATCATGTTGGCCTGAGTGGAGGGCAGGGGTCTGCCCTGTGGACAGGTCTTTCCTATGCTCCTGCCCATTGACTGTATTTATTTTTCTGGCCTGACCCAATACACAGGCTTTCAACTTTGTGACCTTTGCGAAGAGGCAGTTCAGCACCTTTCCACCCTCCTGCGCATTATCGTAGTAATGTTGGGTGGAAGAATTTGCTAGGCTTGCAAAGAGAGCCCAAGGCAGAATGCAAGAGCAGTGACTTGGGCAGGCAGTGATGGCTGTTTCTGGAAGGGGAAGAGGTACAGAGGGACGGTCTCCCGCGAGGGAGCGGAGGGGCGGGAAAGAGTTAAACTGAGGACTAATTATAAGAGCCTATTACTCTCTGCTAGGGCGTTGGGAGGTTTAAGACAGAGCCACACAGCTTGACGCACGCAGAGGAAAATTGTGTCTGCGAAGCTCGTGGCGGGCAGGATGGCTGGAAACCCTCCCATCCTCCTCAGTCTCCGAAGGGAGCCCAGAGCCAGGCTGGGGCTGGGATCCGGCGGCGGGACGCGGGGGCCGAGGCGACGGCTGGGGGCACCGCTGGGGAGGGATTCCGGAAGCAGCCCCGTAGGGAGTGGGCAGACTTGACCTTGACGCGAGACACCGAGGACGCCGGGGCTGCCGCCCGCTCCCCTCCCCCGCGCCGCGGCGGACTGCGGCGGAATCCCAGCCCCGAGCCTGAGCGCCCGCCCGCGCTCTGAGCCTCGCAGGGGCGGGGGGCGGGATCGCGGGGGCGGCGGGATGGTGGGGAAGCCGGTCTTCCCTGGAAGACCCGAGAAGCGAGGCTGGTCACGTGGCGCCGCCACCAGGCGCAGCCCCATTGGCTGGTGCCGCCGCAGCGCCGGCCCGAGCTGCTCGGGTTTCCAGGCATCCGGCATCCCCACCCCCCACACACCACCCCACCCCGCACCCTTGCGGCTCCTGGAGGAGGGGTGCGCCGGCCGGGCGGGGTCCGCCTCTCCGCAGAGTGTGGCAGTGCCAGATCCTTGGCTTCTCGCCGAGGTCCTCACAGCCGCCTGGGGGGTATGATGTGGTCTCTGCGAACGCATCCTTTCTCTGTTCTCGCTTGCCTGCTCCCACGACTCCCGCTGTTACCTTGCTACCTGGAGGCCGGCTTACTTTGGACAGGCAGAAACAGGTTTCTGTTACTTGACACAATTTTGCAGCTTTGGGGAAATCAATTAACCTGGCTGGAGGTGGAGAAGATTCAAATAGAAATCCCATAGACACCTCAAGTCCCACACACCCCAACCGACCTCATTATCTCCTCAAACTGCCATTCCTCTGTGTCCTCATCGCTGTTTTTAGCAAAAACTCTAGAGTCATCTCCATCTAGCGCTCCTCCACTAAATCTATGACTAAACCCTAGTCACCTTGCCTCTAAAATACTTCTTAAACCTCAATACCTAGTATCTTTTCTTAGCGTTTGTCCTGGTTTGTAAGTGTATGTTTTATTTGGGCAACGGCTTTTCCCCACTGGACCACTTCTTCTATGAGAAGAGGGACCTTGTCCAGGTTGCTCATCACTGTGTCACCAACACAGCAGGCACGTGGTGGGTGCTTCATAAGTGGACACAGCAAGTCCCGTGGTAGGAACTAGGTGTGTATGTGAGGAGGGGTTGAATTTTGACATGAAATGCAGTCCTGACCTGTCCACCAAACAGGTCCCAGGACCTTCTCAAACCCCTTTGCAGGGGTCAGGGCACAAGATGACTAAGACTCCCTTTCAACCTCCCCACTTTGACTAGGGGATCCCACGAAACTACCCTAGATACTAAGACTTGTGGCATTGGAGGGGCCAGGTGTGAGGGTGCATGGCAACTGCAGCATGCAGGATTTGGAATCCAAGGAGTGACTTCCAGGTCAGCATTGCCGTCTTCTGGCTGTGTGACCACAGGCTGTCTTTCTGAGGCTCCATTAAAAAAATGTCAACAGGGCCCTTCTTGGTGTCTCAGCGGGTTAAAGCACAGCACTAAGAAGCTAAAGCCACTTCAGCAGGAGTTGGATCCCCGCCTGCCCCGAGGAGATCCACATGGCGCGGCAGACCTCTCCTGACCAGCCCGCTGCTCCCCTCAGCAGTGTACTTCATCAGTCGGCCTGTTCTGCTCCCCACTCTTCCTCTGGTGAATCCTCTCGCTGTCCCTGCACCTCTGGCCTGTACCCCAGTTCTGTGTGAATAAATAAATAAAATCTTTTTTAAAAAAAAATGTCAACAATACCATCTCAAAGCACTATTGACTGAGAGGGCTGAGATTGATGAGTACACCCAGTTTGGGTTTTACAATGTTGGGGGTAAACAGGTGACCATACCTTTCCGTTTTCCTGGCACGGAGCAGTTAACTCCTGTTGAACCACAGCAATTAATAACAGCATTTCCTTTAATTCCCAAAAGTGTCTTGGATTTGGAGAGTAAATTGTGTGGTCACTCTAGTAATAGGTGTGACACTAGATTATCTGCATTGCACCCTGGGAATTTAAAGGAGGGAGGGGGAGAGGTGACAGCTTAAAAAGTGGTGGTGATGGGGGTGTTGTAGACACCATGGAAATGAGTCTGGAAGTATGTGTCTATCGGATTATACCAAGTACGGAGACAGGAGGGGCATTAGCAAGCACAGGGGCCAACATTTGCAGGAAAGTTTGCTAATTCTAAGCATGTTTAGCTAACACCAAGCAGATGAAATGACTCTATTCCAAAATGCAGAAAGATAAGCTGGTGGTGGAAATGTAGAAAGCTATTTGTTTTTTTGTTTTTTTTTTTTAAAAAAGATTTATTTATTTATTCATACAGAACTGGGGTACAGGCCAGAGATGCAGAGGGTGAGAGGATTCACCAGAGACAGAGTGGGGAGCAGAACAGGCAGATCTAGGAAGTATACTGCTGAGGGGCGCAGCAGGCTGGTCAGGAGAGGTCTGCCACGCCACGTGGATCTCCTCCAGGGCAGGCGGGGATCGAACTCATGTGGAAGTGGCTTAAGCTTCTTAGTGCTGTGCTTTAACCCGCTGCGCCACCAGGGAGGGCCCGAAAGTTATTTGTTTTTTAAAGAATTATTTATTTATACATACAAGAGCTGGGGTGTAGGCCACAGGTGAGGGGCAGGAGGATTCACCAGAGACAGAGTAGTAAGCAAAACAGGCAAATAAACTGAAATACACTGCTGAGGGGAGCAGAGGGTGAGACAGGAGAAGTCTGCTGTGCCATGTGGGTCAGCTTCCTGGCCAGGGATTAAACTCTTGCTGCAGTGGCTGCAGATAGCTTCCTAGTGCTGAGACTTAACCCCTTGCACCACCAGGGAGGCCCTGTAGAAAGTTTTTGAGCAGGGGTTGACATAAACCCATGACCTCACAAAAGAGACCACTTGAAGTACTGGAGACAAAGTCCAGGCCAGAATGATAATGAGGCCTAACCCAAGCCGGCCCCAGGTTCTACAAACCCTTGGAAGTAGACAGGACTCGGATGTGGAGACTGGAGGACGTGTCAGAGGCAGGAGGACTTCCAGAGGATAGGGAGACCATTCACTGAGGCAGGCAGGAAGAAGGAAAGACCCATCAGGAGGAGGAGGCAACCCAGAGGGCACTGACAAAACCAGTGGCATTCACCACTCCTGATCCAGAGGCAAAGGTAAGGGTGCCAACAGGTGGAAGTCACAACCAGAGACCAGAAGGAGGAGCTGAAGCACAGTTGGCTCAGGTAACTTAGCTGATTAAATTTAGCTTTCAGGGCAACCTTGAAAGTCAAGAGAAAGCTCAAAGTAGAGCCTCAAGCAAAGAGATAACCAGTTTGGCAATCAGCTTCATTGTACAATAACTCTCCTGGATGAAAATGCCCCCAGAGTGCCCCCCTGCCTAACAAACTAAAGACTGAACTCAGCTCAGTGTTCAAGGGTCCAGGTGACCTGGTCCCAGTCTATCTCCACTGAACATTTCATACATCACCTGCTTATGCTTGGACCCTCCCTTCTTTAATTTTTTAAAAAAGATTTATTTATTTATGCATACAGAACTGGGGTACAGGCCAGAGGTACAGGGCGGTGAGAGGATTCACCAGAGACAGAGTGGGGGAGCAGAACAGGCAGATTGCTGAAGTACACTGCTGAGGGGAGAACTGGAACGACTGTGTGACCAAGTCCTGTCAGTTACAATCCTTCTGCAGGATTTTGGAGGTTTGGAACATAAAGAAAATCTCTCCTTTCTCTGGTGAGGAAGGTAGGAAGTGTGAGTAGGGGGGATACTGTTGGGCACAGTCTACCTTGGAGAGAAAAGTGGTCTGAAAAAAATGAAGGGGGATGGAAAGGAGTACGGAGTTTCTGTTTGGGAATATGGTAGGTGGTGGTAATAAGTGCACAACCACATGACTGTACTTTTTTTTTTTTAAGATTGATTTATTTATGCTTATAAGAACTGGGATACAAGCCAGAGGTGTGGGGAGGGGGGTGAGAGGATTCATCACTGATAGAGTGGGGAGCAGAACAGGTGGGTCTACTGAAATACACCGCTAAGGGGAGCAGTGGGCAAGACAGGGTCACCTCCCTGGCAGGGGATTGAATTCATGCTGGATAGCTTCATAGTGCTGCTCTTTAACCCCTTATGCCACCAGGGAGGGCTCCTACATGACTGTACTTAATGTCACTGAAGTGTATGTTTTAAAATGGTTAAAAGGGTAGAGTTTATGTAAGGTGTATTTTGCACGTTGCAGAGAAGCAAAGGCGAAGGATCGAGGGTGGGAGGTACATAGTTTCCTTGGTGTATAGCTGGTCCCTGAGCCCAGTTGCTATATTTCTTTTCTCAAAGGATTGTTGCATGAGTCAAAAACCACTGTTTGGGCCTAGCCTAGTTCATGTTGGGCTCCTTTCGTATTCACGATGTCCTAATACAGGACCTGTCCATTGTCCCTTTTCTCATGCATCCTTTCAAACATTCTCTGTTGCTCAGCTCATGCTTCCTTGAGACCACTCCTGAACTGTACCCTGCGCATGTCCTCCAGGTCCTTAAGTTTACAGTGTTCGCTCCCCTTCTTACAACTTCAATTCCCACTCATCCTTCAAGGCCCAGCTTACTGGGTTTTCCTCAGGAAAGTCATTCCTGCCCATCCCTCTGAACTGTCACCACTTTCTTTGTCCTCATCATGTAGTATTACAAAGACCTGCCTTTTTGTCTGTGACCTCCATTCTACTGTTTTTGTTTTATTTGTTTTCGTTTTGTTTTTATCTCCAAAACTAGTGCCTGCAAATTTATGTTTACTGAACAAGTGAATAGCTAAGTATCCTTCTGTTCGTCATGCCATCTCCCTGAATCACTACTGAGTTTCCATCAAGGAGAAACACAAATGAAAAAGTAGGATTTGCTTTAGAGTGATGGATTCAGGAGAAAAGAAATTCTCATGGAAATAGGACCAAAGCAACGTCCAATGGCATTTACAAGAGATGGGTTTTCTGCCAAATCACTGATGGTGGCAGCTTTGAGCTGAGGCAGCTAGTTTGGGAACCATGGCCAGGACTAGCAAACCTTTGGTGCAGCGAGCTTTCCAGCAAGTTAGGATTCTGATGGACATTTCTGTCAGTGGCACCGTGAAACACAACTAAAATCTGTCAGGATCTGCCTGGAATCTGGGTCTCCCATCTCCTTCAGCACAGTCTGACCCACTGACCACTCCCCCACCTTCATCCCACCACCAGTACACACCTCCTGTAAGTGGGCTCTGTAACCCACCAGAATACTGGGCACTGAGAACAGTCACAGGTGACTGTAGGTGAGCTCATGTTGCTTATAAAACATTCCATAGCACCCACCTACATCTTCCAGTCTCTCTTAACAGTTAACTTGGGCCTGTGTGACAAGTTCTGGTTGAAAGTTTGTGAGTGGAAGTAACATGGCTGAAGTGAATGAAATATTTAATTGTTGGTACACAACCTTCCAACTCTTTGCCCTGCTGAGTGAGGACTTAAGTTTTGTGTTAAGATAGTGCAGCCCAGGAGTGTAAGGAGTCTGAACCTCTGTGTACCCACTGGTGTGAAGGAGAGTTACCCTGAGGAGTGCCTTGACCTACCGCAGGCTTTCCATGAGTGGGAGGAAAAAATGCCATTGTTGCCTTAAGCTGCTAAGATATTTGTGTTGCTTGTTACCATAGCACAATCAACCCTATTCTGACTAATATATAGAGATGAGCTATTCTAGCCATCCAGGAAGAAATTGACTTCCTACTTGAAAAGAAACATTCCTCCGCTTATAGGGTTCTCTAGTAATAACTAATCTAGTGGTCACTTCTCTGTTCTTATCCATCTAGATTTCTCAGGAGCATTTGTCATAATTGACCACTCTCCCCGGAAACATTGGACCTTGGTGTCTGTGACATCGCTCCCACTTGATTTTTCTCTCCTGCCTCACAGCCTCTTCTTCTCAGTTTCCTTTGCTCTCCCCTCTGCCACTGTTTTTTTTTTTTTGAGTTTTTTTAAAAAGATTTATTTATTTGCATAATAGGCCAGCAGTGCAGGGGGTGAGAGGATTCACCAGAGAGAGAGCAGAACAGGCAGATCCACTGAAATACACTGCTGAGGGGAGCTCACTGCTGTGCCAAGTGGGTCAGCTCCCAGATTCATGCCACAGTGGCTGGCAACAGCTTGATAGTTCTGGACTTTAAGCCCTGAGCCACCAGGGAGGCCTCCTCCTCTGCCGCTGTTCAAACTTTAGAACCTTTCTCAGGTTTTCATTTTATTTTTGCTACATAAATTACCCATTTATTATAGGCTAGCAATGTTCCTTCAAGGTGGACCTTTTGCTGATCTTTCAATTCCTTCAGTCTTCTGATGGTCGACTTTACTATAACAGCAAAAATGGTATTGTAGGTCTAGGTACCACCAACCTCGCTTCATGCAGGAACCACAGTGCGAGAACCTCCAGTCGGTCTCTTCATTTTGACTTTGCCACAGAAGGAGCAAGTATACTTGGCATGCTGGCTGGCTTCTATTTTCTCCACCACTTTCCAGCGGGAGGTCCCGTACTGGGCTTTATACTTATCAATGATCCTGACCTTCTTGGTATGAGTTTGACCTTCTTGGGGTGTTTAGCCACACAGCTAAACCCACAGGCCACATGGCAAAGCCCAGAGAGGAAGAGCACTTATGGTTTATTAAAAGCGGGTTATCTTCTAGTATTCACTTTACCATTTTTTCTTTATAACAGAGTCCCTATTTTTAGCTGAGCACATTGTGCCCAATTAAAGACTACATTTTCCATTATGGCTGTGTGACTATATTTTGCATGTAAGCAAAAATGTGTAGAACTTTCAAGGTGTTCTTCTTAAAAAGAGGAGGACACTACCCCTCTCCCTCCCCACTGTCTGGCATGTGGGCCATGGTAGGGTCACCTTAAGACTGGAAGTCACTAGCTAAGAATGGAAGAGTAGTCTTGAACTGCCTACCTTTGGACTTATTTTTCAGGAACAGAGAAGTATATTTCAAAGGTAAGTCATTTTTCTCCTTTTGTAATTTGCAGTTGAATTTAATCTTGATTTACTCTGTTGCTGATGAAGCAGCTTCCTTGCCTCCTCTTCAAATGGTTTGACCATATTCACCCCAGAAGAATAGGGAATTGACAGAAGAAAGGCACTTTCAGGGAAAAAAAAAAAAAAAAACTAAACAAAACTGGTGTCTCATCCCACAAATTGGAAGTAACCAAGCTACCGGTTAGAATTGGAGGGGGACGGAGAAGTTTATTAGTTCACAGAGGACAGTCTGCTGGATGAAGGGAATTTGATCTTTATTCTATGCTTAGTGCCCAAGGGAAAGTCCCTTGAGGACAGGGGGCCGTGTCTGTCATATCTAGTAACACTCGCACTTTGTTGGTGCTGTGTGAATTGCTATATTTTTTATTAGTCTTTTTTAATGCTGCTTGAGTAAATAAATAACAACAAAATCTTATGAGGTGGACCAGTTGGGAAACACCTGTGATTGACCTTTGTCAGCTTTTACAACGGCAGAAATGAAGCATCATTCACCGCAAGCAGCGTTCAGCCTATCTGTGCGGAAAGGCAACCGGAAACCACACCTTGGGGGTGATGCGGGTAGCGGTGATGGAACTGAGGGAGGCCCTAAAAAGCAGACGAGCTAGGGTCTCCCCAAGATGGCTACCCCGGAATCACCTGACGGGCGCGGAGGAGGAGCTCCGCCCCGGCCCGCGGGCCCCACCCCACTCGGCCCCGCCCCGCGCCCCCTCGGCCCGGGCAGCGCGGGTTGTGAGGTGTCTCGGCGAGGCGCCTGCGCAGTGGGCAGCGGCGCGTGGGGCGGAGGCTTTATAACCACTTCGTCGCCGCCGCTTGGCTTCTATCTCGGGGAGGGCGGCAGAGGCGGCGGCGGCCGGGGCGCCGGCTGAGGGGCGCTGAGGCGGGAGCTGTGGCGGCGCTGGGCGCCCCTCGCCCCTCGGCCACCGGGGGTCATGGGCTCCGAGAAGGACTCCGAGTCGCCGCGCTCAACATCCATACACGCGGCCGCGCCCGACCCCAAGTGCCGCAGCGGCGGCCGGCGCCGGCGCCTC
>NW_004567109.1:16219103-16253524 GCF_000260355.1 Condylura cristata | reverse complement strand
TGAGGAGGCGGCGGAGGGCGGCGGCTCGGGCCCCGAGGAGGTGGAGTGTCCGCTGTGCCTGGTGCGGCTGCCGCCGGAGCGGGCCCCGCGCCTCCTCAGCTGTCCGCACCGCTCGTGCCGGGACTGCCTCCGCCACTACCTGCGCCTGGAGATCAGCGAGAGCCGCGTTCCCATCAGCTGCCCCGAGTGCAGCGAGCGGCTCAACCCGCACGACATCCGCCTGCTGCTCGCCGACCCGCCGCTCATGCACAAGTACGAGGAGTTCATGCTGCGCCGCTACCTGGCCTCGGACCCCGACTGCCGCTGGTGCCCGGCCCCGGACTGCGGGTGAGCGCGGGGGCGTGGCCGCCAGGCGACCGCTGCGGCGGGGGGCCCGGGACTGCACCCCGCGTGCGGGAGCGAGACGGAGGCAGAGACCCGGGGCGCCTGGCGGGGAGGCGGAGAATGACCTACGGGGGAGAGGGGAAGGCGGCCACTGCGGCGGGCTGCTAGCGGTGACCACCGGCCAGCCCTGGGGAGTGCGGGAAGGCGCCCCGCGCTGCACGCCTGCACCAGGGCTGGAGGTGGGGGCCGCGCGGTCGGAGAGGGTAAAGGAGCTGTCCATCAAGTCAGGAGGCTGTTAGGTCAGGTATTGAAATGCCCCTCTGTGCAGGAGTAAAGGGTGTCTTTCAGTGCGGGCAGGGAGAAGCTGTCTGGTAAAGGACGGGAGATGGTCACTGAGGGGCCAGCGCTTTGGAGGGGTGTGTCCCTTTGGCTGTGGACAGCCTCAGCAGCATTGCGGAAAAGGTGTGTGCTTACTGCCCACCGCTGCTGAAAGTTGGGATGGAGGGGAAGGGAGTGGCTGGCTCTCAGGGAAAAGGACAAGTGCTTGGCCGAGCTTGGGGGTACACTGGGCATGGTGTCTGCAGCAGGCTGTTGGGGGGGCACCCTCTGGTTCTCACGCTGCTGCTTTGAGCAGGGTGGGCAGTGGATGGGCCCTTTGCTTGGTCCAGAGAACCAGTGGCTTACTGGAAAGAAGGATTCTGGGGGGAGGGGGGGCGGGGGGATGATATGGTAGAGGAAAATGTGTTTCCCAGACCCTCTGATCTTGAGTTTCAGTGAAGTGTTATTTTAGAGCACTGTGGATGCTGAGTTTTAGGGTCAGTGAGGAAATATGCAATATCCGCAGCGACAATACCACCAGATTTCACTTTCTGAAGCATTCCATGGAGATTCTCCCCACCACATTTTGTAAAATTTGACTGTCAGTACATCCCGTGAATAGTTGCATGAGCCGAGGCTCAGCTATCAATGATTCCTAGTTAGATTGTGCCATCACCTGCTCTGTGACCTTGGACAGTTCATTTTTTTCTCGTGTGTCATGATTCAGGGACAGAAAGGTGCTAGGGACTCCTTGCAGTGTGTAAATATAATGCTAGTAAAAAGCTGTGTGATCCTTTGCTTCAAAGTAGTTCCGGGCTTTTAATTGTAGCCTTTTTATTGTATACCAAGGCCTGTTTAAGATGCCGGTGATGCTGTGCTTATTCCCTTTAACAGAAGCATTTTTAGAGTGTGTAGGAGAGTAAGAAAAGTTCATTTCTGTTTTTCAATTCTGCCAAATTTGTGTAGACATAGATGTGTTAATTAACCTCAGTGAGATTAGGATTTCTAAATTACTTGGAAGTGTTGTGGGCAAAGGTATGGGTTTATGGTAGGTCACTTTCACTTTCAGTTAATAAATGCCACAAAGAACCTGGTAGGCGCTTGGAAGAGTTTGCTTATATCTGGTAGTCTGGTGACCTTATTGAAGAAGTTAACTTATATGGTATTCAAGGTTTACAAACACTACCGATGTATTTTCTGTACCAAAGGAATATTTACTTAAGAAAACATTACATCATTTTGGAATAATAAACTCCTTTTTGAGATGTGAGTTTCTTTGAATTTTAATTAAGAAACGTGGCATCATTGATTATCTTTTCATAAAAGCTCCCTTTTTGCTTCTTACTTCTTTGAAACCCTGTCTTTGCTCACATCAATAAAAAATGGACAAGTTTTAGTTTATCATTGACAGTGACAATTCTAAATCATCACTGATTTGGAAGTTATTAAATAAAACAAGAAATAGGCTGTTTCTTGTATTGGCCAGAGGTTTTCTTTTTTTAATTAATTAAAAAGTATAACAATTGTATATCTAATTTTTTTATTGTGTCACTTGTGAACTTAAAGTGAAGTCTGGGCAAAGAAAGCAAACTGGCATTTGAGCATCCAGGTAAAAGTAAATTTATTTACTTTTTTTTAAAGATTTATTTATTTATTCATACAGAACTGGGGTACAGGCCAGAGATGCGGAGGGTGAGAGGATTCACCAGAGACAGAGCGGGGAGCAGAACAGGCAGATCCACAAAGTACACTGCTGAAGGGAGCAGTGGGCGGGTCAGGAGAGGTCTGCCACACCATGTGGTCTCCTCCCGGGCAGGCTGTAATCGAACTCATGCAGAAGTGGCTTAAGCTTCCTAGTGCTGTGCTTTAACCCGCTGCACTGCCAGGGAGGGCCCTTATTTACTTTTTTAAAGACTTTTTATTTATGCAGACAAGAACTGGGGCATAGGCCAGAGGTGTGGGGCAGGGAGAGGCTTCACTAGAGACAGATTGGGGAGCAGAAAAGGGAGATCTCCTACAATACCATGCTGAGGGGAGCAGTGGGGGAGACAGGAGAAATGTGTTGTGGTTGGCTCCCTTGCTTGGGTTTCCTGGCCTGGGCTTGGAACTGTTGTTGCAGTAGCTGACAGTAGTTTGATTTGGGGACAGTTTGATAGACTATGTCTTTAACTCCTGTGCCACCAGGGAGGCCCTATACAAAATTTATTTTGTATATAAAACACTTGAAACATTGTAAGATTTGATCTGATTTTACAGATGAAGAAAGTGAAGGTTAGACAAATGGAGCCAATTGTTCAGAATCATATAACTAGTGAATAACAGAACCGGGCATGGGACACTTGTTTTATCTCCAACCAAAGCCAATATTGTTTTCTGCTCAACCTCTGTTTTAAAAAGTATGGACTTACTAGCATTATTGTGGTTATTAAAACCTTCTATTATATTACCAGTTGTGGAGGATGCCAGAATCTAGTTTCTTTACTGATAACATCTTTATTTTTGTCATCTGAAATAGGCCCAATCCTTTCCTAATTTGAAAGGCTTAATTAATGTTAGGGAAATTTTTGAGATTTTTCAATTAAATATGAAGAGAAGTAGATAAAATTCTGTCACTTCCCAAGCAGGCATCTGAGTTTCCTAGCAGTGTGGCCACGGGGGTTGCCACTGTCTTTTTAATGTGTGAAGAAAAATAGTTTGTTTTGTTTTACAGAAAGTTCTAATCTGCTTCAGGTAGAAATCATGAATGAGTACTGGAAGAGAAAGAAAAGTCCCAAACCTTTCATATTTATGCCCACAAATCAAGTTCTTGCCAGCCAAATTTATCTATATACTTTCTTTTTGCTCTGTGTTTGTATTTGGCAGGGTTAGGGGGCTCATGTAATTGATCTTACAGGGTTCTGTCTACTAGTGCCACTGTAATTACTCATGATTATAAAATATTACTACTTGATTATTAAATATTTGTAGAACAGAGTAGAACCTTGAATTTTTTCTTTTCCCATACTTGAATACAACTTTATTTCATAAATAAAAATGAATTTCAGTGGGAAAACTTTTACATTATTATTTAATATTATAAGCACAGTATTACCAAGTGTGATAATTAAAACATACCTTCCATTGCAGTAAATTAACTTTCAAAAACCAGTGGATGTTAACCAATATCCTGAGTGCTGTGAGGTGGAAAGGGAAATCAATTGAGGGGATAAAAGAGATAGTGGAGAGCAGAACAGGCAGATCGACGAAGTACACTGCAGTGTACTTCGCAGTACACCCACAGTGTCGGGTCAGGAAAGGTCTGCCACACCATGTGGGTCACCTCCTCACCTCGGACAGGAGGGATCGAATTCATGCAGAAGTGGCTTTTGCTTCTTAGTGCTGTGCTTTAACCCGCTGTGCCACCAGTTTCTATTTTTGATTGAAGTCTCTTGCAGTTCTTTGGCCAAGAAATGAGATGGGTTTGAAAAGGTCAGGAAAAATGCAAACAGTAAGAATAGAACTCATTTTGACAACTTTATTCTTGTCTACCCCCCTTATACATGCTCAGGGCCCATTTGCAAATAAAGTTACATGTCCTGAAATGGGAAGTGTACAGACATACAAGAACACACAACCTTAACTACAAGTGCTTGTCAGCATAATCATATTTGTGCTAATGAGATTTACCCCCCTAAGATGGAACTTAGATGGTGACATGGACTAGCCTGTCACACATTACGCAGCCTCTGAGGATTTAGGATTTTAGCAAAATTACTAAAAGTTATGTGAACCCAAGTGGGGGAGGCAAAGGATGCGTCTGTATGTTTAACAGCATGCAGTTTCCTCCTCCGACCATTTGCCTACTAATTAGCAAACCTCAGGGCTCGGCTAAGCAAAGAGAGCAAGGTAGGGACTTCAGTGTAGAACACTGAAGAAAGGAACAAGGTGTTTGAGATAGATTTAGTCCTAAAGGTTTTTATCCAGCTGTCTGAGGAACAAGATTGCCCTATTCAGAATTTAGGAGTTTACTTCTATGATGAGTATATAAACTTAAAGGATTAAGTTACAGCACCTAAGTCAATAGATACATAGATAAATTTAAATTATTACTTTAAGACAAAGTAATAGCTCAGGAGAAGAGCTATAATACCTTGAGGAATGTAAAAATCCCAAAAAAGAGAGGGACTCTTTTACTGACTCAGTAGGTATTTGAAGCATGAACTGTATATTAGAATTTGAAGGTTAAAAAATAAATACTTTTTCATGACTCTAGTCTGTTTGGGGAAGCACACATGTAAATAGAAAATTGCAATACAATGTATTAAGTATTATAAAATAATTATGCAAAGGCATGAACTAAGCCACCAGCTGCCTAGAGAAATTAAGTGGATTTTATAAAGAAAATGACATTTGAGCTGGTTCTTGAATGAATAAATATTTGCCAGGACAAGAAGTAAGGAAAGGACATTTCTAGGAAAAGGAATAGTGTATGCAAAGGCTGGGAAGTAGGACAAAATGTATTGTTTTATACCATCTCCTTCAAGGCAAGATCTCAAATGCAGTTTTAGAACATGTTTGGTTATACGCAAAGGTGGCCAGCACTTATACTTCCATTTTGAATATTTAAATTTTAATTAGCTCAATGTCATGCAGTATGAATCAGAGGCAAGGATCCCAGACCAGGCGCCCAAAAACTGGAACACCAAGTCTCGTGCCCTGAGTAATTCTGTGTCATGGTACAGGATCTCTGGGTTATTTCACTTCCTTGGAACCAAATTCAACACCCAAAATTAACAGTCAGTTCTCTCCAATGTTCTTTATTAAACAAACAAACAAAAAAAAAGTCTGTTAAAATAGAAATCAGATACTGGACATTTACATAGTGACAATTCAATAGCATAAAAAACACTTTCAAAAATCAGTGGATGTTAACCACTATCCTGAGTGCTGTGAGGTGGGAAGGGAAATCAATTGAGGGGATAAAAGAGATAGTGGGGTAGTGGGAATAAATATTTACTCCTATGTTAGGTAGGAGTGTATCATGAAATGTTCAAGCCTTTTTCAACTAATTATCTTATTTATATGGTCAGGCGTTAGCTTAATGCTTTCCTGAGATCATCCACTACCTTTGCCATTTAACACAGAACAGCAAGCAAATTGCTTTCTTCAGGAGAAGAGTTGTTTATTTTGCAGATAGATGAGGTAATTTGCTCAGAGCTCCTATAGGATATGAAGTATTTGCATTAATACATTGACCTATTCTCACGTTGCTCTTTCTGAGAAGAGTCTTAATACAGCCCGTATTATATAACATAGAGGGTACCTTGCCATTGATTTAGTACCATTCTCAAATCACCTTGCAGTTCTTGATAAACCCAAGAACTTGAGTTGCTTTTATGAACATCTGATGTATATTAAGTTAAAGGAACAAACCACAGACTACTTCCCAGAAATGTTAAGTCTTTTGCATACATTTTTTTAAGTTTTTGGCTGTTCGAGGAGAGTATAGAACAGGGGACAGTAAAACCCAGATGGCAACACCTACACCTGCGCCATTGATTGATTTAAAACTTGTGTGAATAAATCTTTAAATAAAAATAAAAAATAAAACTTGTGTGAAATGTTATTTTCAACTCTCCAGTTGTTTCTTTAAATGACTTAAAATTTTGTTTTTGTTTTAATCTTTTTACATGTTAGGATCATTTGAGCACCTAGTTGACATGTTTAAAATTAGAAAGACTGACTTATATTTGTAAATAGATTAGATTGTCTAGTTCTTGATAAATATGCATGACTTGTAAGAGACAGTTGATGCTAGGTATTGATAGTCTGAATCTTGCCTATCTTGAGAATGTACCAGAAGAGAGAAAGGGAGGTATATCTAATTCTGTGTTAATGAATGGATTCTGAACCTTGTCACACAATAAGTTATTTAAAGGTAATAGGTTTGAATTTAAAGAGAGGGAGAACTGATAAAAATGAGCTTTTAATAGAAGTTTATCTTGAATCCATCTATAACTGTTATCTCTCAGAATGTGGCCAGACCATCTTCACTGTGGAAATGAAAAAATATACTTACTCTCTCTCTCTCTTTTTTTTTTTTTTGCTGTAGCTCCTTATTTTATAAACGATCTGTCCTTTAATGTAAACGAAGTCTAATCTCTAAATATAGCAAACCATCAAAAGGAATAGTTTTGTACCCTGTTCTTTATGAAACTTGCTGTTGCAGACTGCTCCGAAAGCAGCTTAAACTATGAGTGAATATGTGCTAGAATCCATGCTAAATTTTTTACTTTTCCCTATTTCTTTTTTTCAGGAAATAAGTGACTTGTGTTTTTAGGATCTCAGAAAGTTTAGTTTCTCACACGTTTTACATTTTGTTAGGCATGTTTGTGCATGTGTGTTATGTGTGTGCTTTTCTCGACCTCATTTGTGGTGGTGAACTGATGATTAATACTGGTCTTGGTTAGATCATTCTTGCCTTATGATCTCTCCTTGTTTCCTTACCTAGTTATGCTGTTATTGCCTATGGCTGTGCCAGCTGCCCAAAGCTGACCTGTGAGAGGGAAGGCTGCCAGACCGAGTTCTGCTATCACTGCAAGCAAATATGGCATCCAAATCAGACATGCGATATGGCCCGTCAGCAGAGGGCACAGACTTTGCGAGTACGGACCAAGCACACTTCAGGTCTCAGTTATGGGCAAGAATCTGGACCAGGTATAAGTTAGCATGGTCTTATCTCTCTGTTGATATTTTATGTGAACACAAAGCTAAGAGAGATTACCTTACTCTATAACCAAGTATTTCCTGAGATTAGAGAGCAGAAGTAGTAATACTTCTAATATTGGTAAGTAACTTCCTTCTACTGTCAGTATAAGTTATTCAACCCAGGAAAACTAGCAATACAACACAATCAAATTTTCTGGTTTCTACCTTCTTAGTGATATGTCTCAGATTGGAGAGCAATCAGGTCCTTCTGCTAGGGGCTTTCTCAGGACTTTCATTGTGAGTAGAAAGACATTTATTTTTAAAGATTTATTTTATGCATACAAGAGCTGGGGTGTAGGCCACAAGTATGGGAGATGAGAAGATTTACCAGAGACAGAGTGGGGAGCAGAATAGGCCGACCTGCTGAAATACACTGCTGAGGGGATCAGTGGGTGAAACAAGAGAGGTCTGCTGCACCATGTGGGTTAGTTCCCTTGCCAGGGATCGAACGTGCTACAGTGGCTGCTCATAACTTCATAGTGCTGTGACTAGAGCCACCAGGGAGGCCCCCAGAAGTGTTAAAATTGTACTGTTTTCCTGCTAGCTTTAAGTGCATCACTGCTTTTGGAAGTAAGGTACAGACTTAAGGAAAGGAAATATTATTAGTATGGATTAATGAGTAACCTTAAAAGAAGGAATATCACACATTTAATTCCAATCTTGACAAGTCAGATTAAACTTAAAATATCAGTGGATATATTGCATTTTAAAAATATACTTCACTGATGTCATTTGGGAGAGACTAGTAGGAATTTTACTATTCACTTTTTCCTGGCACAGCATAATCTCTTAAATGTCATTTTAATAGTTCTAGCTGGCTATGAAAATTCCCAGGTATATGCTACAGAGCATACCTAATTTGTATTTGGGTTTCAAATTTGAAAGTATCATGGGAGGGACTGTGGGTTGTGTTGCTTTTTTTGTTTTTAAAGATTTATTTATTTATACAAGAACTGACTTGTAGGTCAGAAGTGTGGGGGTGAGAGGATTCATCAGAGGCAGAATGGGGAGCAGAACAAATAGATCTCCTGAAATTCACTGCTGAGGGAAGCAGCGGGTGAAACAGGAGAGATCTGCCACACCATGTGTTTGATCCTTGGCTGGGGATTGAACTTGTGTTGCAGTGACTGGCAATAGCTTGATAGCGCTGTGTCTTTAGCCCTTGTGCCATCAGGGAGGCCCACTGTGGGTTGTGTTAACAGCAAATCATAACAATACTTGCTGAGCCTAAAAAAAATTGATTTCCTGAGCCCTCCTTGGTGGCGCAACAAGTTAAAGCACAACACTATGAAGCTAGCTACAGCTGTTTCAGCACAAGTTCTATACCCACGAGGGAGGTGACTCACATGATGCGAGACTCTCCTGTCTTGCCCATTGCTCCACTTATGCTATGTGCTATGTCAGTTTGCCTGTTCTGCGCCCCACTCTTTCTAGTGAATCCTCTTACTACCCCTGCACCTCTGGCCTATACCCCAGTTCTGTGTGCATAAATAATCTTTTTTAAGAAATGGATTTCCTCACCTTACTTGTTCAAAACGTAAAGCCAATTTCAAGCTACCAACTATTTTTTCTGTAAGACTACTTTTAATTCTGACAGTCTGTTAGCTGGTAGAAATTCCATTTTTCTTAGAACTGCCTGTCTCTCTAGGGAAGTCTCCTGCTCAAAGCATGGCTCAAGTACTATAAGATGCCAGTTTTGGGAGACTGGATACATTATTGACACTTCCTGAGGTCTAGATATAGCCAGCCTTCTAGCAAAGTAGGTTGCAAAATTTGAATCCTCAAGTCATGAGTTCTTGATGGTGTCCTCATTTCTTACATATATTCCTAGGAATAATAAAATTAAACTAGGTTTAATTGGGGGTATTTTTCTACCCATTTTTCTTTCCCTTCTTAGCAGATGACATCAAGCCATGCCCACGATGCAGTGCTTACATTATTAAGATGAATGATGGAAGCTGTAATCATATGACCTGTGCAGTGTGTGGCTGTGAATTCTGTTGGCTTTGTATGAAAGAAATCTCAGACTTGCATTACCTCAGGTGAGATGGAAACTGTGTTCATTGCTTTTTTTATATTTCTTGTCCTCTTAATGATTTAGGAAGGATTAAAAAAAAAAGACATAATTGACTTCTCATTACAACATAAGGAAACTGCAGAAAATTCCTCTGAAGGAGCTCTTAGATCATATTTTTCTCCATCTCTGTAATGTCCAATGACAGTCTCCATTACCTTCTGGAGTTCAGTTTCCTCGGCTTGACTTTTATAGCTCTCTGCATTCTAGCACTAACCTATCTTTCTAGTTTGTTCCATTTTACTTTCATATAAACTATAGTTCAGATAATCTGAACTTGTTCAGATTAATGTTCCCTGTGTCTCTTCAGTTTTTATGTCCATACTTGGCTCATGTTCTTTCCTTTACCTGGAATGCTCTCTAATCACCTTACCCTCCCAGCATCCTTCTTTTAGCTCATCCTGTTACAGTTCTTATCCACCCTTCAAAGACCACTTAAATGTCAATTCATTTTTGATGCCTTCCCCAGCTTTTTCTGCTTCACTCTTCTTGACATTCCTTAAGTGTTTCTTTATAAACATCATCATTACTGCATGCACATATTTTATTTAAACTGTAAGTCTTTAAAGACCAGTGATACCTTTTCACAGCTACTTGCATGTAGTGAGCTTCCAAGTAATTCAGAGTGAATATTAAAATACTGTCCTGAAGAAGTTTATACTTACAAACTTAACATACAGGAGGTGATTGCTTGGATGAAACACTTTTTGTTGTTTGACAGACATTTGAGTACCTAAAGTGTGCCAGTTATTGGGGACATGGGTGAATAAGACATTCCCCCTATTTTCGAATTGCTTATTTACCTGGTAAAAGACGGAACAAAGAAAATGTACAAAAATAGTTGGACCCAGAAGGATTGCATGTAAAGTAGCCAAACTGAGTACAAATGTAATATAAAGTATGTTACAAAGTCTTTTGTCATATCTACTGGATGTAGTAGGACTTACACCAGAATAACTATGCAAATCAGTGTTATTAGCTGCAGGGCACTTAATGTGATGTCAAGTGGGTAACTATGCAAATATTATTCCAAATGGTATCAGTCAAGGAAGCTGGATCAGTTTGGGGACTCGGGAAAACAGAGTTCTACATAAGAGGTTTCAAGTGTGCAGGCCTGCCTTTACAAAAAAGGTAAAGATCTCAGAACTCTAATAGTCTGGCTTTTGTCCTTTGCTCCTCATTATGCAGTATATTCATTTCCTATAACCTCCTGTAATAATTACTCACTCCTGTTAAAAAGAAAGTCCTTATCCTTATCAGCTATCTGGTGATAAAGTTGCATTTGTAAGATTGACATTAATTTCAGCCTTATTTCCTCTTCAGCCCCTCTGGCTGTACATTCTGGGGCAAGAAGCCATGGAGTCGCAAGAAGAAAATTCTTTGGCAGCTGGGCACATTAATTGGTGCTCCAGTGGGGATTTCCCTCATTGCTGGCATTGCCATTCCCGCCATGGTCATTGGCATTCCTGTTTATGTTGGCAGAAAGGTAAGACATGCTGAGTTCTTTGCCTGTTCCATCTTTAGGTTTGTTGGTAAAGGTTTGAAGGAAATGAGAAGAGCTTATATTTCAGAGTTGCTTGAAAACCAGCTGGTTCGTGGATAAAAATAACCTTAATTTCTTAAATGGACTTTCGTAAACCCCCTAGAGATCTGATAGTTCTTATTAACATCCTGGGCCTGGTTTGTCTCAGATTAGAGGCGAAATGCTTGCTTCTCTCTTGATTTATTTTCTCTCTTTCTGGGTTAACTTTTTCTGTATTAGGTTGTATTTTCCTAGTTACTGAGTTAGGTTAAAAATTGAGGAACATATTTCTTTGGAGTGGGGCAGTTGTTTTAATATAGATTAAAAAAGATTTATATCCTCATCTCCTGACCTGGAATTTCTTTTTTATCCTTAGATTCACAGCAGATATGAAGGAAGGAAAACCTCCAAACATAAGAGGAATCTGGCTATCACAGGAGGAGTTACCTTGTCTGTCATTGCATCCCCAGTTATTGCTGCAGTTAGTGTTGGTAAGCAAGCCATGACCATGACCTCTGCTCCACCCCCACCCCTAAACTCCCCACACAAAGATAACAGATTTCTGGCTGTAGCAATTTAGTCAGCTATCTCACCCTGAAGGTGTCTACATTTTATGCCAAACCCACCTTGGTAGTTAACTCTATTAGGCCCTATTATGATTATCAGGCACACTAAATTATCAGTATGGGGTCTTTCATTCTCGAATTAGTGTCTCAGAGTCAATCTGGTGCAAAAAAAAAAAGAAAGAAAAGAAAAAGGTTAATTAAAAAGATTACTTTAAAACCTAGTTTTTCACCTTTCATCTTCTCCTTGCCATGAAACCAAAAATATACTTTTATTTTGATTTGCTTAATGCCTCACAGTGTTTTGAGAAGTGTGAGGGTTTGTTTTAGAAAAAGAATAATACAACTAACATTAACGAGAACTCCCCATGGCCAGAAGCAGTTCTGAGTGTTTTGCTTGTATTAATTTAATCCTCACAGCAGCACAATTTTAATAAAAAGGTGCAGTAATTTGCCTAAGTCACTTAGCTGGAACAAGAATCAGGACAGCCTGACTCCAGAACCTGTACTGTTAACAATGAAGCCACCTGTCTCCCATAGCAATCAGATTTCGGAATTAGCGCTCTAGAGGGATCTAAACCCCAGTAGTCACTTACTATTTTGTTATTGACTTATTCTTGGATTAGCACATCAGCAATGAATAGAAGGTGAACAATGAAAGCAACATATACTTCCTATGCTAAGCACTGTGTATCTATTCCCTCTCAGTCATTGACAACCTTGGTAAGACATATCCAAGGTCATAGGGTTAAGTAAAACAGAGTCAGGATTCTAATCCAGGCCTTTATGATGTCAAATCCAGTCATTACTCTGTTATGCCAGGCTTCCTCTGTGGCATAGCTCCCTCTGTCTTTCCTTGGCCCTTTGTAAAGGGCCTTTGTCTGTGCCTTGGCTGGGAAGGAGAATTCAGGGCATTTACAGCCTGATAGCCTGCTGACATGTTTCCTTCTTTTCCCCCAGGTATTGGCGTCCCCATTATGCTGGCATATGTCTATGGGGTTGTGCCCATTTCTCTCTGTCGTGGAGGGGGCTGTGGAGTTAGTACGGCCAATGGAAAGGGAGTGAAAATTGAGTTTGATGAAGATGATGGTCCAATTACAGGTAAAAAGGAGGATTTTTGTTTCCATTTGAACTTAGGGATACAAAATGAAAATCAGTAAAATTTAGCACATTTTACAGAGAGATTGTCATTGGATTACTTTGGATAATGAGCTTTGTAGGGGGTAAAGTATTTTTAGCTTTTCATTTCTTTGTTCCGGAGTTATTAGGTTAATTCCTCTGGTACTTGCTGCTCTGTGGCAGGTACAAACTAGTAGGATCCTAAGTAACTCCAAATATGCTGGTAACAGTAGTGATTGCAATAAAGTCTTATATCTGTACAGTACTTTATAATTTCAGAGGATGTTACACAGTTATTATCTCACTTGCTTTTTACAACATCTCTCAGAAGAGGGAGGGCAGGGGCTATTATTATACCCATTTAATGAGAACTTCTCCACGCTTTTGTCTCAATATCTGTTCAATGAATTTAAGAGCTTCTGCAGAACTGGGACTAGAACATGTCTTCTGACTTTTACTTTGATGTCTTTCCACTTCAACATAACATATTAATTACTTGGGGGCACAGAATCCCCAAAGATTTTTCAGGCTTCCTACTAATAGTGTATGATCTAAATGTATTTTGAAATCTTCATGTTTAATTGGATGGCATCTATGGTATAATAGAAAAAAATAATGGACTTGGAATCAGAATTGTTTTGTGTGACTAGCTATGACCTTGAACAAGACATTTAGTTCTGTTTTTACTTTCTCATCTAAATGTGGAACTACTGATGCCTAGTTCTTGGGAATGTTAAAATAAACATGTTAAAATACCCAATATGTGTAGCTGACATAGTAGCTATTCATTAAGTCACTAAATGTTTTTCTACATGAATATCCTTCACTTTGAAAAGTCATTGCAGAAAAATGCCAGACTGTTCCAGTGTTGTGCTATTTTGAATTGAGATGCTTGATTCCATCCCCAGTGGCAGATGCCTGGCGAGCCCTCAAGAATCCCAGCATCGGGGAAAGCAGCATTGAAGGCTTGACTAGTGTTCTGAGCACCAGTGGAAGCCCGACAGATGGACTCAGTGTTATGCAGGGCCCATACAGTGAAACAGCCAGCTTTGCAGCCCTCTCAGGGGGCACATTGAGTGGTGGCATTCTTTCCAGTGGCAAGGGAAAATACAGCAGGTAAGCAAATAGATAATTTATGAGCCAACTAGAATTATAAGTAGCATACCTATATTGAATCATTTCTCTGTGCCAGGCATGTCTATACACATATTACCTCATTTTTGATGTAATCATCAGTGATGTATATATATGTGTGTGTTTGCATGTGTTTCCATTTTTCTGCTTAGAAAACAGACTTAGAAAGAAAGATTAAGTGTCATACACACAGTTTGGTGTTCTTTCCTCCATCCCAGAGCAACTCAAAGAAGAATAATCTTTATTTCAGATCTTCGTCTACTACATTAGGTTGCCCACTTCAGGAAGAGAAAGCACACATTAGGCTTGTCACTGGCTTTTCAGTTGAACAGTGTTATCCTGTATCTTGTAGCCTTATTGGTGCTATAATCCTTATTGCCTTCTTTTCCTATTCCCATTTGACAGATAAGGAAAGTCAGCTCTGTGAACTCAAGTTTATACTTTGTGAATGCTTTGTGGCTAAAAATGCTGTGACTGAATTATTTCACCACTTTGACAAACTGGAACATACTTTGACAAAGAGGAACATAGCAGATGTTACTTAAGAGGTAGTTAGTTCATTCACTGGAGAAGAGGACCCCAGGGACAGGTAAAGGTAGTGCAATTCGAGGTAGGGAGGTAAGGGAGATAGTTGACTTTGAATATCTGAAGGGCCTTGAGCTAGAAAAAAACGGATTAGACTTCTGACTCATATCAAGAAGTAGGTGATGACAACCTGGTAGTAGTGGGTATACAAGGGAACTAATTTTGTTCAATAAAGAGTAGAGGGAAACTATGTAAAAGCCCAAAGAAGGGATGGATTACATTAGTAGAGCTACTGAGCTGCCTAAAGTGTTTAAAGCGAGACCAGATGACCAGTTCTGTGAAAGATTCAAGCCACAGATGGCAGATACATTGAATCCCACCCCTGTGTGCTTGTCAGTCATCTAAGTGCGTCTTAAAGCTACATATCAGGGACCTGTCCACAATTAATGACATAGAACCTCCTGTTAATGTTGGAAGCAAGGGACCGGTGCTTTGGTAAACCTCCTCCGAGAGTTCTAGCGTAATCATAGCATGAACTAGCATTTGGGAACGACCTGAGTAGATATCCTTTGTTGAAGACCTTTTCCAATTCCGAGAATGATTCTGTCGAAAAACCAAAACTAGAACCCAGCTTTCTGAATGAAGTACTTTCCACTGCACTACTTCATTTTCCTGGACGTGGCACGCTCTTGAAGGATGTCTGAGGCTGCAGTGGCAGAGCAAACATACCTGCAGCAGGAAGGAGGTTGTTTGAATGTGCAGCTGTAGGCTGCTGCTGACCTGTCTGTGTCTCATGACTCTAGTTGTCTCTTGTTAGGGGATCCCGCCCCCACATACCAGAGGATTCACTGCTGTGCTTTCTTAAAACCAACACCCCTGTAAATAAGCAGACAGACATAATTGGAGACTGACTTGCTGAAACTGCAGCTTAACTGGTCCAGCTGTTCCAGTTCTGTGAAAGCCTTTTATAGGAAGTGAATGAGTCAGATGGGCTTGACTGTGAAACTCATTATGAGGAAATACTTAAGTGTGCAATAAAATGGTGTTAAAGCCAAGAAGGGAAATAGTTATGGGTTCTCAACTCTGAGACACCATTGGGAAAGTTTACGACTCTTACAGAAAATGGGTTCCTATATGTCCTTCGCTCTCATTCATAGCCTGGGTTAATTTGATTGCTAATGTTTGAGTTCCTATAATGTGCAAGGAAGGGTAAAGTATGAATACGGTCTTCTTTGGAGCTCACAGATGAATAGGAGAGAGATGTATAAATTGGTAATAACAGGTAGGTGCTGTGGGAGCACTTAGCAGAAAGTGACTAGTTTGCTAGCGGAGTGAGGGGAGATGGATGTGTCTTTGTTGTTAAGGACTGTGTGTGAGTTGTCACACAGAGAAAGGAAACTTCTAGAGGGAGGAAATAGCATGTGCCTCATCATGGAGGTATAAAATGTGTATAATGGGTAAGGAAAAAAAATTGTGAGTGGTTGTGACTTAGGCCCTATGGTGAGAGATGCAACAGGAGACGAGGGCTGGGGGCAAATCAGGAAGATCTTAAATGTTGGCAATAAAGAGCCACGAGAGAACTGTTAGAGTAGTTGGGTCTTTGTCTGCACTGGCATTTATCTAGAAGTTGTTTGACTTGGATTTCAGATTTAGAGAGAGAACCCAATTGTAGTGTTCTAGTCAGGACATTGTGAGGGCCTGAAGTTAAGCAGGAGTCTTGGGAATAGGAAGGAGGGGACGATTTCAGTAGATACTTAAGAGAAAATGTGTGGACATCTATTTGCGCTGTTTGACAATTGTAGAGGATCAGATCAATTTAATTTGTAAGAGAATAATGGAAGAGATATGTGTCCAGAAGCAGATGGTCTTGGAAAATACAGGTCTTGTATTAACTTAAACGTCCCCTCTTTACACAGGTTAGAAGTTCAAGCCGATGTCCAAAAGGAAATTTTCCCCAAAGACACAGCCAGTCTTGGTGCAATTAGTGACAACGCAAGCACTCGTGCTATGGCCGGTTCCATAATCAGTTCCTACAACCCACAGGACAGGTACGTGAACAGTCAGCTGTCCAGGAGAAGTTGCGTCTTCCGGTTGGGTAGTAGGCCTTCAGCAACCCAATGCCTCTCTGTCAGGTCTCTGTGTACCATCCAGTGGGATGTGTAGGGTGCGTGTACCTGTGAATTAATTGAGCAAGTTCTTGGTATCTTTTGCTCTCTCTCAAGTTTTGGCATCTTTTGATCTCTCGCTTGGTTCTTGTTAGCACATGATTATTTGTAGAAAAATGTTCCCTTTTTTTTGGTCTTTTGGCTATTGCAGTGGTATAATTACTCCTGTGGAACTTGAAGAATTAGATTGGTGTTCATTGATACTGTGCATCCTTGGTCTCTGTGTTCATGTCAGCCTTTGCTTGATGTAGCTCTCATAGCCTCCTTCTCTTCCTTTTTGAGACGCTAGTATATGTGGCATGGTATGATCACAGCGCAGCATGCTGGAGAGATTCTGGTTTATTTTTCCCCCCTAATTTTTACATGGTAGTAAAAAGTGAAAACTTTTTTAGTTGTTTAAAAACATCGGTATGTGTATTTTAAATTAACAAAATTGTTGTTGTCCATTTTATTTATTAGGTTAGATTTTAATTTTTGCTAAAAGTGAGCTCTAGTCAGTGTTTACCTATGCTTTCAGACTCCTTAATCCTGAACCCACGCAATGCTTTCACCAACAGGTATAGCATGACCCATACATGACTCAGCAAAGTGGATTTTGTCTTCACAGAGAATGCAACAATATGGAGATCCAAGTGGACATTGAAGCCAAACCAAGCCATTATCAGCTGGTGAGTGGAAGCAGCACAGAGGATTCACTCCATGTTCATGCTCAGATGGCAGAGAATGAAGAAGAAGCTGGTGGTGGTAATGGTGGCAGTGGCAGCAGTGAAGAGGATCCCCCCTGCAAACACCAAAACTGTGAACAGAAAGACTTCCTGGCCAGCAAACCGTGGGACATCAGCCTGGCCCAGCCTGAGAGCATCCGCAGTGACCTGGAGAGCTCTGATACCCAGTCGGACGATGTGCCAGACATCACCTCAGATGAGTGTGGCTCCCCTCGCTCCCATACTGCAGCCTGTCCCTCGACCCCCAGAACCCAAGGTGCACCAAGCCCAAGTGCCCATATGAACCTCTCTGCCCCAGCTGAGGGGAAGACTGTCTTGAAGCCAGAAGGTGCAGAAGACAGAGTATGAAGTGGAATGAATGCTCCTGTTCTGAGAAGCACACTTGTAACTGCATCTTTTGGAATCTTTTATTCTGGGGGGAGGGAGGCAGGGATTTATGTATTTTATTTCAAAGATTCTCTGGTCACAGGTTTCCCCCAGGGAAATTCTGAGAAATTTGCAATTTCTTACCAGATAAAACATGGAAATGTTGCCCTTAGCCCCACTCCCATCCCCTTTCCCCCTTTTTCTAGTTTTAATTTATTGGTTAAACTGACGGTGGCAGTCCGTGAGGTGTGTCAAGAGTGTACAGATGTATGTGTGTATATTGTATGTATGCTAACATATTACCGAAGGACACATTTTAATAAAGATTTCTGTCGTAATTCAAGTTCATCTCATTTTCCTTGGCTTAGATAGTTCCACAGAGCCAAGTGTTTGATGGAAATAGATTACTATGTCAGTCTCTGGACCTGAGTTTTCCTAGTCACAGGGAAGAAGGAGTATATTCTCATCAGATTAGAGTGGAGTTCTCTATAAACCAGTGACTTCTAGCATGACAGGAAGCAAAGCTAAGTTTCTTTTAGACCATGTAGTCAAACTGAAGAATTCGCTGAGTCAGCTGGGAACAGAAGCTGTAGATTAAAATGAGCCTTGTTTGCCCTCTAGAGGCAACAGTGCTACTTCCCCACTAAGGCATGATTCACCTTTTCTGCGTTGTATTTACTCTGCGGAATGTGCTCCAGAGGAGGGAAGGAAGAGGTGGCAGTGCCGGTGGCTCTTTAGAGAGATCCCAGTGACTTCTACAGGGTTATAAGTTGGGGAACAGAGTGTTCTCACTGAAAGAAAAATGTACTGGTTCTTCATAACCAGCAAGCAATAAAGGAGATGTACAGGCTCTAAGCTATATACTCCCTGTTCTAAAAAGCTGTCTCAGTTTTGCCAATCCCATTTAAGTAAAAGGGACTAAGGTTTCTTGTTAAAACATGTAGTGAAAGGAGAGACATGTCTGTAAAAAAGCATTTTATTTTATCAGATCTGATCAGTTTATCAAAATTGAGCCAAATTATAGGTTTTTGGTATTTTATAGGATAATCGCCTTAGAAATGAAAGTGCATACCTAGTAGAGTAGAAAAGTAAAAGGATTCTTGGGACCTGATACCAAATCTGACAATATCTTAATTTGTCATGCCCTGATGCCCCAAATATCCCCAACTCTCAGTATTTAAGAACTAACAGTGCCAAACTCCTCTATCGCCTTAGCTCTGGGCCCAAAGGAAGAACTAAACTCATCGTTCCTGAGGACCAGATGGCTTTCTGTTTCCTTTCACAGATGCACCTGCTCTTTGTCTTCCTGGCCTGTGCTATACTACAATGAGGATGATGAGTTTGGACAACAGCCAACTTGGAAGATTCTTATCTCTTCTGCTCTCCAGCCAGACTTAGCACATTTCCCTGCACCCGGGACAGGAAATGCTGTTAGTGGACTTTGAGTCTCTGGAAGAAATTTCTCTAGAGGGTGTCCTTGTGTGGGAAAGGACCTGTTGGGAAAAGGGGCAGTGTGGAAATCTCTGAAATGCATATTATCAACTTAAGGTTTGCCATTTCTTAAAGCCTCAAGAGAGCAAACTAACTTGGATAAAATCAAAGAAATCTGAAGAGCAAGTTTGCAGCCTAACCTCTATTCTTATCTAGGCTCCACTTATTGTTGCTATGAGACTTAGCAACTTACTCAGAATCTGTTATCACTTAGCCAAAATGGGAGCAATAGTGTACTGCACATGCATTTGATAAAGGCTCATTATTTTTCCCTCCTGAGGAAATAGAATAAGTTAAGGAACTTATGGGTGTCATCTGAGAAAATCCCAGAGCTCTGTAGAGTATAGAGGCTATGAAAAATTTAGCTCATTCTAATTCTTACAGCCCTCCTGTTGTATGGCCTGGACTTTAGCAGCTGTGAAAAGGCCTAGTAGCACCACCTTGAGGAGAACATGAGTAATGCATCGAAAAATCAAGTGGTCAGTTTAGAAAATGGGGAAAGTTTAATTTCCTCTTTGTACAGCATGTATTTATTCTGAAATACCTACTACATTTCAGGTATGGGATGCAACATTAAGGAAAACACAAAATTCCTGTCCCTGTAGAACTTAAACTCCAGTGGAGAAAGACGATCAGATACATAACCTCGATGAGGATAAATGCTGAAGAAAACAGCAGGGAAACAAAGCGAAGAGAGCGGCAGATGGTTCGCCTTTAGATGGATAATGTAGGTCTCTTTGATAAAGGTACGTTTTACTAAGAATGGAGAGAGGACCCTGTGCTTATCTAGGGGAAGAACAGACATGAGGAGTAAAATACAAACAGCTTTTTGGCAGGGTAGCCTTGGTCTTCTGAAAACACACAGAGAGCAAGGCACAGAGACTGATAAGGCTGGCACAAAGTGGACCAAGGAGAGTGGTAGATTAGAGGTTGCTCGGAACAAGATTATTATTCCTTGTCTGAAAACAAGGAAATTTAGGTTGCTCTGAGGTCAGGAAGAAAGTAATATTCAAAGCCAGACAGTTGGGTGCTTGCCGTTAACTTTCAGCCTATAAGAGGGCATGTCTGGTTATCCAACCAGTTCTAGTTAGAAGGGCGAAGGGAAAGAAACTTGTGGATATGGTGAATGATTTCCTACGCATTTTTTACCTCTTTCTAATGTACTTCTTATACACCAAAATCTGGAAAGCTAAGAACTCTTAAGTCTTAAGCTCCCTTGAAACGAGGTTCAAAACACAATTTACTTTTGCTAATTAGATGCACAGACTGTTGATGCAGGAGAACATGATTCAGGGGGCATACTTTGGTGGCTCCAGCAAGGATATAGAGACACTGGGTATTACACTGTATTCCAGTACCTGTCATTAGCTTTGTGGGTGTTGAAGGGCTTCCTGACCATAAATAACAGTTAGTGGTGGTGTTCTTGTAGTCAGCCTGTTGACTGATTTCTTATCTTTCTGATGTTAGCAACTTCCATAGTAGACCAATTCTAGGGGCAACCTTGCTTATAGCTCACTGGCCCAGACATTCCAACTTTGGTAAACCTACCTTATATTGAATCTTCTCTACTTTAAAATAGTTAAAAGGATTTTTTTCCCCCTGTAACCACTGAGCCCAGACTGATAACAGAATTTTGTACCAAAGTAGTTACAGGCCTATTGGCCCTCAAAGCTGGGATTACTAGATTACTGTGAATAAGTTGGATTTACAGGAAATGAGGATCTAGTTGCTACTAGAAAATGGCAAACTAGTAGGCTAAAATTACTTTAAGCTGTGTCACATGCAATGTCTTGAACAAAGTCTTTGCAGACCAAGTGCCATTATAGACCGTCATGTAAAGTGAAGATTCCGAGGGTGGTGGCTGTGCTAGAGAAGAAAGTAAATGAAAGCCTCCTCAAGAGGAGAGCCCCAAAAGAATTTTGTCTTCTACTTCCTCAATACTTAATGTTTGGAGAGTCTGGATATTGAATTACAACATAAATTCAGAGCCTTACCAGGTCTTTTATGTAAAAATTAGGGCATTGTTAGAGAAATAATGGGACCCTGAAATAAGTGGGGAACATTTGAGTAGATTTGGAAAAATCCCAATGTTGTAAACCCACAGATTCTACTTAGCTCCTCTTATTAGCACAAGTAACCTTTCTTCGTTTCACTAATATATGGTTGATCCTGTCTTACTTGGAGACTCTGGGGTAGTTGCTTTTAAAGGAAATACCAGTGCTTTTCATGTCTCATCTATATTCCTTATTGCCACAGATCTGTAAGTAGAGTCAGATCCCAATACATTTCTGGAGGGCAAATACAGTCTGATCTACAAGAAGGCTTACAGAAGATTTTGCTAATTTGATTCAGCAGAAGCCAGGGATTCTAAATGTATTAGAGCAGGAAAAGAAAATTATAACTTTCTTTTCATTTGGTTTTAACTTATTAATGTGGGCATTCTAGAGACTATATATTCATATGTTGGCTATAACAGCTTAGAGTGAGTCTTAGCTGGTTGGTTGGATGAAACTGGAACTTAACAGTGGTCTATACTCAAAGAAAGTGAAATACCAAAAATCCCCTAGTATACTATCAGAAGAGGAACCAAAAACAAAGATGAAAATTTATCATTTGTGTAACTTACTCATCTCCTAATTTTGCCCTCCAAGAATGCTCTAAGGATATTCCTTTCATCAAGAAATCAGAAAGTGCATAGAGCAGGGGAGCTTGAAGAGTGCTGCAGTGTACTCCACCAGAAGCTGGGAATGAAGCTAAGAAAGCTTCCACTTGAAATGGAATTCCTGTTGTCAGTAGGGATGATGGAATCCTGGGGTGGCAGGGGCCGGCGCCAGCACCAAGGCACAGAGCTGAAGTGATGAAATACATGAGTAACATGTAGGTTGTGCTCAGTTTGTAGGACACAAAGCTAAACTCCTGGTCTGGCAAAGAGAGGCCTGTGTCTGGTCACCCAAATGGAGCTATGAAAACATTAAATTCTCAGATTCAAGGCCCTTGAATAAAGAAATGCTGGGTACCCTGGAGGAAACATCACTAAAACAATGTAAATATTCTAGTCTTTCCCTTAAGGAATCTTAGACCATTTACCTACATGCTGCCTTTAGGAAAATGGAATTACCCAGGTCTCTAGGGGCTGCTTGCAAACTGACCCTAAGCCAGCACCAATCCCAAGAGGTATCCCCCCAAATTCATATATTAGAATCCTAATCCCTAATCACTCAGAATGTGAACTAAGTAGTTGGAAATAAGGTTATTGCAGATGTAATTAAGATAAGTACATCCTGGGGTAGGTGGGCCCCCAATCCTGTGTTTGGTACCATAAGAAAAGGGGAAATTTGGACATAGATCCATACTGGGAGAACAGTGTAATGATAGAGGCAGAGATGGGGATGATGCCGCAGAAACCAGGGGGCACCAGAGACTGACTGCACACTAGCAGAAACTAGGGAAGAGGCACAGAAGGGAGTCTCTCTCAGAACCTCGGAAAGAACCAGCCTTGCTGACACCGTGATCTTGGACTTCTAACCTCCAGAACTGTAAGACAATAAATTTATGTTGTTCAAACCACCAAGTTTGTAGTGTTTTGTTAGTTTACTTAGCAAACTAATACATGGATGTCAAGTAATTTAAAAGGAAATTTGGGCTGGGTTTATCTCACATACCCATTCAGTGGTTATCTCGCAGTTCCTGTGGGCACATTGTAATGCACGTTCCTGGTGACTGGCAGAATCTTTATACTGACTACCTCACAGAGTAAAAGCAATGGTGGTAAGAAATGCAAAGCCAGGGCTCCCTAGTTTAAGTCTCAAGCACTATCACAGCTACGGCATAAGTAGGTTCCTTCCTGGCCAGGGAGGTGACCCATGTGGACAGCAGACCTCTCCTGTCTTGTCCGCTGCTCCCTTTAGCAGTGTTTTCCAGTAAATCCGCCTTTTCTGCTTCCCCTTTTCTGTCTCTAGTGAACCCCAGCCCACCCCCAGTTCTTGTAAACTGAGTTTACAAGAGTAAACTAATGGCGGAACTGGCCTCCACCACCACAGTGTCATAAGCCAAAGCAGCTGTGCATCTCTGATGGAATGGTAATTAATGCCACAGTCAAAGATTGAGAAATCCAGAGTGGTGATCCCTATTTTATCCACTTTTAAATTGCTGCTCTTTTGCTCTATATAGGACCCAGTTTATAGCTATTATTTCAGATATACTTGCTTTATGAAGCAAGTAAACACCTGCCCTTGGCACCTGCAGCCATGAAACTGTTGACCTGGAATATGTTGTTTTTTTTTTTTTTTTCTCTAGCCCACAGAGAAAAAAAGAAGAGCAGATTATTTTTCTCCTGTCAAGGTCAACATTATGTCTTACTGTCCTATATTTGAGTTGTATTACTTCACCATCTTGGTCTAAATTTAATTTTCAGACACTAATCTCATTTCTCAGAGCATCATTCCACATGACATCAATGTTTTTGAACCAAAGAAGCAGGTATCTAAATGTCTTGGTAAAACACATGTGCTTGAGAGGATAAGTTAATCCTTATGGAAATTAAGGGCACTTCCACCTCCATGAAGTGTTTAGGGGGTCCAGTATTCTGGAGCATGGCAGCTTATCTAAGAAAAATCCTCAGCATTTAATGGATATCTTTATTTTGGAGGTAACATGTCACATTTGGTTATTCTGCACTCACCTCTTTACCCAGTAACTCAATGCTGACAGCTCTGAGGGGCCCAGAGAAAAAGAATGGTCTCTAGCTGGTCCAGCCTGCACTGTGAGCATTTTGGGCTTTATGCCCTGGCAGACCCAGTGCTGTGCAAAGGCCCTTGGCACATGAGGTTCCTGTAAGCACAAGATTTATTTATGCATGCAGAACTGGGTAAGGGCTGAGGTTGAGGGGACAGAGAAAGGATTCACCAGAGACAGTGGGAAGCAGAACAGGCAGACCCACTGAAATAAAACTGCTGAGGGGAGTGTATACAGGAGAGGTCTGCCACACCATGTGTGTCCTCTCCCTCACTGGGGATCAAACTTGTGCTGCAGTGGCTGCCGAAAGCTTCATAATACTATGCTTTAACCCCTTGCACCACCAGGGAGGGTCCCAGGCTGTTTTTTTTAATAATTGCTATTGTCCTTTTGAAAAGCTAATGTGGCTTACTACTGAGCCTGCTCTGTGCCTTGGGGGATCAGCTAAGCATTTAAAAGCAGCTCAGATCTCTTCTGCTATAGAGAAGGCAGGGATTTATCCTACTAGAAAAGACATTCATTTAAAATATGCCTTAGTTCTATGCATATCAAGCCTAAAATACAAAGAACACATTAAATGGCAAAAATATCAATTATTAAACCAAAGAGGGACCCTCCCTGGTGGTGCAGTGGGTTAAAGCACAGCGCTGTGAAGCTAGCTGCAGCCATTGCAGCACAGCACAAGTTCAATCCCAGCCAGGGCGCTGACCCACATGGTGCAGCAGACCTCTTCTGACCTGCCTGCTGCTCCCCTCAGCAGTGTGTTTCAGTGGATCTGCCTGTTCTGTGCCTACTCTGTCTTTGGTGACTCTCCACAGCCCCCACACTCTAGCCTGAACCCCAGTCCTTGTATGCATAAATGAATAGATCTTAAAAAAAGAGATTCCCCGTTCCCAATTATCTAAATTTGATTGTATGTTCACTTTGAGAAGCATAGTGATTTAGAAGTAGTCTTTAAAGTCATCTAGCTTCACCTTTTAAGCCCGTTTGTGACTATGGGCAAAGTATTTAACCTCTGTTTCTTCATTTGGGATTATGAGGATTGGGTGAATACATGTACCAACAGTGTGTGGCATGTAAGAAATGATATGGATTAGTATCATCATCATCTTTTATTATGATGATCATTACCCATGAATTTACTGAGTGCTATGTTCATTGGGTAAGGATTCCACACAACACTGATTCATCAAATGAAGCAGTGGACTAAGGCCCGTGGATCTTAAGGTAGCTGGCCTTACAGAATAGTCACACGGCCCACTAAAGGCTCACTAATGGCACTAACTGGAAGGTACCACCTTGTGAAGCTAACATTGTCCAATGAGATGAAGTATATGTCTTGAAACTGGCCAACATATATTGTCCACTTCTCAAATGTTTGCTTCCTGACCTGTGACTTCTGTCTTTGTGTGGAAGCCTCAATACCCAGAGGAGAAATGCTCTCGCCAAGGCACACAACAATGACTCCACTGAAACGGAAGTTTTCTGGCCAATTTGGGTTCCTCATTCACTGAGCCAGTAACCTAGAAGGGGGTGGTGGTGTTAGGTAGAATGGTCTTAATTGTCAAGAGAAATAAGCTTGCTGTTTCTCATGAAGGCAGGAAGAGATATATCTGGAATCTGAAAGATACTCTAGGACTACCTCTACTACTGCTGTGTTCAGGAGTGAAAGTTCTGGAAGTCTAGCCTACTCAGGGTTTAATTGGTTTAATTTCTTTAGGAATAAAGTTTGGGGTCCCAGCATCAGCTAAAGAGCTTCATCTAATAGAGATGCTGTCTGGGGAAAGGAACTTAGAATCAGTGATGGAGAAAGAAATCACAACCATACTATTAACTAATTCATGAAAAGTTGAGAAATAAGGACTATTTTAGCATTTCACATTTCTTCCTTGCACTATTGTGTATAAATGTATAGATATCAAACCATTTCCACCTCACCTTCCACATTTTCCCTAGAATTTCAAAATGTGCTATTATTGGTCACTTGACAAGTCCTTATAGGCCTCTGGGGTAGAATTATGACTGAACTAGCATAAACATCACCCAGAGATAGGTATATGACCAACGACATTTTGGATCTCTCCAAAGAATGAATTTGTGTAGGTAGGGAATTGGTTAACAACACCCATTCAGATGTCCTGTTGATATTCCCAAGGCTGCAGAATTAAATGCTACTTTCTGCAATCCTTTGTAGTTAACACTCTGTTTATAAGTTGGGTTCTATAATAAATTCCATCCATAGATGTGTCGGGAGGAGAAAGCAAGTCCAAGGCCATCTCCCAGTTGGGAGGTTGTGGATTGTGACCATCTTGGGTTACTCTTCAGCAGCTTACAGTATTCAACCACTACATTTTAAGGCTGAAAGCAGTGGGGGCAGCAATAAAGATTTTATTTTTGCACGGAAGAGCTGGGGTGTAGAACAGTGATCACGGGGGTGAGAGGATATACCAGAGACAGAATGGGGAGCAGAACAGGCAGATTGACTGAAATACACTGCTAAAAGGGAACAGTGGGCAAGCCAGGAGAGGTCTACTGCACCATGGCTAGGGATTGGACTCAGACCGTCTAGTCAGCTCCTGGCTGGGAATTGGACTCAGTCCATCATGGTGATAGTGCTGAGACTTTAGCCCTCAGCAACCAGGAAGTCCTATTAAATAACACTTTTCAGTAAAAGGTCAGCAGTGAATGACTGTGCTCTGGGAAGAGTCATGTCTTCTGTCAGGACCCACATTCCTGGAAGAAGCCAAGAGAATCTGCATCCAGTCATATTTTTTCCAACACGCCCCACCCCCCCAATTCTGTGATGGGTTTCTTATTGCCTATCTTTGTCAGAGACCAGCTCCAACTATTGAGGTGTCTGGAGGCAAGACAGGCAGGACCCTAAGGTGGGAAGGCGTCTGCGAGTGGAGATTCCTAAAACGGGGAGAAGGAGAAAAAGGGGACACGGGAGTCGGAGTTGGGTGCAAGTCTTCCTGCTCTGCCTTCAGCAGAGGTTTATTTTATACATTAGGAGCAAGCAGTGGGATGACATCAGCACAGGAACTAGGCTGAGAGATTACAATCATCTTTTTTTTTTTTTTTCTAGGAACAGTTTAGGGTCTTATTGCCCTTTAGCTGAGATATAACATTCCAAAATCAAAGTTAAAAACAGGTACATGGGTGCACAAAGTTTATGACTAATATTACTATAGTGGAGATCAACTAAGATAGAAGTCCCTTAAACCTTATCTACTATTTAATGGGTTTTTGTTTTTCTGCCTGAATCATCCTGGGAGACAGAAGAGGAAATTCCTTGCTAATCAAATCTCTGAATAGGAGACATAGGTGGATTTCCTTATCTGAATAGAATCCTGAAAAACTAGCCAGAAGACTTTTGTGGATTCCTTTAAGGTGTAGTAGGTGGAAAACTTGACTAGTTTAAAAACAGGCAACCTGGATGAATTTCCACATCTAAAGGCCAAACAATAGGAAGTTTGAGTAATTCTTTAGAAGCTGAATAGAAGGCTAGGTGAGATAATAGAATGATAAGATTTGGGTTATCCTCCATCCAGCAGTAAGAGAGACTTTGCAAAAACAGCCCTTTTGCTTTTATCAGTCAGTAGTCAAGTCACTTGACTTCAGAGGAATTTTTTCACCCTGGTGCAGTGCTTGCTTGTCAAGGCAGGCAGGCCTTGTGCGGCAATCCAATTGTAAGCTGAAAGTTGCTCAGAATATTTTGATATTACGATTATACAAAAAACGGAAGTCATAACATAAGCTAGCAGTGGAAAGTCTGATTTTTCAGAGCTTTTCCCGATCTACCCGGAATCTCTCAGATGATAGACGTTGCATAGCTTTTGTCATATCTTCAAGCTATACTGAGCACCTCATTGGCATCACTGGTGCAGGGAGCGGATTTTGTCTGGGAAACGGGGGAAGAAGCAAGTTCTATCCTCAATTCTGGTTTCAATACAGCTTCTCAGGAATCTCTTCAATAGCCTATATTGTACACTTTCAAAAAATTAAGCACATCAAGGTAAACACCAGAATTTTTAGAATCCTAGTCTCAGTGGTTTGCTGGAATCTCCATCTGCAGTAGGCAGTCATGAAGTAATTCTTTCTCTGACTTCAGTGTCACAGGACTTAAACTACTAGGACTGAGGTACCTCAAAGACTGGCGGAAGGGACTTGGTTTAAGTTGGAGACACTTGAAACAGTGCACAATTCTGTAGCCACCTGTCATCTGGCATAAGCTTAATGTAGGCTTCCACTTTATTTCAGAAATAATCCTTGTTATGCAAATGAAGTTCTACAGCTTTAATATCCATTGGCTCTTGTAACTTCAGAAGAGTAGTAAACAGTTTCATCCCCAAACAACATCCTTTAATGTCCTCCTGGAATTCTAGCCAGTATACTGTTACTCCAACTTTCTCTCAGTAAACTTAGACTCAAGTCTGTAATGTTGAGGGGCCAGATCCTAGTCAAGCATCTCATGTTGGGAGGCATCAGGAACTTCAGTGTCAAGCTGAAAATTCCCATCCTGGTACAAGGTAAGTCAGCTTCAAGTTCTGCAAGTTCTTCAACAAGCAACCTGTCTCTCACCAACACCCTGTGAGAGGCCGATCTCTGGGAACCCCAACAGGCGAGGTGGGGCAGGAACCCCAGTCATATTGGGAAGGTAAAGGTCACCATTCAAAACTACAACTTAGTAGATCTAAAACATATTCTCAAAATTATACAATTGTTACCATGATCTAGTTCCAGAACATTCCCATCATCTCAAACCTACTAGCAACCCATTCCATTTTCCTTTTCTTCCCAGTCCTGGCAACCACCAATGTACTTTTGTTCTCCTGGAACATGCCTATTCCAGACACTTTGTATGAAATACATTGTGGAGCCTTTTGTGTCTGATTCACCTGGCATGAGGTTTTGAAGATTTATCCATGTTGTTCTTGTATCAGTACTTCGTTCTTTTTGTGACTAAATAATACTGTATGTTGTGTGAAGATACCGCACTTTGTCCATCAGTTAATGGATGTTAGGTGGTAAGTAATACTGCAGTGAATATTGGTATACAAGTATCTGTTCAAGTTTTGCTTTTAATTCTTTGTGTATGTACCCAGAAGTGGAATTATTGGATAATTTGCAAATTTTATGTTTAACATTATTTTTAAGATTCATTTATTTGTTCATACAGAACTGGGGTACAGGTCAGAGGTACAGGGGTGGTGGAAGGATTCACCAGAGACAGAGTGGAGAGCAGCAGGTGGGACAGGAGAGGTTTACTAAGCGGTGTGGGTCAGCTCCTAGGCCAGGGATCAAATTCTGCTGTGTTTTAACCCATTGCACTACCAGGGAAGGCCCTGTGTTTAATATTTGTAAGGCTCCACCACCCCTTTCCCCATAGCTTGTGCCATTTTACCCACCAGCAATGCACAGGGGTTGTAATTTCTCCACCTCCTTGCCATCACTTGCTGTTGTCTGTCTTTTCATTCTAACCATTCAAGTGGATGTGAAGTGGTATGTCATTAGTGTTTTGAGTTGAACTTCCTTAATGACTAATCCTTTCTTATGCTCTGTGGTAATTTGAAGAATAATATCTATTCAAATCCTTTGCTCATTTTTAAATTGGGTCACTTGTCTTCTTGTTGTTGAGTTAAAGCCCTGCATTGCTTAACAATAGGGATATGTTCTGAGAAGTGTTTCCCTAGGCAATTTGGTCATTGTGCAAATGTCATAGTGTATAATTACCCATATAGGGCCCACACAGCCCACTGCACACCCAGGGCACGTGGGAGAGCCCATGGGACCCCCACCACCTTACCATCCACCTTTGAGCCAAGCGTGCATAGTAAACGAGGCATGGCTTCTATATGTAAGACTTCTTCCTGGGTTCTGGTTACTAGTCCCTTAACAGATCCATGATTTGCAAATATTCTTTTCCCATTTTGTGGGTAGACTTTCACCCACAAGGCAAACATGCCAGTTGGGGCCTCCTGTCATTGCCGTCACAATTGTTCTAGTGTTAGCATCTCTTCTGGCCTCCTGTTCCGAGGGTCAGTCCTGCAGTCTGACACCCAAAACTGGCCACTGATTTTCTAGATGTTAAAAAAAAAAGCCATAAACCCAGATTCGGAATTCTAGATATCATACCCTTTCTACTCTGACACAGCTGTCTCATCTGCAAATACAAATGAGGGGTGACTAGAAGAGATGGCTGCATGGTTGAGTTCCGAGGCTGAGCCCTCTCAGAAGGATTCAGCAGTGACAGGACGAGTGGCCTTCCTAACCTGTGCCAGAGACGCTACTTTACTCCGGGAGTCTGCCTTCGGGAGTGGCTTGCTATATATTCCAGAGTTGGGTGCTGGGTACTGAGTCTTTGCGGAACTCCACCTGGCACTCACTGCATCCTGACAGTGCTCTGTGCAGGTTCTGTGCTGGGTATAGAAACTGACACTCATGGACAGACCCCTGAAGAAGGGAAAATCACTGATGAAGAAGCCGTAAGTCAAACCACTGATGCAAGTGAAAGGGGAATTGGCTTTGCCTGCTCAGAAACTTTAACCAAAGAATGCAGGGAAGGAGTCACCAGAAAAGGGAGCAGAACCAGAAATGAAGAAAATAAAGGAAGCCAAGGGGAGTGAGAGCTTCACTCCCCCCCTTGGCTGGTAGACCTGGGAGACCCTGTGTCACGCAGGAAGTAACTGGTAACTTCACAGAGCGCAGTGCCAGGGGTGGCAGCAAGAGAAAATGGGTTGCTTGTAACTGAGGTGGGAGTGAAAGGTGAGGGGTAGAGGAGGTAGCTACATTCTCTCCCAAAGGGAGGACTTCTTTGCTTTTAGTCTTTAGTTGGAGAGCCGTAAGCATGTTTGGAGGCTCAGGAGGAAATAGAGTGACAAGAGAGGGGAAGTTATTTGATGGTGCTTTGTCTCTGGGAAGGCAGAGGCTTGGGGTCAGGTCACAGGCAGAGGGGCTGGCTTTAGATAAAAGAAGACAGCCAGAGATGTAGTCTCCTTCCCCAAAGGGGGTAGTCTATGCCATGAGAAGCTGAAGACTGCCTGCTACGGAACACATGGTCAGTAAGTACCCATCCCCACCCTTCCTGGCTGTGCAGTTTCGTTCCTCTCAGGTCACAAGTGACATTACTCTAGATGCCACTCGGGGTGTCCACTTAGAGCCAGGGGAAGTCGGGCGTGCCCCAGCTCTTCAGGAATTTCAGAGAAGTAGAAGCTGCTTTCTCCTGAGGTTCCTAAGCTGGGAAGATATAAACCTGGATCTTCCACTGTGAGTACAGAGACCGCCTGATATTGAAACCAACCCAGAGGTAGGCAGAAGTGAGAAATGGAGAGAGGACAAGGGTCAGAGACATGGTTTGAACACATCAGAAAACACTGTCTTAACGGCGGGATCTCACTGTGCCTAAAGCTCTTTTAAAAAAAAAAAATCTAGGTCCCTCCCTGGTGGCGCAGCGGGGTAAAGCACAACACTGAGAATCTAAAGCCGCTTCCGCATGAGTTCAATTCCCGCCTGCCCCGGAGGTGACCACATGGCGCGGCAGACCTCTCCTGACCCACCCGCTGCTCCCCTCAGCAGTGTACTTCGTCAATCTGCCTGTTCTGTTCCCCACTCTGTCTCTGGTGAAGCCTCTCACCTCCCCTGAACCTCTGGTCTTACCCCAGTTCTGTATGCACAAATAAATAAATCTTTAAAAAAAAAATTAAAAAAATAAAAATCTATACATACAGAAATGGGGTATGTGCCAGAAGTGTGTGGGGTGACGGTTTACCAGAGACAGAGTGGGAAGCAGAACAGACAGGTTGATGAAGTGCACTGCTGAGGGGAGCAGCAGGCAGATCAGAAGTCTGCTGTGCCATGTAGGTCACCCTCCTAGCTAGGGATCAAACTTGTGCTGCAGTGGCTGTGATAGTTTCATAGTGCTGCACTTAACCTGTTCCGCCACCAGGTGAAGCTCTTGAACTTTGCTGTGATGTCATCCAACAAAGCCTCCCTCTACCCAGAGCCCATTTCTGTTAAGATTGTGTCACCTGTAAAGGAAGTTCTGTTCAACACAGGCTGTTGGTTGTTCAGGGGATGTCCATAAGTCGTGGAATTAACAGAGTTGAGGTGGGTTCAGAGCAGAGAGGATTCCCCACTCCAGGCTGAGAGGTCAGTATCTGGGATGCAGCTGCACAGCTGGATCTTCTGAAGCTCAGACCATGCTGCTGACATAGGTGGACTTGGCAGAAATATGTTGGAAGACACCTTCAGTTCTGAGTCCAAGAGCCAAATTTTGCAGAGAATAATAAATACTAAAAGCTAACATTTCTGAAGCATTCACCATGGGCTAGGCTCTAGGTGCTTCACACACATTCATTCATTTAATCTTCACAAGAACACGAAGAGGTGGGGACTATTGTTGCCTATTTTACACTTGAGGAACTGAGGCACAGAATAATTCGTCTAACGTTGAAGCTGAGGCGACAGCGCTGACTTGAATCCAGGCAGCTGGCCACTGGACTTGGGCATCTACAGCTTCGCTAAGAGAGACTGCCAGTAGGCCAAAATTCAAGCTGTAGCTCATGTGCTTTGCAATACTGAAAAAGCTCAGCTCTGTATGTCAAAGCTAACGGAGCAGGAATCAAGGCAGAGAGAAGGGAAATGCAGTCTCTGCAAGCCATTTCTGCCTGTACCCACTAAGTGGACAGTTAGCCTAGGTAAGAGACCCCCCACCCACCACTGGGACTGCCTGGGGCAGAGGTGAAGACCCCCATAAGGAAGGACTGGGAGCATCTTTTGCTAAGAGAGATTCCCTTCTTCCCCTGGGATACCAAAACTACATTCTAGATTTAGGGACCACGATTCACAATTCTGACTTGGCTATTAACCCATGAAGTTATCCAACTGTAACTCATCAGAAAACTTACACGTCTTTAGAGGGAGTCGTTTGCCGAAAAAAACCTCAGCCCTGGCACAGGGAAGCCTGCAGCAGTAGACACTAAGGCAATTCTTGCTTCCAAACAATACCAAAAGGAAATCCTTAAAAGACTTCTAAGATGTGGCCACATAGTCACAACAGATGGGAGAATGGGGAGACCCCCTCCTGGTATGGGGGCAGCCAGACTGGCCCCTCATCAAAGCAGGGAATCCTTCTTATTATTCCCTGCAGGACTCAATACCTGCCCCAGGTCACTCCCCCTCCTCTCCTTTTCCAAATGGGGTTGCTCTTCTGTAATATCATATTCATGCTCTATCAAAGCACCCAGTTATTAAGACCCAATTAACATGATTATTTATCTACAGCAGCATTTTGCAAGCTTTTTGGTCTTAGAATCCTTTTACAGAAATTCAGAAGTTGAAGATCCGAAAAGTTTTTGTTTATGTGTGTCACACTATTGATATTTGCCATATTCGAAATTAAACCTTTAAAACGTTCATTTATTTAAGGATAAAAATATTAAACCCATTAATACCAACAATTATACCATAAATTACAACTTTCTCAATGAAAAATAGCATTTTTCAAATCCAAAAATCAATGAGAAGAATGACATTGACATTTTTTCAATTTTCTTTAACGTCTGGCTTAATAAAAGACATCTAAATTCACACATCTGTTTTTTTATTCTATCTCTTGAGATATGTTGTTTTGGCTGAAGTACATGAAGGAAATTGAACCTCATACAAATATATAATTAGTAAAAGGGAAACTATATTAAGCCTCTTCAGATAGTGGGGGTTATTCCTCTTTGATACCATGCCAAAACTTAATAAATGGTAGTTTTGTAAGATCTAGTTTCAGTGTGGAAACTGAAGCCATATTTATACATTTTTCATTAAAATATATTGGTCCTGCTTGTACTTGAGGTGCATCCTTTATCCATGCGTGATTGTATGACATGTACTGGCTGCTGGGACATTATTGATTCGCTGCGTTATATAGATCTGCCAATATCAGTTCATTTCATTATGCTATATTTAAAAATCATTCATTTTGTGACTGCTGATCTTACCAAAAATATTTTAAGTAATGGGGAACTACCAAGCTCACAGTGGTGGATACAAAGGTTCCTAAAGTCTGTTTTCACTCAAAAGCGCCACTTTTATCAATGGCAGCAAATATTGTCAATTTCTCTTCTTGAATTGACAGGCACTCTTCCTGCAAAAAGCCCACATTTGCATAACTGGAAAGTCTTTCAATCCTTCTTTGAAGCAGAAACCAGGTTACTGGGGGAAAAAAGCAGCTAGTTTGGCTTGCAACTCAAGCAATTGCACTGGTGCTTTTCCTGAACGCAACCAGGGTACTTAGGTATACAGCAGAGTTCTCCCCATTCTTTCGAAATATTTAAAAGAAGTATGCTTGAGGGTAGAGATTTATTTATTTTATGTATGCATATAAGATCTGGGGGTGTACCCCATGTTTATTGCTGCTTTATTTACAATCGGAAAAACATGGAAGCAGCCCAAATGCCCAAAAGTAGGTGACTGGATTAAAAAGATGTGGTACACAGCCAATATTATCCTCAATGGAGAAAAGCTGAAAGCCTTTCCTTTGAGATCAGAAACAAGACAAGGGTGTCCACTATCACCACTGCTCTTCAACATAACACTGGAAGTTCTAGCTAGAGCAATAAG
>NW_004567109.1:16210010-16217063 GCF_000260355.1 Condylura cristata | reverse complement strand
CCAGGCGAGAAAATAACAAAAATAATGAACAACCATATACCAGAGACATTTTGTGGGGGTGGAGTGGGGAATGGGATCAAAAACGGGGGGAGGGAAGTGCACGGGATTATGGTGATGGCACATGGGTGACTTGGTGATGGGAAGCCCGCAGGGATTAAAATTGAGATGAAAAAAAAATGTACAAAATGATGTAAAAATAAACTGTTACAAAAAAAAAGATCTGGGGGTGTAGATCAGAGGTGTGGTGGGGTTGGGGGGAAGGTAAGAGGATTCACCAGAGACAGAGTGGGGGGGCAGAACAGGCAGATCCACTGAAACACACTGCTGAGGGGAGCAGGGAGGGTTTGGGGAGACAGGAGAGGTCTGCTGTGCCATGTGGGTCAGCTCCCTGGACAGGATCTTACTGTAGTGGCTGCTAATAGCTTCATAGTACTGAGACTTAACCCCTGCACCACCAGTGAAGTTCCTTGAGGGTAGAGATTTAATAAAGTTAAGAATTTCATTCTTAAATGAAACTGGTGTCTGTTTCTTGCGCTGTGTATGTGGTGCGTGGCATATGTACCATGTCTGCCTGTGTGTATATCTGCAGCCAGGACGTTTGTACCAAAGGGCCTTTTGTTTCACCCACCATTGCTTTACACCATCAAAACATTATTATGAAAATAACTCTTACTTTTGAGACACTCTGAAAAGGACTTGAAGATCCTCAGGGGCAAGAGATCATTCTTTAGACACCACAGAGAGGGCCCTCCCCGGCGGCACATGGCTTAAAACACGGCACTAATGAAGCTAGCTGCAGCTGCTTCAGCCCAAGTTCGATCCCCGGCCAGGGAATGACCCACACAGTGCAGCAGACCTTTCCTGTTCACCCGCTGCTCCCTTCAGTAGTGTATTTCAGTAGATCTGCCAGTTCTGCTCCCCACTCTGTCTCTGGTGAATCCTCTCATCCCTTGCATCTTGGCCTGTATTCCAGCTCTTGTACGCATAAATAAAAAAAAATTTTTAATGAGTGGTAAGTGGAGGCAAGGTAGTGTCCAGGAAGGCTTTATTTTATACTTCTCTTAAGATATAGCATATCTGGGTGTTGACTGGAATAATCCTTAAGAGAGGAACACTTGATGCAGGAGAAAAAGGATATAATTGTAGGAACAAATCCTTGATAACTAGAGAGTTAGCCTTAGAAGGGAGTAAAAGGACTTGCTTTATATTGAGAGTGGGTTCCTGTTGTAGAATGTGGTGATATAATTATGGGTAAAGCTGATTAGAACATTTGTTTGCGTGAATGTTTCTAAGGTACATTACTCATAGGTACATTCCAAAGAATGGAACTGTAGGTCATAGGGTTAATGCTATCTTTAATTTTGTAAAGGTTTTTTTATTTATGCATACAAGTACTGGGATACCTGCCAGAGGTGCAGTGGGGTGGAGGGTGAGAGGATTCCCCAGAGGCAGCAGGGAGCAGAACAGGTGGACTGACTTAAATGCACTGCTGAGGGGAGCAGGGGGCGAGACAGGAGAGGCCTGCTGCCCATGTGGGTCACTCCCTGGCTGGAGATGGAACTGGTGCTGTGATGGCTGCTGACAGTTTCATAATGCTGAGACTTAACCCCTTGCACCACTAGGGAGGCCCCAGCTTTTCCCATTACATTGCCACCAGCAGTGCATGAGGATTCCAGTTTCTCCACAACATGTAACATTTGTTATTGCCTGTCTCTTTGTTGATAACCATTCTAGTGTGTATGAAATAGTATCTTATTGTAATTTTTATCTGTGTTCTCTAATGACTACTGATGTTGAGAATCTGGGCCATCTCTATATCCTCTGGAGAAATATCTATTCACATCCCTTGCCCATTATTTAGTTGCCTGTTTTTTTTTTTCTTTAAAGATTTATTTATTTATGCATACAGAACTGGGGTGCAGGCCAGAGGTGCAGGGGCAGTGAGAGGATTCACCAGAGACAGAGTGGGGAGCGGAACAGGCTGACTGACGAAGCACACTGCTGAGGGGAGCAGCGGGCGGGTCAGGAGAGGTCTGCGGCCGCCTGGTCACCTCCCTGGCCGGGGATGGAACTTGTCCTGCAGCAGCTGTGGTAGCTTCCTAGTGCTGCGCTGAACCTGTCGCGCCACCAGGGAGGCCCTAGTTACCTATTTTTACTGTTGTGGTGTAATAGTGGCCAATGTTTTCCAGATACTAAAACCGTATCCAATACATGTTTTGCACATATTTTCTCTTAGAGTGTTCTATTTTCACTCTCTTGATAATGACCTTTGAAGCACAAACATTTTTAATTTTGATAAAGCCAAGTGTATTTATTTTTCCTTTGATTGCTTATGTGTTTGGCGTGAGGTCTAACAGCATCGCTTAATCCAAGATCCCAAAAGTTCCACCTTATGCTTTCTGCCAAGAGGTTCTAGTTTTAACTCTTAGATTTAGGTCTTCGATCCATTTTGAATTAACTTTGTCTGTGGTGTGAGTAGAATCCAATTTCATCCTGTAGCATGTGGATATTCAATGTTCCCAGCTACATTTGTTGAAAAGATTATTCTTTTTCTTTTGAATCATCTTGGTACCCCTGTCAAAAATAATTTTACCATATATGTACTGTCATTTCTGGTTTCTTTATTTTTGGACTTTATAGATCTAGTCTGTTGATCTGTATGTCTATCCTTATGCCAGTACCTTGCTGTCATAATTACTATAGCTTTGTGGTAAAATTTGAAACTGGGACATGTTTCTTTATACTTTTTTTATCTTTTTACATTTTTTTAAAATAAAAACGCCACTTTTTCTTTTTCATGACTGTCTTAACTATTCTAGGTTCTTTGCACTTTCATATGAATTTTAAAATCAACTTGTAAACTTCTATAAAAAAATAAAACAGGCAGCCTGGATTTTGATAAGGATAGCAATGAAGCTATAGATCAATTTGGGAAGAATGGCCATCCTACCAATGTTAAGTTTTCCAATCCATGAACCTAGGATATTTTTCCACTTATTGATGACTTCCTTAATTTCTTTTATTTGACTAATTTTAAGCAGACAAGTGGCAGGGTCTGATATTATTGTAGGAAGATTGCCCAGTAGTATGGGGAAATGGTTGACAGATGAGATACTATGTGAACAAAGGCGATAGTGGCAGGCACAAAGAGAAAGCACTTGTTACAGAAACACTTATGTCAATTGGCAGGACTTGATTATTGACTTCAGGTAGCAAGGGAAGAGCAAGAGATGACTCCCAGCATTTGGGCCCCCAACTGAGATAGGAAATATGCAAGAAGCAGTTTGGGGACAGCCATGGCACAGCCATTGGTACCTGCTGAACTTAAAGTGACTGAGACCTCCAGGTAGAGAGGAAAGCCAGCTGAATATTCGAGCTGATGCTTGGCTGGCTTGGCAAAGTGATTTGAGAATCATCCCATAAAAAGGGAGCCATGGGCCCTCCCTGGTGGCGCAGCGGGCTAAAGCACAGCACTAAGAAACTTAAGCCACTTCCGCATGAGTTCGATTCCCGCCTGCCCTGGAGGAGATCCACATGGCGAGGCAGACCTCTCCTGACCCGCCCGCTGCTCCCCTCAGCAGTGTACTTCATTAATCTGCCTGTTCTGCTCCCCACTCTGTCTCTGGTGAATCCTCTCACCCTCCGCATCTCTGGCCTGTACCCCAGTTCTGTATGAATAAATAAATCTTTAAAAAAAAAAAAGGGAGCCATGAGACTACATGAACCAACCAATGGAAAACGCAAAGGAAGAAACAAAGATAGATATCTATAAAAGGTGAGCTGCTGACCGAAAGGCCACAGAGAAGGAAAGGAACAAGCAGAGAAGAAGGAGAAAAGCCAGAAAGCACTGTGCCGGAGGAGAGCAGGGGGCAGAGTAAAAAGCTGTGAGCTGAAAATCTTCCCCTGGATTCAGTGGCATGAGAGGTCACTGGTGCCCTAGACCAGCGCTCTCCCAACAGAGGGCGATGGATTGAGGAAAAGATGAGAGTAGGGAAGATGGAAGCAGCAAATAGAGATAATTCATTCCAGAAGTCTGGAGGGGGGAGGGAAGAAGTAAAACAATTACAGAGGCTCCAAGGGAATTAAGGAGGATTCTGTTTGTAGGATAGAGGAGATGCGGGTGTGCTCGTTGGCTGACAGGAAGGTCTTAGAGAGGGAGGGCGAGGCATGGAGTGGGAGCCACGTGAAGATGAAGAGTGGTTGAGAGAAGACTTAAGGAGGTGAATGGATTTCAAATTGAACTTTGCCAATTTTAGTAAACATATGAATCACCTGTCTTATGTCTCCCCTCTTCTCTCATCCCCACTGTCCCCTGACCCCAGCCCCCACACTTCTCTGTCACTCACAAGCCAGCTTTCATGGTGTCTGCATGATAGAGAGGAAGCCAGGGAATGGGCCAGCTACCTCTGTGAAATCTGGGGTTAGGGCACTGAGTTCAGCGCCCAGAAGAGGCCTGTCTGGGATGCTTGAGGTCGAATGTCAGCGGGTCCATTCAGCGTGGCCTCCAGAGAGGGTGGCTGCGATCATGACAAAGGTTACCAGGGAGGTCAAGGACTGGAGGGCTGTTCCCCTAATGAGCAGGAACAAGGACAGAGCCCTCCCTGAGACTGGAAACCCAAGTCCTTGATGGCAGAAGGGGTGACAGATAGGAGGTGTCAGAGAAAAGTGATGAGAAGGGGTATCAGGAGAAGACCAGATGGCAGGAGTCTCAGAAGAGAAGGAAAAAATGATATATACACAGAGGGGGGGAAATGTGAATGGTGGTTGTGGGGGGTCGGGAGCCGGATGAGTATTTCTGACTTTTTTATGTACCCCTCTTCCCCCCCACACCAAGTTTTCTACAATGCGTTATTTTCTTCTTTAGAAATGTAAAAGATAAACACACAAAGAAGAACAAGTGGTCTGTTGGCACCATCTGGAACTTGCTGAAATTCCCTTCACCCACCTCTTTTTCTCAGGCACGTAGATCACTGACTTCATTTTCTGGACAAGCACAGACACACATAAAATAGAATAGGGGAGGGTTTGTGTGCGATTCTTTTATTTATGGGGAGGAACTGAAAAGCTTTTTGAAGGTGAGGAACTGTTCAGGAGAGGGTCCTGAGTGCCCCTCCCTAACTCAGCCGGACAGCCTGCCTGGAAGACGCAACCTCCAGCCCACACACACCGGCCACGCCTGGTTGTTCACGTTCCAAGGTGCTGTCTGGCGTCCAGTCCACTGTCTTATCTCTCAGGCTGTTCCCATTCAAAATCTGGGAAGCAGGGAAGCCGTCATTATCCCCATTTGGCAGAGGGGGACACTGAGGCCAGGGCAGAGCAGTGAGCTGCCAGGGTGTCCCGAGCAGGGGCAGACAAGGCACAAGAACTGGCGGCTTCTTCCCAGAGCCTTGAGCCAGCATATGCAGGCGGGGCGACTGCTGGCTGAGACTAATGGACTTTGGCCATTCGGCTGTAAAGAAGGGAAGTGGCAAGAACTTCAGGCTGCAGGAAACTGGGGAGAAGCTGGTGGGACTATTCTCCCTCCTCAGAGGCCCCAGAGAGCAAGTCTACTCCCTGGAAGCTCCAGTTCCCTCCTTCCTCCCCCTCGCCCTGTCCCCCTCCACACTCAGAAGCCAGGAGCAGCCTTCTGTGAGCCAGGCCTCAGCTCTACCATGGACATATGCTGTGTGGTGCTTGAAAACCCTTTTTCTGGGCATCAATTTTCTCATCTGTGAAATGGGGCGATAATCACTAACTCAGTGTTGTTGCAAGAATATTCTTCGTCTGCACCGCTCAAAGCAGAGACACGTAAACGACCCTGTTCCCAGTGTGATCCCAGAGGCCCCGGTGGCCTGCTGATACTGGGGCAGCCCCGGCGTGCACGTGAGGTGTGACAATGGCCCCGCACTGACCACATGTGCTCTCCAGGGCAATCCCGGGAGGCAGCCTCTGTGGTCAGAACACTGCTGGCGGAGTGGAAGCAGAGTGGTGATGATGAAGGGCTTCTTTCTTTGTAACAAAAGCAGGGCATGAGGAAATGTTCACTGTAGAATCCAACCACACAGCCACAAGCAAAACAAATAGTAAAACCCTTTCCCTGCTCTCGCAGGGCCGCCTCTGCACACTTGGGGGCCACACTGCTGAACCCTAGGAACAGCTCCTCCTTAACATCACGCCACACAGCCTGTCTTTGCACCCTCTGGCATAGAGGATAAAGACCTAGGGATTGCCGGGGTCACACACACGAGTTGGACCATTTACCGTGTGGCTAAGGGCCGGCCGGCCTTACTAATAGGCCGTCTCCAAGGACATGAACCTTCCAGTGGCAGCCTGGGAGGCTGCAGCCTGCGGGCCTAGCGACCTGTCCCTATTTGGCCTCTGCCTTCTAGGTCTCCCCTCCCTGTGCTGGCTAGGCGATGTCCCACTTCAGACAGGGAGGGACCAGCCTGCCTGACTCTGGTGTGGTCAGAGCCCAAGGGGCTTCCCAGGTTCCCCCTGGCGTAGAGGCCCCCAGCTAGCCCGGCAGGGGACCCACAGTCAGCACCCGTACAGTTGTGCAGAGGCCAGGGTGGACACCTGCATGCTGGCTCTCACTGTCAGGCCAGCCCCTGGCCTCAAGGCCATCACCACCAGGATGGAGCAGTAAGCACCAGGCTCAGCAAGAGGCCTCCCAGGCTGGTCAGGGAGGGCAAGTCAGGTCACACGCAGGGTCCCCAAGCACTGGTCCAGCACCCAGCGCTGGCCCCCCATCCTCTAAAAGGCAAGGGGTGCTCCACCTTCTCCCAGGGGACTTCCCCATTCCGGTGTCCACGGGGTGATGACAACCACATTAACGCGCACAGCCCCCAGCTCGCTTCTGAGCCATGACCGCCACTCCCCCCACCCTCTTGGCTTCCCTCTGTAGAATGGGCCGATGAGGCAGAAGTGGGCCCCGAGAGCAGGGGGTACGTGCAGCCTAGTGCAGGGGTTGGGGCGGCGCGGTGGGTGCGGCCAGCGCTGATTAAGCGGGGCGGGCCGGAAGGGTTGCCCAGCAGGTCCGACCGGCCGGAACGCAAACCAGGAGGTGGCGGGCGG
>NW_004567109.1:16182901-16209851 GCF_000260355.1 Condylura cristata | reverse complement strand
GCGCTCGGCTCCCCGGCCGCCCGCAGCCTGTGGAGCCCCGCCAGCCGCGGAGACCCCACGCGGGAGCCGAGATGTGTCTGCGCCTTGGTGAGCCGCGGGGTGAGGGGCGGTCCGGGAGGCCCCAACGCGCCCAGATCCGGAGCTGGGCACCCGGCACTGGAGTGGGAGCCCGGAACCCTGGGGCGGGTGCTTTGGCTGAAGGCCACTTTCAGCTCTGGGCCTCAGCTCTCTAGTCGCCAGGTGGAGGGAGGACTGCGGGCATCTTCCTGAGTTAGGGGCATGTCCTGTTGCTACTTTCCATTCCTGTGGGGAGACCCCGCCCCAGCCCACCACCCGGAGGAGGGGGCAGAGATGCTGGGGAGGGCAGTCGGTGGCTCTGAAGGGAGAGGAATCCAGAACTTTGGAACCTGAGGCTGCCAGCCTAGGACTCCCTTCCACGCTCAGGTAAAGGCGCCTGCTCACCTCCAAACCCTGCACTCCCAGGGCCAGCCTGGGAGGGAGAGACACCCGCAATGGTCTGCCGGTCAGGACAGAGATCCTGCTTGGGTCCTCCCATCCCTTCTGGGGCAGTGAGGCTATCTGGGCATTCGAGAGGCCTGGGGAGGCGGGTCTGTCCAGCTAAGAGAACTTGTTACCCTCACCTGTAAATGGGCGAACAGCTGACTCCCAAGAGTAGCGTTTGCCCCTAGCTCACAGCAGTGCTGAGACTCAAGAAGGGTAAAGAAACAACGAAGCCAGGGCTACCTCAGCTCTCAGTGCCGTGCTCTAGGCACCCGCCCAGGTTGGCACTGTGCTCCAGTTTAACCAAACTCCGTCCTGGGATGCTGCTGTTGCTCACGAGCCCAGCCCTGAGCCGGGTGGTGCCTGAGCTGCCCGGCAGGTGGGTGGATGGAGGGTGAGACTGGACAAGCTGCTGTGCCTTACCTGTTTGGCCAGCAGTTAAGCCACAGGCCACTCCATGTCCACAGTGCCTGTGCAGCCCTCTGCTTCTGCGGGCCTGGTCCAGTGCCAGAGGGTCCTGCAGGCTCCAGGGGCTCCGAGACCAGCCAGATTCGGAGTCCAGGGCCCAGGAAGGGGAAAGGAGGTAAAGTTTACACAGGGGTCAGTGACTGAGCGGCCCCGCTCTCCCTGCTCCCTGCTGCAGAGTTCCCATATATGAAATAAAATTCAACTCTCTGATACAGATAGGAAGGGACTCACTGCCAGGTTCCTCCTGGAGCAGCTAAGGAGAGCAGGGGCCGTTTAGTTCCGGGGACCTGGCCAGTCTAACCAAGCTGGCCAGAGTGAGGGGCTGACTGGGCCAAGATACCAAGCATGGTACAGTCCTGGGGGTCCGTTGCAGATCAGGAATCCTCCGAGCTGCTGGAAAGGGCTCCTGTTTGTGTGGTGTGTAGGTGGGGCTGGACGGCCACTTGATCCTCAGGTTTGCATGGGACTCCCTGATATTCATTTGATCCCAGCCTACTCCACTCCCCCGCCCCTGCCGGTGCCGGGTACCCAGAGCTTTCCCCAGGGTGAGCCCTGCTCCCATCCTTCTCCTCCTGCACCCTGCTTTCGCACCAAGACCCAAGGGTGACTCTTCTCATTTTATGGATGGGGAAGTGGAGACTCAGAGACTTGCCCTGAGTCACCCAGCCGCGAGCAGTTCTGCAATTATAAGTTGAGTATCTACTGTGTGCCAGGCCCTGCTCACCCACTGGATCCCAAGCAGGATATGACCCCTGCCCAATGGACAAGGGGGCTCCTTGGGGACCTGGACAGTGACTGTCAAGCTCGTCCGGGGCCTCAGGACCTGGCACAGAGCGGGCGCTCGGCGTGGCTGAGCACACGGATGACTGCACCAGTGAACGCAGCTTAGCGGAAGGGTCGAGCGTCCAGAGCTGGAGACCTGGGTTCATCCTGGCCGCGCCACTCGTGACCTTGAGCGCTAACAAGCACTCTCACCTTGCATTATCACCTGTGTGCTTTTCCGACCTTCAGACCAAGGGCGCTCATGAAAGTACGGTGAACCCCTTTTCCAGATGAGGAAGCAGACTCAGAGGAGACAAGTTCACTCACCCCAGGTCACTCAGAAACAGGTTTAGGACCCAAGGTCCATCGCTCCGCTCAGAGCTTCAGTTTTCTCTGTCCAGATGGAGGAGCCCCACCAGGGCCCTGACCACGCTGCCCCCACAGGTGGCCGGAGTGTGGGCGACTTCCGGAGGATGCTGATGAAGACGGGGCTGGTGCAGGTGGTGCTGGGGCACATGAGCTTCATCGCAGCCGCTCTGCTCCACGGCACCGTGCTGCGCTATGTGGCCGCCCCCCACGACGCCGTGGCTGTGCAATACTGCGTGGTCAACATTCTCTCTGTCACTTCTGCCATCGTGGTACGGCCAGGCCGGGAGAGGTCTGGCGGGAGGGGGCTGGAGGGTACTGAAAGGCCTTTAGTTGGAGCCGGAGGTGGAGAGCAAAGAGCCTGAGCACTAACCCCTGCTCTGCTTCCCGCCAACCACCCAAGTCCTCAGCCTCTCTTTGCCTCAGTTTCCACATCTATAAAATGGGGATGGTAAGTATCCACCCCCGGGGCTCAGCACAGGGCCAGGTACATGGTTACTGCACATTCCAGCGAGCCAGGATTATTACAACAGTGAAGTAGCCAAGGCACCTTCAGACAGAAGGAAGGCGCACAGGAAGCTACAGAAGGGTGTCCGAGGTGGAGGCTTCTGAGCGGGGTACTGAAGGATGAGTAGGAGTTCACAGATGAGCTGCAATTACCATAGCCCAGGTATGGGACATGCTGGCACCAGCAGGTAGAGAGGGCGCCGGGATGGTAGGCTTCCCGCGCGCAGAGGGTGGGAGGGGCAAAGATGAGGCCGTGGGAGTGGCTCAGACCTGTCCTAGAAACTCTGAGAAAATCCACCTAGGCGCTCAGCCTTAGGGAGGACTACGAACAGGCAGCGCCATGGTTATGGCCAAAGTCAGTACCCACCGGGTGAGTCTATGAAGGGCAAGTTCAAAAGCCCTTTCCCAGCTGTCAGCAGAGGTTTGGGAAGCATCTGAACACAAGTGTCTGAGTCCGCTCCCTGCCTCCTCCCATCCCTGCAGGAGGGGTGCAGGCAGTTGCTGGCCTCCAAGCTGGTGAGAACAGGGTGGGCCCAGCCAGGCCCAGGGCAGAGCCCGCTGGTGGGCATGTGCCCTGTCTCTTGGAGCCACCAGTTAGTTTCTCACCAGCCTTGTGAGGACGTCAGTGAGCTCACTTAGGAGGTTCACCTAGGATAGGCTCTGGACCAAACCCCTTCAGCTTTGCCCTCTTTTCCTGGGTTAATCCTTACTGCTTCCAGCAACAGGGAATTCCACTCCCATCATTCAGAAGCGGGAGCTGGGACTTAGGAGTCACCCAACGGGCTGCTGATAGGAAGCAGTCAAGCTGGATTTGGAATTGGTGTCTGACACTAGGGCCTGTCCTTCCGTGAGCTCTGCAGAGTGGGACTTAGCCCTGAGGGGTTGGGACGTTTACTTGTGGTGGCACAGTGAATTGAAAACATTGCTGGGCTCAGAGCCCAGGCCCGCCAACATACCCCCTCCCTCCCATGGGTCCAGGCCACACCTGATACAGAGAGGGCACTCGAGAAGGAAGCTTGGCTGAGTAAAACCCGAAAGATCCAGCCGGCTAAACTACAGCTTGGGTTGGGCCCACTGCAGGTGGCGGGGGGCTTCTGGGGGGAGAGCCGGGCCGGTAAAGAGGAGCAGGGGGTATTCCCAAGAAGGCACACTGCGGTGAATGGCAGCGGTCTCTGCAGGTGCCCTGTCCAGAGCAGTGGAGGAGGAGAGCGGCCCATGGGGTCGAGGAGCTGATGGAACGGGCAGCTCACTGCGAGCCTGGGGCAACTTGACAATACCCCTTGGGGGTTTGAACTACTCCAGTTCCTTGCCAGTTGTGTCACTTAGTTCTTCCCAAATCTTCCCATTCCAGGTAGACATGTCACATGTGCTTGGTGGCTCAGCATTGCCCTGTGACGCTGGGTACACAGGTTCCTGGCGAGACGCACAGCTAGAAGCAGTGGGGAGTCAGAGGAGGCTGTAGGCAGAGTGGTTGTTCTAGAAGCATCACCTCAGAGCTGACCACGAGTCACTGCCTCTGCGCAGACGGCGGCAATATGGCGAAGCCAAAGGGGGGGGCGGGGGTTGGCACTGGTGGCACCTTTATCCAAGAATGGCCCTGAGCCCTGCCCACGCTCGTCCAGGAGGGGTCAGCCCTGATCTGAGCTCTCCCACAGGTCATCACCTCGGGCATCGCCGCCATCGTGCTGTCCCGCTATCTCCCCAGCATCCCCCTGGTATGTCGCACCCCTGCAGGGGCAGGGGAGGTCAGCGGTCATGCCCAGGGCCGGGCCCCCTTGGAGAGCTGGAGCTGTGCCTGACCTCTGCTGACCACTGGCCTCCCCCATGCAGCGCTGGACAGTGTTTAGCTCCAGTGTGGCCTGCGCCCTTCTCTCTCTGACCTGCGCTCTTGGCCTCTTGGCCTCCATCGCTGTGACCTTTGCCACCCAGGGCCGGGCACTACTGGCCGCCTGCACTTTTGGGGGCCCCGGACTCCTCGCAGTGGCTCCCGACTGTCCCTTTGACCCCACACGCATTTATGTGAGTGCTTAGAACTCAGGCGGGGTGGGGGGGACACCCACGGCGCTCACCCGGGGAAGAATGTGCTTGGAGTCTGGCCCTCCACCCCCGGCCCCAGACAGCTGTTTCTGTGCCCTGTGTCCCCAGAGCTCCAGCCTGTGCCTCTGGGGCATCTCACTAGTGTTCTGCGTGGTGGAGAGTGCGTTCGCGGTGCGCTGCGCGCAGTTCGCCCACGGGCTGCTGGAACTGAGGCCCTGGTGGGGGAAGAGCCACCACCGCTCGGTAAGGCATGCCACCCCTCTGCCTCGGCCCTGCCTCCTGTGTTTCCTGGGCCTGTGTTTCCTGCCCCAACCCCATCCCCTCCCCAGGGGACCCCCACCTTGAGAACCAGGCAATCATTTTCACCCCAGGACCAGAGGGGAGGCCTGGAGAAGTCAGATTTCCCAGCTGACAGCTGGTTCTCCCAAGGCCAGGGGAGGGGGCGGGCTTGTCTGCTCCAATCAGGACACTCCTCGTCCATGGCCTGGCTTTTGCATGGGTAGAAGGACAGTGCTACTCCCTGCCCCAGTGGCCTCCCAGGCCCCCCCTGCCCTCACTCCCTGGGGCCTGGAGGGGGAGCCCCACCCTGCAGCCTCCTGTGTCTCTGCAGATGCAAGAGAGCCCTGAGCCAGTGGAGGGCCATGACCTGCTGAGCTGCACCAGCTCCGAGCCGCTGACCCTCTGATAGCTGAAGCCTCGCCGGGCCCCGAGGCCATGGGGGCCCTGCAATGAAGTCTGCACTGTGACCAGGTCAAGGGTTCCTGGAGTGGCCAAGAAGGCTCAGTGGCCACAAGGGGCCCCACTGGGCTTTCAATCCCTGGCCACCCAGCCCACTGCACTGAAACAAGACTTTATTCTGAAGTTATTAAAAAGAACAGAGATGCTCCACGTGGGTGCATGCAGGGGTGGAGGGGGGAGGTGGGGGTTGGCCAGGGGGCTGTGCTTTCCCACACAGGACGCCGTGGGTGGGGCTCTGGGTTTGTCTGCCCATCTGCCTGTGAGTGTGTCTGAGAAAGGCAAAATATACAGAGGGGTCCGTGGGTCTGTGTGTTCATCCGTGCGGAACGGCAGGCGGGGTGCATGGAGCCCACAGCTTGGGGGGCTGGAGTGGGGGTTTTCCTTAGGCGTTGTGGCCTCCAGGCCCACAAGAGCTGGGGCAGGAAGAGCTAGGACCTTCCTGCAGGGAAGGATGGCTCGAGGAAGCTTTTTCCTCAAACCCTCACACTTCTGGAATCCTTATCCCCTCCAAATAAAGACAGGCTGAGATCTGGGAGGGGGTGGGAGCTTGCCCTGTGGTTGGGGAAGGGAAGTCAGCCGGCGGCTGGGGGAGGAGGAGGGGCTTGCAGCAGGAGGGGGAAGAAGGGAGGTTGGAATTCTGACAGATCCCTGACTGGGGGCTCAGAACCTGTGTCTCTACCACGGATAAGGGAGTATTGCCTCTGGAATCGGGGGTGCTAACCGCTTGCTTGCTTGGGCTCTGGGGGCACTGCAGGGTTTCCTCCTCCACTGGCCCCCAACAGTGCCGACGGGAGGCGGGGGCCCAGTCTGACCCCTAGCCTGGACACACACAAGGGAGGGGAAGCTGAGAGCCGGGAGAGGGCCAGAGAAGGCAGGGGTGGGGGGGACCTGGCTCCTCTCATCAGAACTGGGAGGCGCTGCTGGGGTCGCACTGCAGCAGACGCACGATGGACGGATCGCTTTTGGCTCCGCGGATGAACTCCTCCAGGGACAGCTTACCTGCGGGGCGAGGAAAGCCGTGAAGGGGGAGCCGGCGAGAGAGAAGCCGGAGAGGCCGAGCGGAGCAGGGGCGGGGAGGGGGAGTGGCGCCCGCCGCCCGCGCGCGCCCACCGGCCTCCCGCACCCCTGCCCCCTCACCGTCGTTGTTTGTGTCCATTTGGCGGAAGATTTTCTCAGTCCTCTTTTCCGGGGTCGACTCGTCCTCTGGCATCTTCATCACGGACGAAACCATCTTGTAAATGGCCTGGGGGACGGGAGGGGAAAAGAGGGAGTGAGGGGCTTACCTGAGCCCCCAGAGCCAGCCCCTAGAGGACGCCACCAGAGACACGGTGGTAGCTTTTCCCGCCAGGGTGAGGTGGAGAGAGGGCCTCGGAGGCGTGGGGTCCTGGGGGATCCTGGAAGGAGTGTCTAGGAAGACTTCCCAGAAGAGGAGCCCGTTGGGGCGGCTCTGACCCAGGGTCCTTGGGGCGCTGGGTGGGAGAATTGCTCACAGAGGGGTCTACACGAGCAGTGACCCCCGGAGTCCAAAAGCTCCGCGTGGGCGTTGAGAAACTGGGAGTGAATGAGAAGGGATGTTGGGGGACATCGGAGCCCAGATGACAAAGGGCTGAGAATCCGGGTACCGCGGTTCCGGGGTAACTAGGGGTTTGGCTCAGCTTCTCCGAAGCGCGGGGCTCTCAGTGGCCGACAGGGGGCGCCGGGCTGCGGAGCCTGCCGCCGTGACCCGCAGGGGCCGCGGGCCGCCGGGGACTGGAGAGCCCCTGGCAGCTGGCCCCTGAGTGGGCGGGGGAACTTATGCAAACGAGCATCTGCCGGGGGGCGGGGACAACCTGGACTGCTGGGCCCGGGACCGCCGCCACCGAGTGCGGGCGCTCCAGAGGCAATGCGAAGGAGGACTCGGTACTAAATATACACAAAGTACGCAGCACGGGCGGTGGGGTAGACTGGGTCCCGGGGCGTCGCAGGTGAAGGGCGGCAAGGTGGTCGTCTCCGATCTCCCAGCTTCGTGCTACTACTACACCACCTCCAAGAAGCCTCCCCTATCCTGGCCTGAGAAAGGGCTTCAGCCTCTTGGGCCTCCCTGCACTGCTCTGAAGCGCTTTCCAAGCAGGCGCCATCACCACGTCCTCAGCCCAGCCTGCCGCCCCCTTCTTCCAGTCACACACAGGATCCCTCCAGGCCCACCATGCACCCAGCTCCTTCTGGATGCTGCCCCACGCTCCTTCTGCTGCCTCCCACTCCTCCTTTGGGCTCCCGCGAGCAGGCGCTTTCTTAGGGAGTCCTGCTCTGCTCCGGCTGGGTCAGCCCCTATATGCTGGCCAGGGAGGCTTATCCTTTGGGGACACCTCTCCAGATGTTTTTGCCTTTGTGGGCCTCTTCCTAGTCCCCACCACACAAATAAGAGCCACAGACGTCCAGCCAGTACCCACTGCAGAATTCCGCACCGTGCCTGGCACCTGGTAGGAATGCCCATCTTCAGAAGTCACTGGCACCTCCCATTGCCCTCTGTACCGAGTACAACACACCTGCCCCTTGGCACTGACAACACCTCATCCTCTGGTTCCTGCTAATCTCTCCACCATCAGGCAGGCCTCTCCTGGCAGGTGACTGTGCCACCCTAAACACCACTGGACTCTTCGGGTTTTCCAGCATTTGCAGCCTCTGTCTAGAACAGTCATACTACCATGCGTGAGGCACCTACTATGTGTCAAGTTCATTACCTACATTGATTCCAAACCTCCCGACAGCCCTGGAAAGCAGGTATCATGATCCCTATTTTCCGGATAAGAAATCAATGCTCATGGGTGAGGGAAGTGTGCAAGAAAAAGGAATAAAGAGGCCAAGGTTCAGCAAGGGAATTGTTGGCAGAGACTGGATCTGAGCCCAGTTCCTTTTAGCTGCTTTGGGCAGTGTGGGTGGTGACCACCAGTAGGAACTCTGCGGTAAGCTGGACCTGCAGCGACATCCTCATTCTGCTAGTCACTTGCTCTGGTCTTGAGCAAGTATTTAATGAACCTCAGTTTCCTTGTCTGTAAAATGGGGGCAGTCATCTCCCTCGCTAGGATTGCCTAGGATTAAGTTAGTGTGTGTGGAACAGGGACTAGCTAGAGTACATGGTCAGTAAACTCACCATTGTGGCTCACTCCCCACACCCTCGGGTCTCCCTGCCCTCCGTCCCTTGGATTGTAGACATCCCATGTTACACCCCTGTCACTGAGCTGGTCAGTGTGTCCTGCACCCTTGTCTTGCCCACCAGAGTGGGAGCCCCAAATGGCCAAGATGTCTCTTCTGGTATGGCCACCGCACAGGCTGGGTCCTCAGGACCGAGCGAATGACTTAGAAAGTGACCGCTCCCCTGTGACAACCCTTCTCCTGGGCCTTCTAATTATTGTCTGGAGCTGTAGCTCACTCACTATTTTACTGGAGCCAACTTGTAATTAATCAGTTCTGGGGTTTGTAGAGCTCTGTCTGCGCTGGCTGTCTGGGGCCGCGGGCCTACAGGCCTAGATAGCAAAGGCCAGCCAGGAAGGAGTTCCAAAGATGCCCAAGGACTGGCTTGGCTTCTGTTCTGGACCTGCCAGCCCAGGTAGACTGGGAGTTACCAGTGCAGCTACATAAGTGGTGAAACACGAACATCCCTCAGAGTTGGCTGGTATCCAGCTGCTGCCCCTCACAACCCTGCTCCCCCAGAATGCCCTTCTATCCATCAACTAGAGCTAATACCTGGTCACAGGAGTCATGGACAAACATTAGGATTCCCCCCGTGATAGGCATAAGGATGGTGCCCCAGCCCAGGCTGCCTATTCAGCTGAGAGAGCAGAGCCAGATGTTTAGCAAGAGGAGAGGCCAAAGTCAAGACTCCAGTAGGGGCTGGATGAGTTGGAAGCTGAGGGGGTCAGGGGGAGGCTGAGGCCTGGAGAACAGTCAGCAGAGCTGAAGACCCAGAAGGGAAAGGGCTCAGAGGCCGAGGGGAGAAGGACTGCGCACAGCTGTGGCAGGGTTGCTCTGGACATACTCCGAAGGGCCTGAAAAGCCCCTCTGGTTAGCACAGACTGTGCACAGAGAAAAGAACTGAGAAAAGAACTAACAAGTGCCCATCTCATGCCAAGTCCTCTGCTAACATCCCTGCCCCTCTTCATACCCACATAGCTTTCTGAAGTGGAGGGTCAACACCCTCCTTTACAAGTGAAGAAACAGAGACTGGGGAAAATAAACAAGGCAGTTGGATAGTTCGAACAAAGCAGAGTCCTGTGGGCCTTCAGGGCTGGCTGAGGGCTAGACTTGGGAAGGTTTTTGAAATAAAGCTAGTGGATGCCATATTAAAGGGGAATGGGGTACTAAGAGTGGGGGTGTAGGGGTTAACTCTCACCACTGAAGCTCTCCGCAGCCAGTGTAGCACGAGTTCAATCCCTGGCCAGGGAGTGACCCACATGGCTCAGCAGGCTGCTTCTGTCTCCCCTGCTGCTCCCCTCAGCAGTGTATTTCAGTCAGTCGGCCTGTTCTGCTCCCCACTCTGTCTCTGGTGAATCCTCTCACCTCCTGCACCACTGTCCTGTACCCCAGTTCTTATATGCATAAATAAATAAATCTTAAAAAAAAAGGAATGCGGCCCTCCCTGGTGGCGCAGCGGGTTAAAGCACAGCACTGAGAATCTGAGGCCACTTCCGCATGAGTTCGATTCCCGCCTGCCGCCTGCCCCGGAGGAGACCACATGGCGAGCCAGACCTCTCCTGACCCGCCCGCTGCTCCCCTCAGCAGTGTACTTCGTCGATCTGCCTGTTCTGCTCCCCACTCTGTCTCTGGTGAAGCCTCTCACCGCCCCTGAGCCTCTGGCCTGTACCCCAGTTCTGTATGAATAAATAAATAAATCTTTAAAAAAAAAAAAAATAAATAAATAAATAAATAAATAAATAAATAAATAAAAAAAAAAAAGGAATGGGCATTCATATTAGGTGCTTAAGTCTCCCTGCCATGTCACAGATGAGTGATGTAAGAGATGAGACCAGCTCTAGAACTAGAAGACAGACCCCGATCAAGAGTCAGCTTGCAGTGGTGACTAGCCTGAGCCAGACTCCATTAGGTGCTGTGTGACCTTGAGCAAGTCACTTCACCTCTCTGAGCCTCCTGGGGTTTATTATAAGGAGATACTGAGCTCATGGGCTCAGTACTGGACTCTTAGTGGCCCTCAAGCAACTCATTGGAAGGCGACTGGGTATCCAGATGGAAAGCAGACAGTGGACCCAGGGGCCGTGGGCAAATGTCTGTCTCTCGGAGCATCCATGTGTCCCCGAGTAAATGAAGATCAGTCAACTAGAACTGCAGGTGGCACCCTGCAGACATATTAAGTCGTGAAAGGCAAAGACTGAGGAACCAGATGCAATGTGTGACTCGAGACCAGGGCAAAAAAATGCTATCAAGAACATTACTGACAGTTGGCAAAACTGGAAGATGGTCTGTAAGTTAGATAATAGCATCGTTTCTATCTTAAATGCCCTGACTTTGATAATCATGTTATGAGTTATGTAAGAGAATGTCCCTGTTCTTAGGAAATAAAGCCTGATGTATTCAGGGTAGAAGGTCATGTTCAAAACAACAAAACAGGACACACATGCACATACACAGCAACAGATCGCAGCTAAATATTCATTGGTGAGTCCGAGTGAGGGGTACATGGGCGTTTTCTCACTTCTCTTGGAAATCATCTCCCAGTAAAGTGTTTTTTAAACGGGGTCGTAAGAAGAGTATCTGGCACTACCTACCCACAGGGGCTGTGGAGAGGGTGAAAGGGAGGCAGGGTGCCAGCCGCTGTGCCTGGCGCCTGGCACCCTGCGGCCGGGGGCGCACCTGCACAATCTCGAGCATCTCCTCGCGGCTGATGTAGCCGTTGCCGTCCAGGTCGTACATGCTGAAGGCCCACATGAGCTTCTGCTCCAGGCGGCCCCGCGAGGTCACGCTCAGCGCGATGATGAACTCCCGGAAGTCGATGGTGCCGTCGCTGTTGGTGTCGAAGGTGCGGAAGACGTGCTCGGCGAACTTGGAGGCGTCGCCGTAGGGGAAGAAGTTGGCGTAGATCTTCTTGAACTCGTCCACGTTCAGGATGCCCGTGGGGCAGTCCTTGAGGAAGCCCTTGTACCACTCCTGCAGCTCCAACTCTGAGAACTCCGTGTTCTCCCGCAGGTCCTGCAGCATCTCCGGCCGCAGCTTGCTGTTCTGCTTGCCCATGGCGGCTCAGCCAAGGCCCACCTGGGTCCCGAGGGGGTCAAGGGACAGAGAGGAGTGGTCAAGTCCGCCTGGCCCCTTGACACCACTCCAAGAGGGCCCAAGACGCCGGCCACGATAGCCTTTCTCTTTGGACCCAGGGAGAGGGGCTGACTTGAGGCCGCCCGGTCTGCACCTGGCCCCTGCCTCTGTGGCATACTCCACAGGTCTCCCCAAACCTCACCCTTCCCCAGGGACCAGCTGGAGAGAGGGAGGACAGGGGGCTCACATTTACTGACGTCCTCAGAGCCAGGCTCAAGCTTCACGGGTGTACGTCATGTTGCCCTCATGAAGTGCAGCAGGACGTGAACCCCATTTTGCAGATGAGAAGGCAAGCTCAGGGAAACGAGGTGGCCTGCTTCAAGTCAGCCACAGAGAGATGGAGCCGACTCCCAGAGCAAGGCCTTTGTCCTCCCCCCTGTCCCTGCCTCTCGTCTCCCATATGCCTGCCCACCACAAAATACACCCTCAGGCCAGACACTGGTCTGTTCTCTTCCCCACGCAGGTGTGTCCGGCAAGGTCTAGTGCAGTATGGGCCTGGGCGCCAGAGCCAGACCACCTGGGTTTGACCTCCAGCCCTGCCTCTTACCAGCGTGACACTGGGCAAGTTCCTTAAGCTCTCTGCCACATCTGTAAGGTGGGGGTGATACTACCTGCCTCCTTATTGTTGGGGAGGTTAAGTTAGTGAGTACATGGGAAGCACTTAGAATGATACCTGAACATATAAGTGCTAAATAAGGTAAGTGAATAAAAATAATTTCCATGTACCTAGCTGACGAGATTCATGACACACAAACAGATACAGGCTGGCACATATTAGGCTACACGGAGCACCAGATCCACACACCAGGTCCCATGCCACTCACCAGCCACCCACCCATGGGTCACCATGTCCCCACATGTGACAGCACTCACTCTGCACCACCGTCCACACACGCTGACAGTTCCATGCACATGCAACTCCCATACCTGCACTTCAAGGCACTCCAGCCCACGACCCCCAGGCCCTACTCATGCCAGCACAAACCGACTCCTGTGCCAGCACCTCACATGGCCAGCTGCACTGGGGCCCTCAAGCACCTTTGCTGTTTTTCTTTCTATTCCCAGGGGTACTGCTAGGTCCCAGGAGAGGGAGCTGCAATCCTTCCCAGGCCCACTAAGGGCTTCTCTCCCAAGGAATTCCCTAAGCAGCCACCTCCCCCACCCTTACCTTTCAACTTACCTTTCCACCAGTCCAGAAAGGTCCCCTCAATACCAAAGGCCAGAGTGTGGCGGATTGAGGAGAAGATGATGGAGAGAAGGCAGCCAGGCAGTTCTGAACAGGGATGCAGGGGTGTGTGCAGGTGAACCCCCACAGCTTGGGGCTATGAGTGAGACAGGGTGAGGGGGCCCCCTACGTGTACATGTGCATGCAGCTCTGTGCACATGTGGGTGAGCGTGTGTGCTCATGCGTGTGCTTGTGCTGCATGTGTGTCCCTGGGCTTAGCTTTGCCTTTTTCTCCCATGTGTGTCAATCCATGTCAGTGTATGTGCATAGCTGTGCATGTGAGTGGGTATGCAGTGTGAAGGGGAGTGTGACCATTTTGGGGACCCATGTGTATCCTCAGCAGAGTGTCACCTGCAGGTTTCTGTAAGTTCATGATCCCTCCTTTCTAAACCAGCCCCTTCTGCCCCAGGCTAAGGACACCCTGAACAAGTGTGTGGGAGGGGACTGAGGAAATGCATGGGGCTGGGGCAGCGGACTGTGTCCCTTAAACCCTTCCTCAAGGTCCAAGGAACTGGGTCAGATCACCCAGTGCCCCCTCTTCTCTGCCACTGTCAGTTGCCCCTCCCAGTTGGAAGGCTTGGAAATGAGGGTGGCAGAAGATTCTGTTGTCTCCAAAAAAAGAAAAAAAAAAAACCCATTCCCCTAAAAGCAAGAACCCCCAGCTCGACCAGAGAAACCGGCCCCGGGGGGGGGGGCCTCTCCAAACCTCTTCCCAGCTCTGGCCCTGAGCCCCCCCGCCTCAACCCTTTCAGTACTCGGAGAGCGCCGGGCGCGGGGCCCCTCCTAAAGGGGGCGCTCCGAGGTGGCCAAAACCAACTCCTCGCCGCTGGCCACTCGGCGGTCAGTACCCTGGAGAGCGCCACGCGTTTCCCCTGGGGAGACCCCACTTCCTGTGCCCAGGGAGGGAGCACTCCCTGCGAGGCGCGGGAGCAGTGAGGATGGGAAACCCCGGACGTTGCCCCCTCCCTCCGGGGCGCCCCCTCCCCACGTCCCTCAGCCCCGGCTGGAGCGGCCCCGACTCACCCAGCAACGCGGAGACACCGACTGCGCAGGGAAGGCGGCGCTGCTGCGGCGCGCGGCGGCAGAGGCGGCCGGAGGGGCGGGCGGGGGGCGGGCGGAGGGACTGCGAGGGAGACGCCCCGCAGCATTCGCCTGGAGCACCTCCCCTGGGGGGGTCTCCGTCCCTCCTTTTCCCCTCCAGCCCTGGGGGCGGGGGGGAGATGCGCCAGGCTCCGCCCCCGCCCCTGCCCCGAAGAGGGAAGGGGACGCCCCACTTCCCTAGACCCCTCACTACGGAGCACCCCGCCAGGAGGGGAGGGCCCAAGTCCCCGTCTTCAGCACCTCTCCTCGGGTAGCCCGAATTGGGGGGAGGTCAGTTTCCCAAGCCGGGGACCCCCAGCAGCCTCCACGCCGCCCGCCTTCCTCCCCCATCCCTACCTGGGTGCGGAGTCGCACGTCGCTCCGAGGGCGGAATCCGGGTCCTGGGCGGCTCGATGGCACCCTGCCTGCCCCCGCGCCTCAACTCCGGAACAAACTGAGCTGGGGGCTCTTCAGAGAGGGGGTAGCGCCCACTCCTCCAGTCCGCGAGGGCTAGGCTTGGGGAGGCAGACACGCCCCCTACCCACCTCCAGTTTAGAGAGCCCCGCCCCCAATTCCTGCCAGCCTCAGCTCCCCAGATCTCCGGCGCAGGACCCCCCAGAATGAATCCCACCCCCCCATTCCCCGACACTGATCTGAACTGCTCCTCTCACTCCCCCTCAATCTAGGGAACCCCCTTCCTTCCTCCCAGCCTCTGCCAAGGCTGGATTGGGATGGTGAGGACTGGGGGCGAAGGCAGTGTCTGAGGGGCTCAGGCCCCTTCCTGAAAACGGGACAGCCTCTCTCCAGAGTCACCGGCCCCTATCCCAGTTCCTCATGGGGGCAGCGTCCTCCAGTCCCAGTCCTGGCTGCAGCGCCCACCCTCGGCTCAGATTTGTCCTGTCTCTCCGGCAGGTGGCCCTTACTCACTTGAGGATGAGGAAACTGAGGTTCAACGCGATTTCGCGACTTTTCCAGGGGATCCCCGCCAGGCTTGGACCTTGTGCCTTCATCCATCAGTGTGCTACTTCTGTGGTCGGCCTTCATCTGGGCAGTGGGGCTCCAGACGTGGACAGTGAAAATGGACATAACGGAAGTCTGTTCTGTAGTGTATTGGATAAGTGTTTGGGGAAATTTGGCACCAGTGTGTGAGGTTGGAGGGTGGCAGTGCCTGGGACCATGCCAAGGACTTCTGGTGTGTTCCAGTGAGGTTGGGGAGCCCTTGGGGTCCTGAGCAGAAAGTGACTGACTTCCAGGCCATTCTGTCAAAAGCGGACTTTGAGACAAGGGTGCCGGGGTGGAAGCAGGGGACCAGTGCAGGGTGAAAGATGGCCGGGATGGTCTCTGGGCCATCCTTGAAGGTAAGTCCACGCAATGCCTGCTCCCTGGACAGCTGCTCCCTGGACAGCTGCTCCCAGTACAGTGCCCAGGAGCCAGGACCCCTCAGCCTTCCTGGCTTCCCTCTGAGTTTTCAGACCAAAGCTCTGAGGTGATCAAAGTCCAGCCTTAGTCTCCCTCCTGCTTGAGAACCACCAGGGAGGCCTCAACTGGAGAAGCCAGGCTGCAGGGGAGGGGGGCAGCTGGGCCCCCCAGAACACCAGTTCCTCTGTGTGCCTTGGCTCTAGTGTTGGGACCCCCTGTCTGGTGACAGACGCCAGACATGTGTGGGTGGTTCCCAGCTGCCTCCTGCGAGAGGACCTGGGGGCAGGGAGAGCCTTGCTGCTGAGCTCAGCCCCCACCCCAGGCCCCCAAAGGACAAGCCACCCCCCTTCCCCACTGGGCCAGGCCAGGGGACCCTATACTACTGAGGGCAGGGAAATGGGTCTGCTCTGTAGTCAGTCCCCTACCCAGCTCCCCCTTCCTCCTGTGCCTGCCTGAAGCTGGCATCTTCCCAGCCTTGTCTGGAGCTTCCACTTCATCTTTGCGGGGTCTCAGTTTACCCCCACCCTGCTGCTGCTCAGTCATTCCTCTGCTTCCTCCCACTTTGCCTGCCCTGGCTTCACCTCCTCCAGGCTGACTCCTTGGTTCGGTCCCTCAGAAGCTCACTTCTTCCCACCCCACTGTGACCATAATTGGGGTGCCCTGGTCTCAGGACCCCCAGTCTGCAAACTGTCTCTCTAATAGATGGGCTTCTGAAGATCGGACCATGTCTTCTGGGATACCCCACCTCCCTTTCCTACACCTTGAGTGAGTGGGGTGAATCTGGAAGCAGACTGGGTGGGGAGGGCCCCTGGGCCCTGCTGGTTACTTCCAATCAGCCACCTTTCATGTCCTAGGCCTCAGCAACACTGGGAGCCCCCGACCCCCCAACTTTGTGGTTCCCCACACTGCACACTAAGGAGGGAAGAGGCAGGGCTTAGTGTAGATGTCCAGCAGGTTACTGAGTGAGCCCAGCAGTGGGCAGGGTCCATGGAGAGCAGAGAAAGAAGGGTCCTGGTTAGGCCATGCACCTAGCATCCGGCAGGCCAGAGACTGAGGCAAGTGGGAGTGAATGGAGTCTCATTTCTTAAACACCTACTGTGTTTAAAGGGCTTCACCTGCATCACCTTGTTGAGCCTCAGGAATCCTAGGGAGTGACTATTGTTACTGCCATTTTACAGATGGGGAGACTGAGGCTTTGAGAAGAGAGGTCACCCGCCCCAGGTAATACAGTCAGAACGAGACAGTGTCAGCATCTGAGCCTGGTTCTCTGTGCCTCGGGAGCCCGGGTCCGCCCTGGAGGCCTCTTAGTGACATAGGTGGAGGTAGCCCCTTCCAGGCACCCCCCAGAGCCCAGCCCCCACACTCTCCTTTCTGGTCCCAAATGGTTCGGAAAATCCTGATGGGAGCAGATGGTGGAGACAGATGGAGGGAGAAGCATCTCTGGGCTGAATTACACAAACAAACATTGATAAAGTGATTAAAACCTCAAGCCACCCCTTTCCAAAGGGCCCTGCCACTCTAGCCTCCAGCACAATGAAGCCTCAGGTGAGGGTTTGGGGGGTCCGGGATACCCTGCACCTTAACCCAATCAACCCCAGCTTCTGTGCACTCCCCACTGCTGGGGACCACCCCTGGACTAAGGCTGGTGGCCGTGGGGGAGGCATTGCTGCCAGGCACACAGCCCTGGAGGGGGAGGGCGTCTGGTTGTTCCCAAAAGAGCTGGGCTGTGAGGAAGAGAATGGGGCCAAGGGCCAGGATGAGGGGGGTGTATGCAAAGGCCTGGGACCATGGGAATTCAAGGGTTGGGACTAGGGTCCCTCAGGGAGCTGCATGCAGGACCAGGCGCCACTGGGGCCTAGAAGTGCCCCCCAGACAGGGGAGCCCTGACCCAACACCACCCCCAGGAGGGAGGAGGGCAGCTTTTCTGCTTCCTTCCTTATAAAGTGGATACAAGAACAGCACCTCCCTGAGGGCTGCTCCCAGTGAGAGGAGGCAGGCCATCAGGAGTGAGGAGCGAGGAACAAGCCAGGCAGGCAGCTGTGAGCCATTCTCGCTCTCTCCAGAGCTGACTGGAAACCCCTGTGGCAAGGGGACTTGACGTGGGGCTGGTTGGACAAGGACCCCATTAGAGCACTGGGCTTGAAGGTCCTGCTCCAGAGCACCTGAAGCTGCTCTGCCCTCCGCAAGGGGCTGCATCTTTGGCGGCCTCTTCATATGACATAGACTTGAGGGAGAGACAGGCTAAGCTCCTGGGGAGGCCCCTACCGGGCTGTAGGAAAGTTGGCAAAAACAGGCCCTCTGGCTCCTCAGTAAAGGGCATCCCCCCAGTAAAGGACATCCCCACCGCCTCCTGGACTTGCCCCAGACACTTGGACTCCAGCCAGCTAATTTCCAGGTTAAGACCGCTGACCCCTGCGGTCCCCCTCCAACCACTGACCGAGCTTGAGGCCCCACCCGCCCCACCCAGGGCCCCTCCCTCCTCTTCAGCCCAACACCACTTTGGCCTGGTCATCCCTTCCAGGGAGACTCAGGCCAGCTGTTGCCCCCAGCGCCCCTCCTCTGTGGCCCGACCAGAGTGTTACGGCACAGGCCCTCTGCAGCCTCAGGCTCTCCTCTAAACCTGACCCCCTTCCTCCCTGCTTAAAAACCATCCCTGGCCCCCCATCTTCCTCCCATCTCGGCTCCCCCTCCCCCTTCCCTTCCTGCCTGTCCAGCACCTCTTCCCCAGATGGTGGGGCTCGCCCCCACACCAATAAAGGACCTGGAGAAAGATCAGAGCTCCCCAACTCCCTCCTCTCTGCATCTGGGCCTCACAGGGGCTGGGTGGAGTGAACTGCACAGACAGCGGGCAGGGGGGCCTGTGCACCCTTGCGCAAGGCTGGAATCGCACTTCCCTCTGCTGGTGAAGCAGCTCACAGCTGGAAGGGCTTGGCCAGAGGGGACTTGCACTAGCTGGGCCAGGCCCAGCTCTTTACCCCTTCCCACGCAGAAGTGGCTCCCTCAGCTTTTCTGACAGAGGAGCCTTATCTTGGGCTTTTCCATGCCGGGAGCTGGCTCCTGCTGTCCTCTTGCTCCAGCTCCCCTTGACACCTGCTACTGGCCTCCCAGCAAGCCGGTGGTCACTCTTGGAAGCAGAACAGAGGGTAGGGATTGAGTGTCCCTCGGCATTTTATTTGTTTGTTTGTTTTTAAGGATTTATTTATTTATGCTTACAGAACTGGGTACAGGCCACAGGTGCGGGGGCGGCGAGAGGATTCACCAGAGACAGAGCGGGGAGCAGAACAGGCAGATCGATAAAGTACACTGCTGAGGGGAGCAGCGGGCGGGTCAGGAGAGGTCTGCTGCGCCATGTGGGTCACCTCCAGGACTTGGAATCAAACTCGCACTGAAGTGGCTGCGGCCAGCTTGCAGTGCTGCGTCCTAACCCGCTGCGCCACCAGGGAGGGCCCTCTACCTGTTTGTTTATAAAAGAAACAGGGTGCATGCCAAAGATGTGGGGGGCAGTGGTAAGGGGATTCACCAGAGACAGAGCAGAGAGCAGAATGGGCAGATGGACTGAAGTACATTGCTGAGGGGAGCAGCGGGTGAGACAGGAGAGGTCTCTGCGCCCTGTGGGGCAGCTCCCTGGCCGGGGATCAAACTTGTGCTGCAGGGCTGCGCGAGCTTCACAGTGCTGCGCTCTAACATGTGCCACCAGGGAGCCCCCCCCTTGCCGTTTCATATAGCGCTAGCTGCATGCTGAATGCTGGGACTTGAGTCAGAACCCTAAGAGTTAAGATTTATGAAGTTCTTCCTAAACTAGCATCTGCCTCCCAGAAGCTTTCAGGAGCCCAGCTCTGCATGGGGGATCCCCCACCCACTGAAAGCTGTACCCCTGGCCCATGGCCCCCCAGGATCACCCCTCCTGATCTCCTTACAAGGCTGGAAAGAGGCTGGGATCAGCCACCTCCGCCGCTCTGGGCTGCAGGACTGCGCTTGGGGTGTGCGTGGGGCTGCGTCTGGGGGAGCGGGCAGCGGTGTCCCCCTGGAACCTTCCGTGAAATGTGCCCTTCCCAGAGCGGCGGTAGGGGCGTCCACACAGCTGTGAGGGCCCTGCTGGGAAGAGCCTGCTCGGTGAGGGGAGCTCAGAGTGTGCATCCATGGCCTGAAGGCTCGTGCGGGGGGGGGGGGGGGGGCAGTCAGCATCCCACCTGGAGGCTTCTGCTGACCCCTGCAGCCGCCAGCTTAGGGGAGGGGAAGCTGCAGCACAGAGACCAAACTCCCTGCTGAGACAGTGCCTGGGGGTACAGCCATCCAAGGAGGCACCAGCTCTGGTTCCTTGGCTCTGTCCAGCAGGCCAGGGTGCCTTGGAGAAGGGCGGGCTTCCCTGAGGGTCAGAGGGACCCAGAGCCCCAGGACTCGAAACCCTCAGAGGCTGCACCCCAGCACCTGGCGCCCCTGGCCTGTCTCCCACACTGGGAAGACTGGGTCAGCCCTCACTTCTGGCACCTTAGGCGCTCCTGGAGGCGGGGATTGCCTCCTTGTTGCCATAGTAACCATGAACAGCGGGGCCTCCCAAATCAGTGCAGGATACTGCATACTGTACCTGCAAGTACGCATGTGCCCTGGGGATCCCTGGGATGGGCAGCCGCCAGCACACGCATGCACACACATGCTTGCTCACGAGCACCTGGCCCCACACCGCCAGCCACGCATGTGTGCACGCACACCCCTTCCCCCGTGAGCCCCCTGCACACCCCAGCACATGCAGGCGCACGCACCACAGGCCTGCTAAGCAAGTCGGTCAGGACATCATCCGGCCTGACCTGACCCGCTCGCACCACCACCCTGGCCCACGCACACTCTGGGCGGGTCTTGGGGAAGAAGAGACTCCCGCCATATTATACTAGTACCCACAGGTACATGTATACTTCCTCCGTGCCCGCTGCTGTGTCCCCGTTTCACATACCGCATCGGCTGTACCCCCCACACATCTCCGTAAGATGGATGCCCCGTGGAAGCAGGCTCAGAGAGGTAGAGTGATTTGCCTGAGGTCACACAGCAGACACGCGCCAAGGCAAGGCTTGCGTTTGCTGCCTTCCGCCTTGACGCCAGCCCATGAGCATCCTGGGTCTGAAAGCCACAAAGCCAAGGAGAAGCCAGGGCTCCTGGACTTGGGTCCTGGCCCTCACACCCTCTCCCACCTGCAGCTGTCCTGGGGCCTGGAGAGTGGAGGGAGGTCAGGAGGACAGTAGATACTTTCCTTCTACTAATTCCTCCTTCCTCCACCCCCAGCAGAAAAGGAACTTTGACTAGCAAGAGCAAGACCACAATTTCCTTCAGCAAAGGCAGGGATCCCACCGGGTCTGGTTCCCTGACCTCTCAGTGGCCAGAGGTTAAGCTGGCCAGATGACACTGAGCAGTGAGTTGGGGAGGGGGCTGGGTGGGGTGGTGGGGTGTCTGGAAAATGGGCTGCTGGGGAGACAGTGAACTCCTGGTCGCTGGAGGCATCCCAGGCCTGCGCACACCAGGTGCTCGCTGGTTAGGAGGTTCCAGACCCACTGTGACGGCGTCCTGCCTCCCTGGGGGCCTGTGGCTGCCACTGCTGGGGTGCCCTTTGCGGCAGGCACTTTAAGACACCGCATGCTGCCACCGCTGCTAACAAAAGTAGCTGCTCCTCTGTACCCAGCCTCCTGGGGCTGGTCTTCACGGGCTCTGCACACTGGCAAGACTGAAATATGAGGCCCAAAGAGGAAACTGAGGCTCAGAGAGGCTCAGACACTTGTGCACAGGTACAACAGCAAGGTCGGGCTCTGCCTGGCTGCTGAGTCTGTGGTCTCCCCACCTGGGAGTGGGTCCCCAGCACCGGGGCCCCAGAGGCCGACAGCCCAGCCAGTGTCCTCCAGCTGGGAGCTCCCCTCTGGGCAACCCTGGCCTCCCTGTGGCCGTGACGCCCCAAGAACCGCCTACCTCCAGCCAAGGACGCCCTGTCCTGGGGTGCACGTGGAGGCGGGTGGTTCTCAAGCTTTGCCCTCAGTTCAGTGGTGGAACCTGAGGTCACCCCGTCCACAGGGGCTGGGAGGAGCTGAGTTGAGGCTTGAGTCTAAGGACTGTCGGATGCCCACGCTCCTGTCTTCCCTCCTGTCTTCCCGTCTTCCCAGAGCTCTGCCTCTGGCTCCTTCCGCAGCCCCCCCACATCTGGCCTCCCAACAGGGATCTCCTCAGGGCTGTGGTTTGTAGCTGAGCACCCGTCTCCAAAGGCAGAGGTAAGCTGAGGCAGGTGCCACAGACCGCTGTGTGCCGCGGGGGCCAGACCCTCCCCTTCTCTGAGCCCTGTCAGCGGGGTGTTGGGGTGCTCCTTGCTCTGTGGACTCTGCGGAGCTGCAGGGATTTGAGGAGGTCTCCTTGACCCAGTTAGGCTGCCACTCAGCCCTCTCCCTCCACCTGCCTCCGCCGCCTCCTCCCCCCCTTGCCTCCCTCTCCTCTCCCCTTCCCAGCTCTCAGCAGCCCTCTGTGGTGCAGGTTATCATCTGCCTTCACGAGGAGGCATTTGAAGCCCAGGAGGGTGGAGTGGTGGCCCCGGCCACAGCGGGGTATTTCTGGCTTCGAACCTACACTTTGGAGCTGACCCTGCCTGTTCCTTGCTCGCTCACTGCACTTCATCCATTAGCAACTCCTAAAAATAAAAGTGGTTCCGCTACTCCTTCAACTTCTCTCCCTACCCCTTGCCTCCAGCCAGGCCAAGACACGGCATGTCTGATCAGGCTCCTTCAGCAGCCTCCTGCCTCCCTGACCTTCTTTTGCTGTTTGGCCCACACTCTAGAGCAAAGTAAGACTTTTATTTATTTAAATTTAATTTCTTTTTGCCTAGAAGAACTGGGATGTAGGCCAGAGGTACAGAGGGATGGGAGGGTAAGAGGAGTCACCAGAGACAGAGAGGGGAGCAGAACAGGCGGATCTACTGAGGGACTGCTGAGGGGAGCAGCGGGTGGGGACAGGAGAGGTCTGCCACGCCATGTGGGTCAGCTCCCTGGCCGGGGATCGAACTCATGCTGCAGTGGCTGAGGAAAGCCTCGTAGTGCTGTGTTTTAACCTCTTGTACCACGAGAGAGGGTCCCACCTTCATTTCCTTTTGCTTACAAACATCTTCAAGTTTCCTGAACATGCCAGGCTTGCCCCAGCCCCAGGATCTTTGCCCTTGCCATGCCTACGACTGGCAACTCCTTCCTAGGAGCGGTGTTATGCCTTCCCCCTCCCGCTTCAGGCAGCTGGTGTCAGTCCCTTGGCCCACACGAGCGCTAGCATGCTGTATTCTCTACCACAGGGCTCCACTTTCTCTGTAGCCCTGTGAGTTACTGCAGAGACGTCACTTATTCTTCAGCCTGCTTTTCTATTACCCGTCCCTCCCCCTGGGATGTGAGATCCACAGGGGTAGCAACCTTGTCTCGTTCATAGCTATATTCCCAAGACCTAGAAAGTGCCTGGCACTTAGTAGGTGCCCAATATGTGTTTGCTGAGAGAAGAAAGCTCTCCCTGGTCCTGACTTCTCTTATTAGTGCAGAACAGTCTCTGAAAGCTAGTCCTATTTTTCCTGTTCCCACTCACAATCCAGCTTGTGTAGCAACCTCTCCCGCCTTCCCTGCCTTCTCTGCTTCCCTAACACATAGTGTTTTCCCAGGCCTCAGAGCCAAGGAATCCTTTTACCCCCTTTTCCCTCATTTGACTGATTCCCACCTGTCAGTACAAATCAAACCAGGCATCTCCTCTTCCCAGAAGCCCTCCTTGCTTTCCTTTCAAGCGAATGCTCTCTTCTGGCCCCTGTAAATCCTGGTACCTACTGATCAGAGGGAAGCCCTGCTCTCCTCCTCTTTCGTGGGCTTTCCAAGGTCTGGGGCCAAGGGCGTGCCTCACCTTGTCCTCAGCCGGGCCCTAGTTCACCTGGCACAGGCCCTCAGGAAACACTGAGCTGGTCTCATCACTTACTGAGACAGGGGACTAGGGACTAGGTTGGCCATACTACTGTCTCCACTTATCCACAGAGAGCTTTCTCTCTGTGAGCTCAATGTCCTCACCTGTAAAATGGGTAGAGCAGCCTCAACGTCTCCGGGTTGTAAGGATTCAAAAGAAGCTTTTCTCATATATATAGTGTGTCAGGAGGTAGAAATTGTGGAATCAGTGGCAAGGCCTTCTTCAGTGTAGGCTTAGCAACTGGCTCTGTGAACAACAACCCCCGAAGGGGGAAGGAAGATGTGTGTCCTCAGTGAGCCCTGGGCCCTGGACTCTGAGAGACCATAAAGATAAAGGGAGGAGGTGGGAAGAATCGATCAAGTGCCCTAAATTTGTAGTCACCCATGAATTGGAGACAAGGGTCCATAATTCACTGTCTGTGTAGCCCAGGGTAAGTCTCTACACCTCTCTGAACCTGTTTCCTGATCTGGAATGGAAGTTAACAACACATATCAACCTAAGACTTAAAATAACAAGGACAAAAAGCCAAGCTCAGGTAGGTGCTTGACTACTCTTTTTTTTTTTTTTAAGATTTATTTTTATTTATTTATGCATACAAGAACTGGGGTATAGGACAGAGGTACAGTGAGAAGATTCACCAAAGACAGAGTGGGGAGCAGGACAGGTGGATCTACTGAAATATACTGTTGAGGGGAGCAGTGGGCGAGACAGGAGAGGTCTGCTGCACCATGTGGTCACCTCAGGAGCCTGGGATCGAACTCACGTTGAAGAGGCTGTGGCTGACTTACAGTGCTGTGCCCCAACCCACTGGGTCACCAGGGAGGGCCCTGCTTAGCTATTCTATCCCCAGATCAATCTCCTGATCTCTCCTCTGATTTGGGGTGTGTATATCTGGAGGGCAGGGACAATCCAGACTATGAACAGGAGTCTTTCCATTCTAAGTGGCCACCTGGGAGCTGGGTGGGTGCTTGCAGCCTGGGTAGGTGTTAGGATTCTGGACCACTCTGAACATTCAGCAGGATCCAAATGCTCACAACCCTACCACAGCCCCCCACTGATGAGCAAGTGACCAACCAGCCCTTCAGGAGATGTCTGTGGAATCTTCCAGAGGCCAGTGCAGCTCAGGGACAGAGAGCCGCCCCTCGGCCCCCACCCAGACGCCACTCACTCCCCCATTTACTGCAGCTGTATTTGCAGAGTGCTGTGCAGACCCTGGTGCCTAATTGGTGCTCAATAAATATGTGCTGGAAGAGCAAATTTGTCACACACTCAGCAAACACTTATTGAGTGCCTACTGCTTAGCCTGGTGCTGAGAGATAGATGGTCCAACCACCCTTTCCCACGGTCACCCAGCGTGCTTCTCAATCCCACCGCACCCCGCTCCCCTCCCCTCTTCCCACCATAACTCAGCCACCATGGTTGTCAGGCTCCAGGCATCGGGGACTTTTCCCAGGATTGAGGTAATCAAGCTCCCCTGGGGCCTGGGAAGGCTGCATTCTCCCAGCCACAGCCCGTTCAATTCTCCCTCATCTTCTCACCCTCTGACACATTTCTTTGCCACCTCCCAAAGCCCTACGTCCACCTGGGGTTATACCAGGAGCGGCCAGCAGGTGGTGCTCCGGCTTCCTTTTCCCAAGCGCGGCCCTGGACTCCAGCCCCACCAGGACCCTCTCCCTCTTTCCTTTCCTCCCAAGCCAGGCCAGAAATGCGCTCTGTGACCTCTAACTGACCCTCTCCATCCTGCTGGCTCCCGCAAAGAGCCTGAGACTCCAGTCGCTCCTGCAGGCCCCTGAGTTGTCTTTCCCTGTGTGGTGGGTAGGGGAAGTTGTGTGTGTGTGTGGGGGGGGGGTTCCCTAGGGGCCAAGCTGCAGCTGGTGGGGCGGGGCTGGGGGGGGTGGGGCAGAAAGCAGCTGCTGTAAGAGAGAAAGGAGAAAGAAAAAGGAGAGAGAGGGGCTGGTGCTCTGGTGCCTGGCTCCTATCCCAAACAGGTGGAGGTCCCAACTGAGGCTCACCCCCAGGACAAGGTATGTGGCTAAGGAGACAGAGAGCCTGGGGCTCCGTCTGCCAAGGGGGGGGCAGGGGGAGGGGTGCTGAGAACTGGCCAGTTCGATCCTGCTGCTCAGCAAGGACCCCTGAGCCTCCTCCCACCCCACGCCTTCCAAGGTAGAAATTTGGGGGGCTGTGCAAGGAATCTTTGGGTAGCATTCGGAGATGAGGCCTCTGTTTTTGGTCTTGACTCACTGTGCGGATTTGCATCAGTCTCTTCCCTTCCAAACTTCAGTTTCCTCATCTAAAATGGGGAGGGGGGAATCTTGAAGCTGTTCCGTGAGATAATTTTGTAGGTAACCCCTTTCCAAAAAGAATGAACTCTTCCAGAGTCTGGAAGATGGGAAGACCTTTAAGACCCAAAGAAATGAGCCCCTAATGGTGGCATTTCAGACTCGGGGAGAAGCTGTTGATTTCAAAAGATGGTTGGCCCCTCCGTGGTGTCAGAGGTCTTGGTCCCTGGCCTCTGCCTCTCCTCAACCCAGTTCTCTCACTGGGACTCGGGGTGGGGGTGAGAGCTGCCCTAACTGCTGGTGTTCCAGGGATCCTGTAAGTAGGGAGACGATGGTGGGGGCAGGGGCAGGGGGCATTTCTCTGCTACCCCAAGACAGAAAAGGGGTGGACTTGGTGTGTGGGACCCCGCTAGTGGCAGTGGTAGGCAGTGGTAGGCATAGAGCTGTCCCCAGGGTAAGGGGGTGCCTCCTCCAAGCCCTTATTCCCTGGCTGCTTGCCAAGCCTCCAAAGCCCCTGCACTTTAGAGTCATTAGCTCGTTTACTGCTCACAGCCTCAATCAGGCCAGAAGGGCTGGGTGGGGGACTGGAGCCACTCCTCTCTCACCCTGCTCTTGGGAAGAGACTGTTCCAGATTGTTCTCTGGCGGGGGAGGAGCTGGCACAGGCAAGCCCTAGGATCTCAAGGATCCCAGGATGGGTGGGTCTACTCCGGATGGGGAGACATGAGTCAGGCACAGGTCTGGAAGTCAGAGCAGCCTGTGTTCAAAGCCTGGCTCTGCTGGGTGCCCTCGGGCAAGTCCAGTAACCTGCGGAGCTGCAGCCTCCTCCAGTCGCCTCCGCGTGAAAAGCAGACCGCAGAGCTGGCCCCAGGGCTGTAGCCAGAAGTCAGTGACACAATGGATGCAATGAAGCCCCCCGCAGGGCCGCTGGCGCCCCGGTGGGGCCCACCTGCACCTCGGGGCGCCAGGCCTCCCACGGCGTCAGCGTCAGGGGTCTGTGGCCCCAGGGTCAACACCCGGCCGCTCCCCGCCCAGCCAGCCCCATCCCTCCTGGGCTTACTCCCCGGCCGGCCTGTCCCAGCTGGCCTCGCCTCTCCTCTGAGTGGAGCGAGGGGTGGGGACCCTCGGCCGAGGGAGGACAGGCCAGCCTCGGATGAAGCGGGGAGCGGCCGGCGGTGGCACTTGTCCAGCTCCCCCTGGGAAGGGGCCGAGATTCGGGCGGATGGGGACTGTCGGCGCGGGGTGAGGGCCCGGGGCTGGGAGGTTAGGGCCGGCGGGCTGGGGCGCCCTCCGCCCCTCACCCGCCCCCGCGCTTCTCCCCG
>NW_004567109.1:16174487-16182536 GCF_000260355.1 Condylura cristata | reverse complement strand
CCCGGGCGGGGGTCGGCGGGCGGGCCCCTCTGCCGCCCCAGGCGCCGGGGTCCCCAGGTCCCTTCCCTGCTCCTTGGGAACCTGGCGCTGCCCCACTCGCTGCTCCCCTACCCGCTCCCCCACCCCCACCTCTTCCCTACCTTCTTGACCCCTGGACTGTCCTCCAGCCCCAAACTGCTTCCCACCCGGGCAGCCCGGGGCTCTAGGTCCTTGTGAATCCCGGGTTCGCCCATTCTAGTCCTGGACCCCAGGCCTCCGCCTCTGGGGTCCAGCTCTCTCTCCTCCAGCTCTCTGTGTCCCAGGGAGCAAGCGAGGACACCGGTCTCCCACCGTGGGCCTCCTTCCCTGTCCCCAAATTCTTGCAGGCCAACTCTGCAGGCCAGAGCAGATGGGATCCCAGTGTGTGTGAGCCCGTGTGAGGAGATGGGGACTGACACCCTAGGGCTAGGTGTGAGTGGGGGTGGACACCTGAGCCCTGGTGCCTGGCCTGCCCCAGGGGACAGCCTCTCCCTGCCCTGTCTCTGTCCTTCTGGCTCCTTCTGGCCGCTGCTGAATCCTCATTCTCCTCTATCCATCCCTCCTGCCGCTGTCTCCCGCTCCCCCTCCCCCTCCTGGTTTCCCTCCCCACCTCCTCCCATCTCTGATACCCCACTAATCTCTTCTCTGGATCTGTGTCTACCACCACCTGTCTGTGTCCCTCCGCCTAGGTCTGACTGTCTCCCCAGGCCCGGGCCAGCCCCTCGCCTCAGGTTCACTCATCTAGGGGGTGAGGGTGACCCAGGCCCAGGTCCTCCCCTTTCAGCACCTGCCCTTTGGGAGAAGTAGAGGCTTGTGAAACTCCACTGACCCTTTTCTAGAAGGTTCCTCCTGATGAGACCCTCAGGGTCCTCCTCACTCCCTCCTATTCCCTGCCCCTTTCATCTTCTTCCCCACCCTATGGCCCTGCCTTGAACCCTTGACTCTCCCCTAGACCCTAAGACCCTATCGAGTAACCCCAGTTTTCTGCCACCTTCCTACCTGCCTCTGGCTGGCAGGGTGTGGAAGAGGCTCAATTCGCCCTGCCCCAGATGTCATTCTGCTGGGTCACTGCAGTATTGGCCCCTCGGTCATGCTGCTCCCTCCCCAGGGCCGGCCCAGCCAGTCTGCTCTCCACCTCTGGGTCTTCCTCCTTTCCTCAAGGTCACTCACTGGCAGTGTGGTATTACGGAAAGACCACTGGGCTGGAAGTCCCTTCCACTGCTCTTCATCAGTCTGGCCTTCCGTCCCTGTGACCGCAGACCCCGGCCTCTCCCACCCCTCCCCTAGAGATCTGCCCCTAGCTGGCCAGGGCTCATCCATTTCAGCTTGGCCCCCAGTGGGGCCAGTTGTGGCCAACAGGGGCTCTAATCTGGACACACAGAGCCCTCATGAGGCCTCTCGAGCCTGGCTCTTCAGCCCACTAGGGAACTGAGGCCCGTGCCCATCCCACTGGAGTTCGTGGTTCTTCCTTCCCCCACTGCATGGCCTTCCCCAGGGTGCCACATACCATACGGAGGCCTGGGCCTCAGAGCTGGGGTGCTCAGGTGCCTCCCCACCCCCAGACAGCCCTTCGGCGCCAGTGAATGTCACCGTCAGGCACCTCAAGGCCAACTCTGCAGTGGTGAGCTGGGATGTGCTGGAGGATGAGGTTGTCATCGGCTTCGCCATCTCTCAGCAGGTAACCCTCCAGGGCCCCTGGGAGAGAGGGCTGAGACCGAGGTGGAGGGGAGGAGTGCAAAGAAGTAGAAAGCAAAGGGAATAGGGAACAGGAGAGCCCCGCAGAAAATTGCAGTTGGGGCTGCTGGGGGGTGGCGGGTGCCCAGAAGGAATCAGCCAGGGAGGGCGGGCTCTGGAGCCTTGGGTTGGAGGCAGGGATGAAGGGCTTGGTTTTTGATCTTAAACAGGCCTGAGTTTAGGACCTGGCCTGTTCCCACTGGATGTGTGGCCTTGGGCAACTTCTCTGGGAGTGAGGTGCCCGTCCAGACCCTCCTCGGAACCTGTGTCCCCCTGTGAGGTGGAGATGCCCGCCGCAGAGGTGACAGGCTGGGGGAGGTTCACTGGGGGGCACTGAGAACGCCTGTTGGCCCTTGCAGAAGAAGGACGTGAGGATGCTGCGCTTCATCCAGGAGGTGAACACCACCACCCGCTCGTGCGCCCTGTGGGACCTGGAGGAGGACACGGAGTACATTGTGCACGTGCAGGCCATCTCCATTCAGGGCCAGAGCCCGGCGAGCGAGCCCGTGCTCTTCAAGACGCCGCGCGAGGCCGAGAAGATGGCCTCCAAGAACAAAGGCAGGCGGTGGCCTGAGGTGGGGGGGACCTGGGCGCTGGAGGGGCGTGGGGCCAGAGGCTGGAGGCTGCTGCCGCACCTCCTGCTGCCCGGCAGAGTGGAGGCATTCAGGCCCCAAACAAGGGCAGATGAGCTCTGGACTTTGCGTCAAGTCCTGTGGCTGCCATCCCAAGGAGCCAACGGCATGTTCTAGAATCTATGCTAGCGGCGGGCATCTGTGGAATAAACACCTGCTCTCATGGGCTTGGCCCTGAGGGTGGTGTGGGCAGGGGCGGAGCCAGGACCTAGTGTCACTCTCCCCGCAGATGAGGTGACCATGAAGGAGATGGGGAGGAACCAGCAGCTGCGCACGGGCGAGGTGTTGATCATTGTGGTGGTCCTGTTCATGTGGGCCGGTGAGTCACCCCCCCCCAGCCTCACCCCTTAGCCTCCGGAGGTGGGGTCCCATCCTCCCACCTGATGGAAGAGGTGGGCGGTCTGTAAGCCCTGCCAGGGACAGTGGGGGTGGGGATGGATGTGCCCTTCCCCACCAGAAAAATGGCATGTGGAGAGGCCTCGTAGGCCCCGTGAGGACCTGCCCTCCGCCTCCCTCAGGGGTGGCTGGGGCTCGAGGTGGACACAGCTACGGCTCTTTGCCCCGGCTCCTTCCTCTCCTGCCATGCTGTGCCCCAGGTGCTGGAGGCCTGGGCGGCTGCGTCCCAGGAGGGAAGTCACGAGGGCGTGAGGCTGGGGGGAGCCTGGGTCTGGCCCCAGGGCCTCGGACAGGCCAGAGCTCTAGGAGAAGGGTGCTTGGGACGGGGGTGGTGGGGTATGAGGGTTCTTGGGCACGTAGAGAAACAGGCACTTGAGGAAAAAAACAGGAAACACAAAGGATCGTGCTGAAGAGGGGCCTTGCGCCGGCTGTTAGGAGACTTGGCACAGACGGTGTGCGCACAGGCCTCACGATGGCAACGCAGTGATGAACCCACAGTTGTGGTGTGTTGCTGTAGGGACGATGGGCAGGAAGTAGGGGGTGTTAGGATTTATCTACCACGGTGAGACATCATCAGCTAATATCTAAAACAGACTGTTGAGAAGTGGCATCAAGGATAGAGATAAAGAAGGTCCAGAAACGCCTGCAAGAATTGGGGTTGGCTGCCTCTGAAAAAAATACTATGTTCGTGCATTATTAGTCTGTTGACAGCAAACAGGAGCAGGGTGCAGGCCCTGGCTCCAGGGCTGTGTGCCCTGGAGGACGTTGCCTAAGCTCTCTGTGTGTCTGTCCAGGGTGACGATGGTGTCCTCAGAGGGGCGAGGGTCCGTGACGCGGACGTCAGTGCCAGCACCGGGCCTGGCATGTGCTCTGCCCAAGTGCTTGTTTCTGTTGCCCCTCATGGAAAACAAAACTGGCAGACGTGCAAGGGAGGGGAAGAGACGTGACCAGCGTGTGCTGTGGGAAGGGGTTGTGGGGAGGGGACAAAGGCTGCCATGGCCTGGCCCAGCCCAGCCCAGCCCAGCCCAGCGCAGGTCGCTCAGCTGGAGCTTCACAAGTGCTGCAGGGAGTGAGCCTTGAGCCGCTCCTGCGCTCTGACTGCTCCCACCCCTGCCCAGGCGTCATCGCCCTCTTCTGCCGCCAGTATGACATTATCAAGGACAACGAACCCAACAACAACAAGGAAAAAACCAAGAGTGCGTCTGAAACAAGCACCCCAGAGCACCAGGGCGGCGGCCTTCTCCGCAGCAAGGTGAGGCCGCCCCAGGCTGGGCGGGTAGCACCGCCTGGGCACACCGGGGGTCTCTGGACGGAAGGGGCAGCAGGGCCTGGCGCGCCTGCAGCGGGACAGGGCCAAGCTTGGTGCTGCTCGAGGAACAAGGGACATTGCCTGTTGGTTTGACATCCACCTGTGCAGGTGCCGGGGTCACTGGGGTAGAAAGGAAGAGTGGGGCGGGGGCGTGCCAAGTGGGGGTGTGGCAGCAGAGCCTGGCGTCGCCTCTCTGTAACTTCATTTCCTCTCCTAAAAACAGATATGAAACCCTTCCCTGCTTTCTCTGAGTAACTCAGAAGAACAGTAGAGAATGTGAGAGGATCTCACGGTTCGGAGGACGATCATCCCACAAACATCTGGCCTTCTACATGCCGCCTCCTGCCATCTTCACCCCGATACTATCCTCTCCCTTGGCTTCTCTTTCTGGCGCATTTTCCTGAAGCCTCTTATTAACCCCCATCTCCAGAAGCACCTCAACATGTTGGTGACTGAGGCTGCAGTCAGAGGCAGGTCAGCGGGACGGAGGAACCGCAGCGGGATGGCTCTGTGGGAGCGCTGAGTCCCGGGGCCGTGGGCCCAGGACGCCTCGTGGCATCGTGGTCCTTCGGTGAGCGAGGCGGAAGGCTGGGCTCGAGAAGGCAGAGGCAAGGAATCCAGGCGGACTGCTGTTCCTTCCAGGCTGGGTGAGAGCCTGGCCTTCAGGCCCAGCCTTGCCACCGCCCCTTCCTGCATCCTCTCCCTGCGTCTGGCCTGGCAAGAGTCTATTCAGTTAGTCCTGGTCGCTTCTTTCCTTTGTTTTCTCCCAGTTTCCAAACCAGCCCTTGGTGGCCACCGCTGAAGCATGACTGCCTGTCTGCAGGAAGGAGGATTTCCTTTTTCTTCTCTGCTGGCCCCCAGGTGCACAGGCACAGGGAGAGGGAGGACGCGGTGGGGAGGCCAGGTTAGCTGCATACTTCTCCTTCCCCTTCCTGGTCTGGTGAAGGAGGCTCAACTACAGACCCAAATTCTGCAAAAAATAAACAACCGCAAAGCTACAGGCCTGGCCCCATTCTGAAAAAGGCAGAGCTGCTGTGACACAGCCTCTTCAGGCCCCTCGCCTCTCCTGGACTGGCTCCCTCTTTGAGGAAACGCACAAATCTCCCAGGAGAGGACTAGCACCTAGACTGACTCGAGCTGTGTCTTTCAGACCAAGGACTATCGGAGTCTGTGGGGCTGCCTGCTGGGCAGGTCACGGCTCCATCAAGCCTTTGTCTGGATCCAGCCATCAAGGACTGGTTTGTGGTGTGGTGCCCAGCTCTGTGAGTGTGTAAGCTGTCTGTTGTCTCTTTTGGAAAACAAAGTGAAGGGCTCCATTGTAGAGGGCAGAGGGACTCCTGAGTTACCTGCTTCCTCTGTCTTCTTTGGCCCTCAGGGGTCATAAGAAGACCACGTAGGAAAGAGGCCTGAAGGGGACTGTCCCTTTTCTTTAAGAAAAGTCTCCTGGAGTTGTGACAGTGCTGGGGTGGACAACTGGAAGGGTCTGTCCACGTGGCCATCCTGGGGGCTGCTAAATCACCTACTCTTTACAGCAGTGGAAGCTGCTGGAAGGCAGGTCTGAGCCATTCACCGTGGACAGTCAGAACAGCTCTAGCCTGTGGGGTTTCTATATTTTGCCATCTCATCCAAGGTTGTGAAAGCTACCCAGGGTCCTCATGTCCTTCCCTAGAGCCTGAGTGGTAGGAGGTGACAGGTCTCTCTCTCTCTCTACTGCCTCTTTCTGGGTTTAAAAAAAAAAATGGTGCTTGAAAAGGGAAGGAAGATTCTTCCCTGGGACCGACAAGCTATGACTGCTGAATGCTGCATGGGAAAAGGGCCTTCCGCGTCTTCCGTTGGTGGCTGAGAACAGGAGCATGGAGCACTGTGCCTAGCACAGCCTAGCACATAGTAGGTGCTCAGTAAACTTTTGTTGAACCGAATGACAAAAGCATCATCGTCCCCCAAGCCAGAGAGCTGAAAGCCATCACCCAGTGACCGCCCCTTCCTCCGGTCTCCACTGCTCTCCTGGCAGGGGTAGCCACCTCTCTGCTGGCCTGAGTGTGGCAGCACAGGGAGGGAGGGGACAGGCAGATGTCAGCAATACTAAGGGCTTCCTCATGGGAGGGCATGAGGCTCCACTCATTGTCTTGTGACTTTCATCCCTGCTGAATGGGGCTGCAAAGGCCAAGGCTCCTTAGGGGAGAGGTCCTTACCTCTGATCCAGTTAGAGCAATAACCACTTTTTAAATGTAAAATAAAAAGACAAATGAAAAGGCACATCCTTGTCTCCTGGTAAATGCCCAAATGTTGCCCTCTTTTTCTGGCAATTGGCAGCAAGTCAGGATGTGTGGAGGAGGGAGTCAGTTCTCTCTCTCCATTTTGGCCTGCAGTTTCTTAGGGACATGCCTGCCAGCCAAGCTGGAGTTGGAAGGGAAATCTCGAGCAGATGGGGGTGCACGTGTAGGAGGAGAAAATAGCTGCTCCATCATCCTATTACCCCACCCCACCCCCAAACCAAGCTCTGGCTGCTTCATCACATAGGTATGCAGGCTGGTACTCTGTTAAAACAAAGGGTTTTCCCCTCTGGTCAGGGCTGGAAGCTTTCCCAGGCCAAAGGAATGCGGAGCTTGTTTCTCCCCAAGGTAAGGAGGGAAGTGAAGAGGAACTACAAAAGCTGCTTGCTGCAGCGGTGTGCACAGCGGGCTGTGCAAGGAATACCAACAGTGGCCTGAAAGCTAGAGCGATGACACCATCAGCCAGCGAGCAGGTGGCCAGTGACGCACCTCCAGTAGTCCTGTCCAGAGCCAGGAAGAGCCCTGAGAGAACACAGGTGCAAGGAGAACTGTCAGGCCAAAGGCTGTTGGGCATGGCCCTGAGAGCCAAGTGGATCTTAGAGGCTGGGTGGGAAACGGACATCAGCACACAGAATCCTAAGCCAAACCAGAGAGGTGCTTCCCAGGCCTCTGACCCCCTCTGGTGCCAAGTGATGGGGCAGCACCCACCAGCACCAGGTGTGGATAGCTATCTCTGGGGGTCAGGGAGCACCACGTAGGGGCGTTTCCTGTCTCCAGTTATCTGTGCTGGAGTCCACCATCTGAGTCTGAGGATGTGGGGAGAGGAGGGAACTCTCCTGGCTTAGGCAAACTCCATTCCCTTTTATTACCTCTGGATTCTGTAACAGTGAGCTTTTCCTGAACTGACTATCTGCACGGGAGAGCCCTACAGCTGCCTGGGCTGTGGGCCTTTCTTCGCGCCTCCCTCAGGTCTGCAGATTCCTCCTCACAGCGCCTGTGTGCATCCTCCAGACTGAGAGGCCCCAGACAACCTGTGGGAGGAACACAGGGCTGAGGCGGGAGACCCCTCCTTGCCCTCAGCAACTCAGGCCTGCTTGGGGAGTGAGTGGAGCCTTCTCAGAAGGCCCTCCTCTGTCCTCATGTCCCCGTGCAGCTGGATTTCCTTATCTGTCACTTGTAAGAACAGATCGCCTGACCCTCACCCACCACCTAGAATAGGAGCCAGAGGTTTCCTCACAGGAACAAGAGAGAAGCCCCAGCCTGAGGAAGGAAGAACTAGCGTTTCCACGGGTCAGGAAGCTTTTTTTCCTTGGAATCCTGGCCCTCAAACCCTGGATTTTCAGTATGGTCTCCTCTAGAATTCACTTTGCAGAGATGGGCAACATCTCACCACTCGTCATGTGATCTTTCAGCCTCACCATGACAGTTTTTGGATTTTGCTTTTAAGAAGTATACGCTGAGAACAAATTTTCCATAAATGGGACATCCCCACCCACAGCCCACACCAAACTTCATCAGGAAGATATCCCCAAACCCTCAAATATGACTTGAAGTTGAAGATCTTTGTTTACAAATAGTACCGTAATGATACATTTCAGGACTACCACAAGGACGCTTTAGATTCCATTCCATTCTCTCAATGGGCGCAGGGGTCAGGTTCTGTCCAAGGCATGTTCCAGTTGGCCGG
>NW_004567109.1:16114880-16174387 GCF_000260355.1 Condylura cristata | reverse complement strand
GCCACTGACCAGCTGATACTTCCTATGACAAGTGGGAATATTTTTCCTGACAGGTGCTGACATACAAAACCTAGGCTTGGTTTCGGAGTAACTTTCCTCTTCGAACAGCATGACAACACTTAAGAAAAGCAGGACACTTTGCTTCTAGTTTTAAGTGGTTGGTTTTTTTCTTTCTTTGGTAAAAGCTCAAAACAGGCTGGTAAGAGAGAAAATAAGCCCACTCCATTTCTCCTTCTCACTTTCCCATCATTTCAGAGAATTCAGTCTGATCTCTAAAACTTGTGATAGCTACAGTAATATACTGCTAAAACAGAAATAAGTAATTACTGAACAAAGGATCACTTACAGCTGACAGGAACAAAATGGGCTATGTAGAGGCCAAGAACCTCAGCTTCAGACAAAAATAGCAAATAGCCAAGTGTTCAGCAAATCTATATTGCACCTTTTGCCCAGACTGCAAGACATATAGTAGACAAAACTTACAGAACAGCTGGACAGAGAGCCTATTTAAACACGTTGCTGCTTACTTTCTCAGCATGTGCTGAAATGTAAAGTGTTGGCTTACACGGGGAAGGAGCTATTACTGACTTCTCTTTTGACCTTGCTCCTGGGGGCAAGCCTAAGAAGCTTAGGATCACAAAAGGGGTCTGAGGAACGGAGGTATCTCTCTGGTACCTACCCACACTCGTCCAACCTTCACCCCACCCTCCAGGAGTCGTCCACTGGTTTTGTGCTATTAGTGCCATTGCTCAGATCCCTTTCCAGTGGACAGCACCCCAGAGCGCTCAGCTTCTCAATCAGCTCAGCGCTAGAGGCAGGCGCAGAGGTCACGCACAGCCCCTGGAAGGAGGCATGCAAGGCAGTGCCAGTCTGCTCAGGCTGAGCCATCTTCCCCCTGCAAAAACAGCAGCACTGTGATATTTCAGGCTCTCCCAGTGTCAGGATCCTGACATGCACTATATGTAGCTGCAAATCCCAATCAATTTCAACATTTCTTAACTGCTGGAACGCCTTTCTCAACACTGTAATTTACCCTCAAAAGAATAGGGAGCACGCACCCTCGCCTCCCCAGTACCACATTCCACTAAATGCCGCCCCCTCCCAGACCCCACTACCAAGCTACCTACGCAGGGGGGAAGGAGCCCTCAACAAAGCCCACAACAGACGGCCACAGTACATATGCCACTGACAAGAACTTTTATTTCTTTTTAATGACATTAAACACAACTGCTACAAGGGAAAAAACATGATAAAGAGGAGGCACCAAACTTCAGTTTCATAATTGATCCTGACAATAACTCAAGTAAATCAGGGCCTGCACTGGATACAAAACTACATACAGTTTACATCAGGCTCTTAAACCCTGTAAACAGAACAATTTTACTCTGCTTTGTCAAGACCTCTGCGGTGAGAATATCATCATGGATGAAAGCTAAGCTAAGCAATTAAATGCACATAACTCTTACTGAAAACAATACAGCAAGAATTCCACATGAAGTACTAGACTTAAAGGCCAACACCAAATGTGACATGAAGTTTTAAAAACGTTAGAACTTCAGATTCTACCCACTACCATCTTTAAGACAGCTATGCCGGATAATGAGTTTTCTTTGGCTTTGTTTTTTCTTCTCAAAGAATACCATGTTAACCACTAGAGAACAGTTCTCTCCTCCCCCAGTCCAACAGATTTAATTAAGCTGCTACAGCTTTGGAAAAACAGAATTATTTGAGCAAAGAGGAAATGTGATTGTCACATTTTCTAGTTAACCCGTCACTCACTCTATTTGGCAAAGGCAGAGCTCCACTGCACACTGTGACTTAAATCCTCCTGCACCAGGAAGGCAGAAACATCAGTTTAAAATTTTTGCCGCAGCAAAACACTGTCTCTTTCTTCCCTCCTTGGGTTACCTGTGGGGAACTCAACAGCTGCAATGCTAGTTGTTTCAGCTACAATTAATTTTTACTATGTTAAGGCTCCAGAGATGGATGTTTGCATGTCTTACTCCCTCAAGCTAATTTATGGAAACCCGGAGAAGTGACTGATGTAGTAAATGCCAATTATGTTCATTGAAATAATAGTTTTTGACTCTTGCCTTTGAACAGAATTTTGCATTTTGGTCCCAGAATCTAAGCCAACTGTCCAAAGACAAGTGCACCCTTGACCGGATAACAACAGTAAACACTCAGGGACATGAATCTAAATGACCAAGGTGGCCTAAATGACCTAGCTTCCCCCACATCAGTTTCTAAAGCAGGGTAGGATGTCTATGATGGGTTACTCACATACAAAGATGGACCAATTAAACAACGAAACCAGACAGAGGCAGCTAGCCCACATAGCCGTACAATCTTCACAGAGTGTCCAACAACAGCACTAATGCTGGACTGCAAAATCTCCCAAGAGATGTTTAGAGCTTTATGTAAAGAGAGAATAACAAACTCTTCAGACATCAATTAAGACAGCGACACAAAGACTATCAATTTGGGTTCGAATATCAAACTGTAACCTTTTCTGGGCACAGGCTTAATCAGGAGTTCTGTGAAATTTGTGCATCAGCAGTTTGACCAGATGAAAAGAGGGTCCAAAGGCACCTGTTGTTAACTAACAATGGAAACAAAAGAGTATGTCTCTGAAGTGTCTCCCACAGCAGGGATGGAGGCTTTCTAACTTGTCAACTCGAAGTTGGGGTACAGCAGATAAAAGTGAAGACCAACTGATACCTCAATGGCACTGGCTTTCTAGCCTATGATAGAGTCAAGATGCTGGGTAGGTTGCTCTTCAGTAAAGGCTGTTCTCAAGAGGCAATCAATGTCTAACAGGAAACAGGAATACACTGGTGGAACCCTAAGGAGCTTAATGGTCACTGGGAAGAAACGGAAAATCCTTAAAGAAGGCAAAAAAGAAAATCAGTCACAGACTACAATAAGGGTTTCTCAGTAATCTTCTGTCAGAGTTAGGTTGTATTAAGACTTGTAAACACTTGTGAAAATAAGTTTAGTGGAGAATGAGAAAAGGTGAAAATAAAGGCAACTAAATAGGTACAGAAAAAAGAACCTAAGATTTGACTGTAAATTTGTCTTTTCAACAATATTTTTGTCCTGCTCCATCCTGCCTCAAATGTCCTCAATTACCAACTTAAAAATTCTGACAGGTCTTTTCAGAAATTCAAATAAAAAAAGTAAGAGGGGCTGTTAAAGGTGACTTACATCCATGTATAAGTCATTGGCAACAATTAACTGGTTTACAGTCTAATAAAGAATCTCTTCCTTATAGGAGAATAAAAAGTGGTTTTCTTTTGGGCACCAGAATTAGAATTCACCTCTGCAGAGAAGTGGTGTTTGGCATCAGCCTGTGTGTTTTAGCTTAATGTTGGCTTTCAAGACACACAGACAGACAGACAGACAGACAGACAGACAGACAGACAGACAGACAGACAGACAGACAGACATACTCCACAGACCTTGAACAAAAAATTTCAAGTCAGCATTGCAGAATTTTCCAAAAAGTGACAAGTTCTTTAAATAAAAGTCTTGTGAAAATAAAATTCAAAATCTACAAAGCACAAAACAGCAGACACTGCTCTGGACAGGACCATGGATAAGGGCCTTCACTGCTGATGAGATGAGACAAAAGGACTGCACGAGAAATCTGTGAGACGCTGGAAACGATGGTGGCTTCGTTCATTCCGATCAACCCACTGAGTCAAGCTGTATCTCTGCAGAGGGTCCTGTCGGAACCGGGCATAGTTTCTATCAGGAGGGAAAATAAAAATAAGAAAGATGAGGGTTTCAACTGGGATGGCTATTTGTATACAGAAGAAACCAACGCAACTATTTTAAGAATATATTTTTGGAAACCGGATGTCAATTTTATATTTAATCCTCACAGTTTTAGAAATATGACACTATATTAGTTATATGAAAGACACATTATCAGTACTATTTCCTTTCAACTTGCAAAGCTACGTAATTCCATACAGATATTATGATATGTACCATATACATAAATGTTGTTAAAAATGTGTAAATGTTTAAGTAGGAAAAATATTCTCTTCCTCTAGAAACATTTTGAACGGGATCTTTATTTCATCGCTTGCATCAGACCTGTACCTCCAGCAAGACTTCATGGCCTGACATATTTTAAAAGATTGCTCAGGACACGTAGTTAAAATTAGAATAAAATTCTCAGAGAAGCTAAGTCATCATGTGAGTATTACACTATAAGTTTAGAGACTGAACAATTAATAGCACAGATTCAAAGTAAAGTTTCTTGAGCGTCTCCTGCTGGGCTAGGGTTCTAAACTGAATGCTCTGAGATAATTTGAGCCCATTCTCCATTCCAGCTGTTACTAATAAGCATCTGAGAAATCCTGAGCAAAGGAGAGACTATGACTTTGTTATAAAAGAATCTCTTTGGTCACTGAATTGAGAACATTATAAAAGCAAGGACACAGGGAGACCATTTAGGAGACTTGCAATAACCTAGGAGAAAATGATGAGAAATGGTCAGGTTTTAGATATATTTTGTATATAGTTTATAGCATTTGCTAACAGAATATAGGGTAGAACTGCAATGCAGGGTGAGAAAGAAAAGAGTCAAAGATGAATCCCAAGTTTTGAGTAACTGGATTAAAATATTTGAATTATTATTATTAAATCTATAAAACCACACTCTGAAGGGCCCTCCCTGGTGGTACAACAGGTTGAAGCACAGAACGTTGAAGCTGTCCACAGCCACTGCAGTACAAGTTGGATTCCCCAGCTGGGAACTGACCCACATGGCACTGCAGTGCCGTGGACCAGAGCAGCAGGAGCAGGAGACAAGTTTCAGGTATGGCAATTCTGGCGCCGGGTGGACAAGGATGAGGTTGAGTGACAGACAGACACGACTCCTAGGAGTGCATATCTGAATGTGATTTATTTTTAAGAGTGCAGAGCATTTATACAATTTTTCTTGGCAAGCAAATATAGGGGTACAGTGATTCTTTTAATAGAAGCGTGACAGGTAATACATTAATTTTTTTGTTTCTGAGATGTTGCCAGGGGCTCAAAACCAACTTGGGGCCCTAGGAAACCAAGGTTCAGTGGTGCTAAACAAATGCCCTATCTATCACTTATGCCTTGCTAATCCTTTTAATTGCTCTCTCCATTCTTTTCACAAGCCAGCTGGTGTACAGGAGATAATAGTTTAATAGAATTAAAGATTATAGAAAAGTTTCTCAGAGTTAAATCAATATTGAGAACAGAGGAGGCTACATTCCTTTCAAGCATATCATTAGAACGAAGCACAATGTCCATAACATTTCTTTGGTTCAGTACGTTGTGTGTCAGCAGAATCAGGAAACAAATGAAAAGTTACAGTGACCATTCAAGAATCAGCCATTTTTCTATTCTTGGAGGGCCACGTATTCCTCCCGTGTGCCCAGTACCTTGACCGTGCCAAGCTCTAAGGATTTCTCACTTAGGCGCCGTGGGAGGGGACGTGGCACTGCAGACCTCCCCTGTCCTGATTGCTGCCCCCCTCTGCAGTGTATTTCACTCAATCTGCCTGTTCTCCCCACTCTGTCTCTCCCACCCCGTACCTCTGGCCTGTACCCCAGCTCTTGTATGCATAAATAAAACACCACACACTCAAAAATCCAGAAGATTTTAGAATTAGAAAGGTCTTTGACATCAGTTAGTCCAACACCTTAATTTTACTGATGTGAAGATAAGTGATTTGATCACAACTAGACAGCTAGTTAAAAGTTGCAAAGCTGGGCCCTCCCTGGTGGCGCAGTGGGTTAAAGCGCAGCACTAAGAAGCTTAAGCCACTTCCTCATGAGTTCAATCCCCCCTGCCCCTGAGGAGATCCACATGGCCTGGCAGACCTCTCCTGACCCACCCGCTGCTCCCCTCAGCAGGGTACTTCGTCCATCTGCCTGTTCTGTTCCCCACTCTGTCTCTGGTGAATCCTCTCACCCTCCGCATCTCTGGCCTGTACCCCAGTTCTGTATGAATAAATAAATCTTTAAAAAAAAAAAACTGCAAAGCTAGTATTAGGACCTAAATTAGAAAAGGGATGCCAATTCAGTTCTTAGTCCATTATACATTATTGCTTCTTTTTTCTACCTCTGAATCTGAATTTGAACAATTATAACACCAATTCCCCCAACACATTTTTTTCCTATAGCCAATTCTACCCTCTTAATCCTTCTAGTCACCCACTCACCGCTTGGTGAGGTCTGAAGGATGCTGCCATTTTTGGTTCTGCAGATGATAAACTTGATCCATCAAGGCATTACGTTCCCCCACAGAACCTGAAATACAGAGGAATCAGTGGTTAGGAACCATGTCAATCATGCTGAACTCTTTTAGGGAAAGAAAACAGGCACTGGTCATAACACTAGCTATGATTATCACAAGCAGTCAGCACAAAACTACAAGCCAGAGAGCGAGCCTGGTCTTGGGTGATGATGAGATGGTGATGAAGCGCTAATGACAGTCATCACGCATTCATTCAACATTTATTAGCGCCAAAAGTATGTGAGGAACTTTACTGATCCTTAGGAAATGGATGTGGACAGACACTATTTTACAATGAAGTTATTTATATAGGAGACAAGGAAATCCAAAACTCATGAATAGGGCAACAACAGAAAAGGTACAGGCTGTTATACAAGCACAAAACGCGTGCGCGGGTGTATGTGTGTGTGTGTTTGTGTGTGTCTATACAATGAGTGGGGGACTTTTTCTAAACCAGAATTGTTAGATGTAACTTCTCACGTACTTGACAAAGTGCTAGATGCTTTACAGGTTACTTTATTTAAAACAATTCTTATATGGTGATAGACTGCATCATTAACATCACTGTAGAGATGGGAAAACTTGTTCATTGAGGTAAACTTACTTTAATGCTTATTAAATCAGATTCAAAATTAGTTCCAGGCCTTTGCCACTATTTGATAATGCTAATTTTGCATATTTACCTGAGGTAATGCTGAGGTTAGTGTTAGTCTGCGCAAAGATTTTTCAAATCCTGTGATAACCAATCATTTATTTAGAGTAAAAAGTCTTTTGCTGGGGCCCTCTCTGGTAATGCACTATGAAGCTATCCGCAGCCACTGCTACATGAGTTCAATCCCTGGCCAGGGAGCTGACCCACATGGCGCAACAGACCTCTCCTGTCTCACCTGCTGCTCCCCTCAGCAGTCTATTTCAGTTAACCTGTCTGTTTTGTTCCTCACTCTGTCTTTGGTGAACCTCTGCATAAGTAGAGGTTCTTCTATGCGTAAGTAAATAAATATATAAAAAAAGTGTTTTACTAAACACATCAGCCTACACATAAACCATGAATAAATAGTAATAAACAGAAATTTTCTCCAAGCATGAGATAATATTTTTCAGGAAAACTTCATAGATTCATTACATTGAGAATTTATGTGTGTGTGTGGGGGGTCTCCTGGTGGCCTAGGGGCTAAGTGTCAGCACTATCACCCCTGTGGCCTGAGTTCAGTCCCAATCAGGAAGATGACCCACATAGCACAGCAAACCATGTCTCACCCGCTGCTCCCTCCTAGCAGTGCATTTCAACACATGTGCCTGTTCTGCTTCCCATCCTTACCCTGAATTTTCTCAACACTGCACCTCTGGCCTATACCCCAGGTTTTTCTACACATAAATAAATAAATCTTGAAAGAAAAAAAAAGTTCCTGGGGCTTTCCTGGTGGCACAGTGATTAAAGCTCAGCACTATGAAGTTATCTGCAGCCACTGAAGCACAAGTTTGATCCCCGGCCAGGGAGCTGACCCACATGGTATAGTGGTCTCCTGTCCCCCGTTGCTTCCCCTCAGCAGTGTATTTCAGTATATCTGCTTATTCTTGTTCCCTACTGTTTCTGGTAAATCTTCTACCCCCCAGCACCTCTGGCCTGTACCCCAGTTATTGTATGCATAAATAAATCAATCTTAAAAAAAAAAAAAGTTCCTGTGTGATTAAAGAGCACAACCAAGGGTAAATGATAATTAACCAAGTGAAAAATATATTTGAAACATTTGATGACAGGTTCAATGTCCTTGTGTTTTTTAAAGATTTGTTTATTTATGCATGTAAGAACTGGGGTACAGGCCAGGGGTGAGAAGATTCACCAGAGATGGAGTGGGAGCAGAACAGGCAGACTAACTGAAATTCAATGTTGAGGCGAGCAGCAGGTGAGATAGGAGAGGTCTGCTGCACCATGCGGGTCAGCTCCCTGGCCAGAGATATTTAAATTTGTGATGTAGTGGCTGCAGACAGCCTCACAGTGCTTTGCTTTAACCTGTTGCAACACCAGGGAGGGTCCAGGTTCAATGTCCTCATTATACAAAGATAAGCCTGAACAAAATAGGTAAAGAATACTAATAGATAAGTCACAGAAGTAATATAAGTAATCAATAAACATAATGAAAAGATGTTCAATAATCTCAGATTGTTTATTTATATGTACAAGAGCTGGGGTGTAGTCCAGAGGTGGCAGGGTGGTGGTAAGAGGATTCACCAGAGACAAAGTGGGGAACAGAACAGGCGGACTGACTGAAATACACTGCTGAGGGGAGTAGCAGATGACACAGGAGAGATTAGCTGCACCAGGTGGGTCAACTCTCTGACTGGGGATCCAACTGGTGCTGCAGTGGCTGCAAATAGCTTCATAGTACTGAGACTTAACCCTCTGCACCACCAGGAGGCCCAGGGAAGAAAACATTTATCACACTCCTTAAGAAGGAAATATAAATTAGAAATGAGTTTTCCCTTTAAAAAGAGAAGCATGTTTTGATCTGAAAATCCCTTGCCTGCTGGATTGTTAAGTTAATATCAAAGATTTTGATCCAAACTGCCTTTCCTCTACTCTCACATCACTACCACCTTACTCCCTTTACCCCGCCATAGAAGTACATTTCTGTGTGTGTGTGTGTGTGTGTGTGTGTGTGTGTGTGTGTGTGTGTAGGGAGAAAGAGTGGCAAGGTATAATCAATCAGCCTTGTAAAGAGTTCAAGATACATTTTTCTTGCCAGAGCATCATCAAAGGAGGGCTGACGTGGAAATTCTGGTGTCCAATCTCAAAATGGCACAAGATTATACAAGATTATAGGTAGGCTATATCCTTCAGCTCGCTGAACTCTTACCACCTGATTCTATAAAACTGTCCTGACAATGGAGAATAAAGTTACTACATGCCTTCTATAAAACCTCTTTAAACTTAAAGGAGACTGATAAATTAAGCTCAAGGAGGCTTCAAGTATTCAAATAGTAGGATTCCAAATCTAGTAGGATTCCAAATCTATATATAAAACACCATTAATTTTTTAAGTTTACTGAATGTACAATGCACGCTACATGTATTAAATTCATTTCTTATTACAATCCTATGACATATTTCCCTCACTTTAGAGAGAGAAGCTGAAGTGTAGAATTCAGTAATTTGCGCAAGGTCACACATCTAGCAATAGAACCTGAATTCCAATACTACAATAGCTTCGAATGGTGGAGTTTCCTTAAAAAATGTTTCGGTGGCCCTCCCTGGTGGCGCAGCGGGTTAAAGCACAGCACTGAGAAGCTAAAGCCACTTCCGCATGAGTTTGATTCCCGCCTGCCCGGGAGTTGACCACATGGTGTGGCAGACCTCTCCTGACCCGGCCGCTGCTCCCCTCAGCAGTGTACTTCGTTGATCTGCCTGTTCTGCTCCCCATTCTGTCTCTGGTGAAGCCTCTTGCTACCCCTGCACCTCTAGCCTGTATCCCAGTTCTGTATGCATAAATAAAGAAATCTTTAAAAAAAAATGTTTCAGCAATTATTTCATAATTGGAATTAGAAAGCAAAAACCATACTGCATTTGTCTCTTACATACCTAGCACAAAGCTGAGTAAAAAGGGTTCAATAATTAGGTCTCAGCTTATGCATCAGGAAATGTTAGCTTTAATTAGCTCAACACACTAAGAACTTACTGATAGACTAGAGTATAGTCTAGATTTAACAATCTAGAAATGGAATAAAGAGAGCTAACATTTATCAAGCATTTATTATGTGCTGGACACTTTGCTAACTGTTTTACATGCATCCTATCTTTTAATCTTAACCAACGAGACAAGTATCATAAACTCCCTTTTATTTGTGAATAAACTGCAACTTAGAAAAGATACTTATCTATCACCTAGAAAGTCATAAAGTCAGGATTCAAATGCCATGTGGGGCCAATAATCCAAAAACCTTATTTCAGCTCATAGCTTCAATCTCTTCTTCCTCCAAATTTAGACATGCTAACAAGAATGGAAACATTTTAATTTTCCCTTCTCTTCATAGTCTCTTAACAGATGGGTTTTCTTGGACCAACAATCACAGTATCATGGGTTTATTTTAAGTTGTGGCTTAAAGGTGGTGAAAACGGTCCTTTGTTTTGTGGCTAAGAATGAAAAATGAAATTCATCTGAGAATGAAATTAGGAAGGAAAAAACCCACAACATTTCAGGAATGATATCAGCAATTCACCTAAACATTAATGCCTAAATTTGTAGCTGACTGGTTTTGGGAAAATCCACCTAATGACTATCCTTAATAAAAGTGACTTAATCAACTGTTATGAAAGAGGAATGAATAATGTTTGCTATGCCAAATGCCCCTCTGACAGGTTTTATAGATCACCATACATTTATACCACATGACCCTACTCGACCAAGTGTGGCAGGTGACCCACAGAACTGCTTCTGCTTCTGTGAACAAAAACACAGAATCTTCAATTGCTGAGAGGTAAACTGGCGCCAATGGTCAGAGGCAATCAGATGTTCTCCTTTGGAATGTGAATATCAGTAATAAGAACAAGAACAGCATTCAAACAAGACTCTAGGAGAGAAAAGACACTTGAGAGAACAAATAGAGCGCAGCAGAAGTACCAGTCACAGAGATAATACCACTACTAGTAGAATCACTTGAAATCAGCAGGAAAAACCTTAGGAGGAAACAAAGGCACCTATTTCCAGTGGGGTGAGGGCCCAGCTCTAGGGCTCATTCTTTTAATATGAAGCCTGGTTATACTGTTGGATATCTAATTTTCATTTCTTTCTGTAAGTCCTTAAACTCGGCTACTTAAAGGAAATCACAATGTCTTTATTCCATGTAATTAAAAAACCCAACAACATAATACAGAGGAAGGAAGAGGAAAAGGGGGAAAAAAAGTGTTAGAGATATAGGCCATTACTTTCATAAATAGATTAGTAAATTAGTACCAGTAAGAATGAAAGTTTGTTACTTTAAGATCAACAAAACTAAAAACTTGACTATTCTTGCAGATAAGGTAGAGTAACAAAAGATAGAAATAGGAATTATATAACTCATTTTTGAACTTTAGAGAGGGGACACATGAATGTCCTCAGAAATAATACCAAATGCAGGATCAGAATTTACATAACCATCTTCAGTAAAAATCAGAGATTCCTACTTCTAGTCATAATGAGTGGGGGAATGTAACCTCCCACTGTAAGCAACTAGAAACTGGGCAAAAGATATGAAACAACTCTTTTGAGACTGCTCAAATTGTGACCTCTGAGGAAAGGTAAAAAACTGAGATGAAACACCTTATGAGCCTGTAGTTTTTCAAAGTAAAAAGGCTTAAAATTGAAAGCAAAACACTCTGTAAATAAGAGCAGAGAGACTTCATTACCAGACCTGTACTATAAAAATCTAAAAGGAGTTCATCAGGAAAAAAAGGAAAATGCCAGTAAGAAATAAATCAAGAGCACTAGAAAATGACAAATATGTGATATTATATCTTTTAATATAAAAGATTTTTTTCTTTTCAAAAAATTAGTTTAAAACATAGCTGTCTAAAGTAAACAATTTACTAAAGGGTTTAAAACATGCATGTAAAACATATGAAAATGACAGCACAAAAAGATAGAATGAGATTTACAAGCTTACTGTTGTTAGGACCTAAGTTAAAGATCCATATTGTAAACTATACAGCAACAGTTCTCAAAAGTGTGTCTAAGGATTCTTGGTAAGCCTCAATTCCTTTTTGAGGCTCCACTAGGTCAAGATTATTATTACATAAGAACAGTAATATATCATTTGTCTTTTCTACTTGCACTCTCTCAAAGGCTATATGATGTAACATGGAATGAAGAACCACATGAGCCTTCTACTAAATGCAGGCATTAAGAGAGATTTGCTAAAAACTAAATCAATACCATTCTTCTCCCCAAGTTTTAGTTTTGTTTGGGAAAATAATTATTTTCAATAATCGTTAATGTAAACATGCAATATATTTATTGTTATTTTAAATATATTAATACATATGTTAACAAAATTTTAAAAAGATCTAATTTATTTATGTATGTATGTATACAAGAACTAGGGTTTAGGCCAGAGATGTGGTGGGAGGGAGCAAAACAGGCAGACCTACTGAAATACACTGCTGAGGGGAGCAGTGGGCAAGACAGGAGAGGTCTGCTGCCCATGTGGGTCAGCTCTCTGGTCAGGGATGGAACTCTGCTGCTCTGGCTGGCAACAGTTTCATAATGACGCGATTTAACCCCTTGCGCCAGCAGGGAGGCCCAATTGGTTTTCTTAAGATTTATTACTTTTTAAAAAAAGATTTATTTATGCATACAGAACTGCGGTACAGGCCAGAGGTGCAGGGATGGTGAGAGGAATCACCAGAAAGAACAGGAGCAGAAAAGGCAGACTGACATAGTACACTGCTAAGTGGAGCTGTGGATGAGACAAGAGAGGTCTGCTGTACCATGTGGATCACCTCCCTGGCGGAAGATCAAACTCATGCTACAGTGGCTGCAGACAGCTTCACAGTGCTGTGCCTTAATCACTGTGCAACCCATAGGGCCCAACTTTAACAAATTTTTAGTTTTAACTTCTAAAATCATATAACCTTCACAAAAAAATATTTAGAGTGCTCAGAAATTTTTAAGACCAATACCTTTAAGAACTATTACCCTAGACAGCTATTTAAGATAAAACAGTGGTACAGTAGTCAAGCATGGAGGTAAAAACACTAAAATATACTAAAAAAAAAAAAAAAGAGAGAAGAAACAAAGAATAGAGAGACAAACAGAAAGTAAGTAGCAATATGTTAAGTTTAAATTCAACGACACTGGGGCCTCTCTGATGTCACAAGGGATTAAAGCACAGCACTGTGAAGCTATCTGCAGCCACTGCTACATGAATTCAATCCCCCGCCAGGGAGCTGACCCACATGAGCAGCAGACATCTCCTGACCCGACTACTGCTCCCTGTCAGCAGTGTATTTCAGCAGATCTGCCTGTTCTGCTCCCTACTCTGTCTCTGGTGAATCCTCTCACTCCTCCAAACCTCTGGCCTGTACTCCAGTTCTTATATGCATAAATAGATCTATTTTTTTTAAATCAATCATACTGATAATTACATTAAATGTGACTCCATCTAACAATCTAGACTGAGATTGTGAGAGTATGTAAACATTTTGAAGACAAGAAAAAGTAAGACCCAACTACATACTGTCTACAAGGCATATACTTTAACTATATACAGGTTAAAAGTAAAAGGTTGGGGAAAAAAAAAACCACCACCATGTAAACACTAGTGAAAAGAAACTAGGAATTAATATCAAAAAAGTAGTCTCCAAAACAAGGCATATTACTGAGAATCAAAAAAGTTCATACTGATAAAGGGGCCAAAATTGATCAAGAGAATATATTTTTCTTTATGTGTATGCATTCAATAGCAGTTGCAGAATACAAGGCAAAAACTGACAAAAAGGAAAAACAAAAAAAAGCTCACAATTAAAGATGGAGGTATGAATACTTTTCTTTTAATAAGACAATTTGTAAGGATGTAGAATTAAACACTTCCATAACCAGTAAATCCTTATGGAAATTTATAGAATTTCCACCAACATCAGAATATATTATTTCAAGTACATATGTCCCATTCACCAAGGTAGACGTGCTAGGCTGTAAACTGAGTCTCAATATATTTAAAAGGTCTGAAATCATACTGAGCATACTTTCAGACCATAACAGAATAAAGAGAAATAAATAACAGGAAGATAACTGAAAATTCTCAAATATTTAGAAATTAAACAACATACTTCTAAATAACCCAAAGGTCAAAGAGTCACAAGGGTAATTAGAAATTATTGTGAAGGGGGCCCTCCTTGGTGGCACAGCACTATGCAGCTATCACAGCGACTGCAGCATGAGTTCCATCCCCAGCCAGGGAGCTGACCCACATGTTGTGGCAGACATTCTCCTGTCTCACTTGCTGCTCCCCTCAGCAGTGTGTTTCATCAATCTGCCTGTTCTTCTCCCCACTCTGTCTCTGGTGAATCCCCTCACCCCCTACCCCCTGTACCTCTGGCCAGTTCTGTATGTATAAATAAATAAAATCTAAAAAAAAAAAAGAAAAGAAATTACTGTGAACAAGAACACAAGGACCTCCTTGTTGATACAAGGGGTTAAGTCTCAGCACTATTAAGCTATGGCTGCAGCACAAGTTCAATCCCTGGCCAGGAAGCTGATCCATATGGCACAACAAACCTGTTTCACCCGTTGTTCCCCTTAGCAGAGTCTTTCAGTCAATCTGCCTGATCTGTTCCCCATTCTGCCTCTGGTGAATCCTCTCACCCCCCTCCAACTGTGCCCTGCATCCCACCTTTTCTAGTTAAAATAAATAAAATCAATCTTTAAAAAAATGTATGGACTGTACCTGAATAGCACTCAAAGGGAAACCTATGGCTTTAAATGATTACACAAATTAAAAAGGTACACACACACACACACACACACGTACACGCACACGCACACGCACACACCTACCTTGATGAATTTAGAAATAAATTAATGGGAAAGATATTCTTTTTCAATAAATGGTGCTAAAACGATTTATATATATATATATATATATATATATATATTCTCCACCTTAAAACAACACCAAAAACCAAGAACTTACATCTTTGTGTTATAAGTCACTTTGGAAAACAGCTGGGCAGTTTCTTATAAAGTTAAACATTGTGACTCAGCAATTCCATTCCTAATTATTTACCCTAGAGAAATGAAAATATACAGCCACACAAAAACCCAAGTACAGATGTTTAAAGGTGTTGTATTCACAATAGTAAAAAAATGGAAACCCAAAATGTCCAACAACTGCCTAGATTACCTGTATATTAAGAAAAAAAGAAACTATCAGCAGTAAAAGTATAGATGGTTTACATTATTGATACACATGACAACATGTAGGAATATTACAAAGCTTATTCTAAGTAAAAGAAGCCAAACAGAAAATAGCACATACTGGATGATTCCATTTATATTATATTTTACTAAGGACAAATGTAATCGATAATGACCAAAAAAAAATCAGTGCTTTCCAGGATTGGACTGGGTATAGGGACAGATCGACTGGATGGATGGTAATTTCACAGGTGTATAAATTTGTCAAAACTCACCAAAATGTACACTTAATGTGACTGTTATTACAACTGCTCCTCTCGGCAGCAGTGTGGATCTGCGTGTTCTGCTCCCCACTGTCTCTGGTGAATCCTCTCACCCCTAACCTATACCACACCTCTGGCCTATGGCCCAGTTATTGTACACATAAATAAATAAAAATAGATCTTTAAAAAAAAAATCAATCCTTGGAGGCTCAATATCTAATTATTCTTTAGATTATGAGGAAATAAAAGAAATTTAACAAAATCTCAGAACAGAGATTAAAAGTACATTAATTGGCTAGTATTAACAAAGGGGGAAATGTCTGCACCAAGACATCTCAAAAAATTAGTGCAAAATTTCATAATACAATGGATAGAGAAGACTCTAAGAACTTCCAGAGACAAAAAGATGGTTCACATACAAAGGAATAAAAAGTAAGTAAGACCTTATAGCAACATGGATGTATGACTTCAAAATTCTGAGAAAAAAATAATCTAAATTTAGGTTTCTACATCAAATTATCAATCAAGTATGAAAACAGAAAAGATATTTTCAGATGTAGAGGACCCCCTGAATTTATCCCCTATGGACTCTGAGAAATTTTCAGAAAATGTGTGCCCCTAAAACAAAAGATCAAGAAATAGGATCCAGAAAACAAGATTCAACCCAGAATGGCAATAAAGGGAAATAGTAGCATGACAGTTCTGTAGCAGGGCTAGAGAACAAGCAGTGCACACTGGCACAGATGAACAGAAGGTTCTAGGAAAAAAGTCTCAAGAAAAAAAATTTAAAGGAATTAATAAGATTACTGGGTACTTTGAGCATTTTCAGGGGGTGGGGAACACTGGTAATAATTTAAGTTGCACATGTAAAAAATTAAGGAAAAAACTATTTGTTATTCTCAAAAAAATGAGGTAATTAACTCCAGAAAACTAATTTAAGAAAGAAAAATGAAACCACAGTATACTATAGTACAATACTTGGTTTTGGCAGTGAACAATATTTACTTACTTCTAATACAGTGAATACTGAGATTTAACAACCATTACAAAAAGCTACTACCAAAAAAAAAAAAAAAAAAAACCATAAAGTTCAAGAGTTGGCAAGGATATAGAGAAACTGGAACACTGTGAACTGTTGGTAGGATTATAAAGTAGTATAACCACTCTCAAACAATACAGATGTTCCTTAAAAAATTAAAAATAGACCTACCATATGATTTAGAGTCTACCTCTGGATAGATATCAAAATGAACTGAAAGCAGGGTCTTAAATACATATACCCAGGTATACAGCAGCACTATTCATAATAGTCAAAAAGCAAAAGAACCTACTTAAGGATGAACAGATGAACAAAATATGGTATATACATACAATGGAATATCACTTAGCTATAAAAAAAGACCACAAAAAATATTGTATGATTCCATATTTATGAGATATAAAGTAGTCAAATTTATAGAAACAAAATAGAATGGTGGTTATTAGGATTTGTGGAAAAGGAGAACAGGCTAGTTATTTAATGGACATAGAATTTGAGATTCATGAGATAAAATAAAGTGAATATACTACTATTGAATGGTATACTTAAATGGTCATGACGAAAAAAAACTTTTTTCTTCCATAATTAAAAAGATAGTCTCATCAGAAGACCACAGGACTTCTCCATCAGTCACATTGTGATAAATTGAGCATGAAAAAGAATAATGATTATAACACACTGATTTTAAAAATCCATAAAGTGCTAGTGATATTAAAAAAGTACAAACAAATGTTAGCTAAATGTTAGCTAAGAATTGTCTATACAACTTAGTGTAGATTCAGACAAGGATCATCAGTAAATGCTTAAAAAACATTAGGGGAACAACTGTTGTGGAAGAGGATGTTGATAAAATACCAAAGTCAGGATTACCACAGATGATTTACTAATTGCAAAGTGGGAAATGTACCTTACAATGGAAAGATGTGGCAGCTAACAAGTTAACAACGTGATCAAACTTAACATTACTACTAGAACAACCTATCATTACGCAGTGCCTCCTAATTTCACACAGGATGAATACATAACAGTACCTATGAATTGTTCCAGCCAAAAACAATCCTTCACCTGAATCCAATCCTTCCTCTAAACCCACTTTCCAGATTACAAAAAATACAAGGGATGGAAAAACAATTTAAAAGACACACAGAAGAAACAACTGGACACAATGCAGTTAAGTGAAACAATCTACAAAACAAGTCATCTAGATTAAGAGAGGCTGAGGACACAATATCTAAACATGACCCTAATCAGATTCTGTTTGAACAAATTTACAGGATGTTTTTGAACCTGGGGAGTTAGAAAATAGAATAGGTATGAGATGATTTTAATAAATTATGATTAAATATAAATTGCCAATAAACATGAAAAGTATTTAATATAATTACTAAAACAAAGTATGTTAAAATTTACCTATCAGCTTGGTGACAAAAATTAACATAATTTTTTGGGGCAGGACAATCTTATAACATGTAACAAAAAGTTTTAAAAATATTTATATACTTTACCCAGCAATTCCACTTCTACGCATTCATCCTATAGAAATAAGAGTTGTACAGAAATATTTATTGACCAGAATGTTCTTCACTGCAGCATTGCTAATGAAAATGGACACAACCTAATTATTCAAGTTGGAATAAAAAAGTATATAATACTTTGTAATGATTAAAAATTTTAATTTGAGATATTTAACATGGAAAGGTCCTTAAATTATGTAATGTAAATGGAAACGTGATCCAAGGGGGCAGAACTAAAAACTACTATTTGAAATTACAGGAGTTTGATTCAAAGTAAAGAATAAGTTTTTAACAATTAGAATTTTCTAAACAATAAATGTTCTGCTTCATGAAGTAATGAATAGTTTTATTAGAACTCTGAGCAAAGGCTGAGTCACCTGACACAAAATATACAGAAGAGATTTATTTATTAAAGAGATCTTAATGGTCTTTTTTTCTCCTCTAAGAACTTCTACCTAATAGAAAGTTTTCCATTAGCTGGAAAGCCAGGAAGGAAGTGGTTATAAATGCTAGTAAATACCCATGTGACATCAAAATGAAAAAGAGATTACATCTACATTAGAATAATGGAGCTGAATGATGAGTGATATTATATTCAGTATCAGTATCAATGTATACTATTGGTAATAAGAGAGATGACAACCAACGAAGAGAATTCAAATTGAAATGCCATGAACTACAAGTGAATATGCTCCCTATTAATTTTTCTGTCTAATAAAGAATCTAGAGTCATAATTCCCAAGTTAAAATAGCATTACACACCACAAAAATGACAGAAGACAATATGCTTCTTTTTGCTCTCTGTCTATTCTGTAATTCAAACAGAGATGAAGAACATGACTCTGACCCACTGTAACATGGCATTTACACATCTGTATTTTGGATGTGTAAATACTGGCCAGTGGGAAGCTACCAGAAGTCAGTGTCACAAGGGGTTCTTAAAAGGTAGAAACAAGCACTGGAGGCCTAGAAAAGTTTTAGAATAACTGGTGTCAAAAAGGAGTCCCTTAAAAGATGCACTTTAAAAAAAAAAACAAAACACCTTTTACTATGGAAATTTGCAAATATACAAGTAAAGTCTAGTGAATTCCCACACATCACTCAGTATTTTATTAAAGTTGTTTTCTCTAATTTTCCAGTTTTTTTTCTTTTTGAGATTTAAAACTCCTAACTTCATACTATTTTACCTGTAAAAACTGAAATATGAAAATAAATACTTTCCTTAAGCACCAGATAAATGTTACCGTGGTTAGGTTCTGTTCATTTGCATTACATTTGTCCTCATGTACAACTTTCCTATTAGTTAAGCCTCATTATTTTCCCCATTTTATAAATGTGAAAACTGTTTTTATTAGCTTGAGATCACAAGATCTCAAGCACTAGTGGTGCCAGTGATACTATAAATCTAGATGCACACCCTAAGCCAGACTTTACCAACCACTAAAGTTTGCTGCCTTTCCTCTACTTAGCCATTTCTTATGGGATGGGGAGTATTGTGGTAATAATGGGAGGACTGATAAAGAGGGATGAGACTAGAAAAGATGCTATAATACAAGCATCTGCTTGTTACTTTTTTGTGAAATTTTCTTTTCTAAATGTCCCAAGTGCGAGAGGAAAATCTCGCTGGATAGCGTCAGTATCAACTGTCTTAGACATAAAGGACATCACACCTCATAGGAGCTAAAGAAAAGCAATGATCAAATCTCTTCCACAGAGGTTGAATAAGGACAGAGTTTGTAAAATCTGTCCCACCAATGACAGGTGTCTATGTTCCATCAAACCTTTAAAATAGTTCAAGCACAGGGATCTCACAAGCAGAAGACCAATCAATCAGTACAACCATTTGATTGCTTAATAAAATTCCCAAGTAAAAAAATAAAAGGACCTGGAATAATAAATTCTTCTGGCCAATGTTTCAGAGTTCTAAACCTTTCACTCATCCATAGCCTTATAAGAAAAAACTATGAAGTAATTCAAGGTTTGTCAAAGAAAGGTTGAGTATCCTCTAATCCTCCAAACTTCTAAAACTGTGTCATGATTTACAATAGATCTGTGAATAGCTGAACTAATTATCTTTTCTGTGGAGCTTACCTAGGGCATCCTTTTCTGTCTTCCATTGTCCCCAAATATAAACAAAAGGGCTTCTTCCTACTGTACTTTATACATAATTCTGTTAGCACCAACCAATACTGCAATGTAATTATCTTTTGCTTCCCCAGATACCGATTCCTAGAGGGCCAAGACCTTACCCCACTCCTCCTCACATTTCCAATCACTAATCTTCAAGTCTAACACTAAAGAAAGCACTTGGAAAGGTTTGATGAGTGAATAAAGAAAAGAATCTAAAGATGACAGAATATAGACACGATCTTTATGAGAAGGCATTCTTTCATCAGTAGCCCTCTAACCTCTGCCCTTCGGTGGATGTTCACAAATTCAGAACAAATGTGACACTATCATCTCCGAGGGCTGAAGAAAGATTTAGCTATTTTTGTTTACAATAACTTTTACTGACTAGGGAGAACTCGGCTTGAAGAGCTCGGCAATCAGAGCTTTTCATAGGCTTTATTCAGAAGCCAAGATGCAAAAAATGTATTTGAAATGCCCTCTTTTTACATTTAAATATTGAAGGCAATAGGGAGGTAATTCCAAATAATAATTAAAAAAAACAACATTATGAGGAGTACCAGGTCACCCACTTCATTTTTTAGATAAAAATCCCTAGCAAAAAATTACAGGTCTGTTCACAGTCCTCAAAAAAGGGGAAGTCTCTTCATGCACTACTGAGTGCCCTTGCACCCATTCTCTAATGCTGACTAGCCAAACTACTCTTGGGAATATCTGGTTAGGCAATCCCTTGATATAAAAATCTTTGTGTACAGAAGTTTTCCATCTCAGCAATTTAAGAAAAGTCAAAATAATCTCCTACTTTAAGCTAATTACACTGAAAAAATAAAGTTCCATTCCATCTTTTTACATGTCATTCTTTGGTTACCATGTTACCTTGGTTAGAGTCCTCTGGGCCTTCTATGTGAGCAATGACACTCCTGAGGTAAATTTCCTTCTGCTGTTCTAGATTTGGTTGTGAAAACGTTGGCAGAACATTAGTCCTTGAACAAAGCAAATCAGAATGAGGAAAAACCATCCATTAGAACCATAAGTACAGTATGTTGTAGGGAAAAGTCATATACTGTTAATCAGCAACAAATTTCAGAAATATTATTTTAAGACCCATTGAAACAAGATAGTTTCACTTAACATGAAACTGAGTATAGAGTTGACAGAAAAAAGAATACAACCTGTTAATAAGGCATAGAAAAATAAAGATTATCTGAAAGCCTTTGTTGAGTGCTTCAAGGTTATAATTCAAGGTTGATGAGGAAATAATTTCAAAGAGTCATAGAAAACTGAATGAGATAAAGATTAAGAACCAGCTGGATCTAGCATTTGGAACATTTATGACCTTGGCTAGAACAATTTCTAGCTCTCATTCATACTGATTACACTGTACTGAGGAACCTACTGAGAATACTAGTATCATAAATTCATTACCATTTGAGGTAAACTGACTTATGTTCTTTAGTGTAATTTCCATTATATGCAATTCACAAAGTTTCTTTGATTATGTAAACAAAACAACACAGAGGACTGAGATTAAGAGTGGTAGTCAAAGAGAACTTTAGCCTTGTTTATAATTTTTTAAAGCAGAGATCTGTGTAATCAAAACTTTAAGAATCTCTTTATAAAGAAGTCCATCTGACTCAACCTAAAATACAGCTTTGTTAATTGAAGAGTCCATGTAGAGACACTGCCATCTCCTGGCAACAAGAGAGCAGAATGAAGATGATGCCCAAATCTGTAGCCTCTACTGGCATTTTCCCTAGGAACAGTGGTAGGCAAGTAGTGAGAGATGAGGAAAATATTTTCTACAGTTATATTTTAACATCTTTGTTAAAATTATTTTAACCTGATTTGGTGATGGGAAACCCGTGGGGATTACAATGGAGATGAAAAAAAAATGTGCAAAATGATGTAAAAATAAACTTTAAAAAAAATAAAAAATAAAATAAAATAAAATAAAATAAAATTATTTTAACCTACTGTACCTATAACTAGGTTTCCCCATGCAGAAAAAAAGAAACCTTATATTTATACAGTGCTTTCACTAATGTCTTTTTATTCTTCAAAACAACTCTGTGAGGCAGCAGAGAAGACATTAACCACATTTTATTGACAAATAATTCAGAGATTGACTTCCTCAAGAACACAGCTAGTTAGTTACCGGTGATCTCCAAATTTAAAATGTGTTTACTTTGATGTAGGTTTTCTTTCCCTCCACACCAAGGGGAAACTGAGGTGGGGAAAAAATGAAACTGTAAGAGAAACCATAGTATTTTATTAGACTATTACCTTGTTTTGGCTTGCAGAACAGGAATGACTTTGCCTAGTCTTCTCTCGTGGACTTTCAGCTTCCCAGAATCCTTATCAAGTATATCCTGCTTTTTTTTTTCCAGAGTGGAAGAAAGATGGTCCTTAGTTATAAGAAAATAACTGAAAACACTAACTATGGCAATACTCTTGAAGGCCACAGGCATATCCTTGAACCCTAGCTACAAGGGTTCTTCAAATTGGTAACTATAATTATAAGGGGAGAAAAAAAATCACCTCTGTGTAATAATTATTATATCCATTTGACAGGTAGAGAGTCAGATTCAAAGACGTTAGGTAAATTACTTAAGATTTTTCAGTTCTTCAAAGACTGGTGATCAATATAATAGAGCATGACAACGAAAAACTGAAACTTAGGCCAAAACCCAAAGCAATAGTAAAATCATCTTAACAGTTATTCAATAAGAGGTAACTTACTATGTATATTATTGTAAATATATTTCATTAATCCCTATTAATTTAAGTGTTACTAACTACAATTTATAGGTTAAGAACTATGAAGAAACAAGGGACTAAATAATTTGCCTTCGGTCACAGTGATAGTCAGCATTCAATCTCAAACTGAACACAAATCTCTGCTCTACCACTTTGGAATGAAAATTATTTTATTTTTCTCTTTGCCTTGAAAACACATACTTACTTTGTTTGATGAACTGGAAACAACTGGAAACCTCATTTCACAACTTGATTTATGTGATACACTTCTCCAAGATGACTCCATATTAGGAGTCTCTGAATGGTCTGAGATTTGAGAGAATACAGGTGTAGGTTTCTTAATGTCAGACATATTTTTATCAGAGACAGTGTGCTGAAAGTTACTGTTTGAAGAAGGGAGCAGTGGTCTGTCTCTGGCAGAATTATTGGAGCTGATCCCTTCAGACTCAGTGCAAAGTTTGCCCTCATTTGGGCTCAGACCATCTTCTCTCATTTCTTCTGCAATGGAGGAGGGCTGTTCATTATCTTTGGATGAATCAGTCTTGTCTTTATCAAGTACAGCATCACAAACTGTTGGATCAAATGGTGCAACTGTTACTTTTATAAGATTCTTTTCTAGTGCAAAGTGTCTGTTTAATGGTTTAGTAGGAATTGATCCATGACCAACTGAGGAAGTTAGCTGAGGTAGTCTGAAGAGTCCAGGGGTCTGATCTACTGGTACTGTGCTGTACACTGAGTTTTTCTCTTGGGGAGTATCAAGTAGAATTTGATTCCCTCTCCCGCCCTTCTCAACATGCCTGCTGTCATCTTTACACAACCCTACTCCCGAAGAATAGTGTTCACTTGCTAGATCATCATCCCTTAGGAGTTCCTGAATCTCTTCTTCTGTGAGGCTGAAAGGGCCATCATCATCTTCTCCATCAGACAGCTCCAGCAAGGAGTCATCCAATCCATCCTCATCCAATGAACCCCAAGAAAATGGGGCACTGTCTTTAGGCAAGAGAGAAGTACCAGAAGATTGTTCAGAGGGCACTAGTGAGCACGTCATGTCTAAAGAAATAAGAGAATTTTACTAAGAAACAGGAAATATCACTATACCAATTCTAATTTGATCTACAGTGTGGTGGTATCCCAATATTTCAAATTCCTGGCACTATGACTTTGAACACAAACAGTAACTTTAAGATACTGAACATTACCAGAGTCTTGAACGTACATACCAGAAAGATACCTTTTCCCCCTATCAAAATGGTAAAAATTAAGATGACATGATAATCTGGATCAGTGTAGATGTCAGAAACAATCACCCTCAGTGAGAGTTAACACAATATTTTGTGAAGTGTAATTTAGGATATCATTGACCCAGTAATATCACTTCTGGAAAATTTATCCTGCTGAATTACCTACTATACAAATGGACATGGATATATTTACAAGGATGTTCAAAACAGCATTATTCAAAATAGCCAAGTATTTGAGGAAACCTAAATATTCATTACCAGAACTGTTGAGTAAAATCATGGTACTTTCATATTAACTACAAGTTTAAAGAATACTTTAAACTTACTTCAAAACACAAAGTGTATCTGTACATACAATCATGAAATAACATCAACAACATACAAAGTAAATATATTTTGTAAAGTATTTGGATTTTCCTAGCTTACACTTTCTAAAAAATGGACATAGAGGTCTGTGTTACTTTAAAAAAAAAAAAAAAAACAAGATAAAGAAATAGCTTTCATACTGTGTGGAGCTGCTGGCGTGATCTCTGCCTTTGCCACGAGACCAAACGGGAAAAGGTTTCAGCTCCAGCTAGCTGTTCCTTTCAGGAGACTTGTCAAAATGATTGACTCCCACCTTCCTGCAGGCACAGAGAAAATTAGAGGATCTTCTCATCACTTTCAACTGTGCTAATTACAAAGTCAACTGTATTATGTTTTAAGGTGTTCCATCTATTAATTTTCATCTTGATTTTATTTTAAATACCAGAAAGTTGGATTTTGAGTCAAGAACATCAAAGAAAAACCTTTAGAGGAAAATTATGCAACTGAGGAACTAATTTTGTTCCTCCCAACAATTTGTACTTTCTTAAGAATATCATTTGCTCTAGTAGGATGAATACTGGTTGAGTCCAAAGACCTCGTTTGTAGTCCTGGTTGTCACTAACCAGCTGTAATATATTTGCACAAGCCATTTAACCATTTGGACTTTCCTCCTTACTTCTAAAATGGGGGTGGAGAAGAAAGAATAGGTGATGTCTAAGACCCCAACAAGATCTACAAGCTAATCATGACCATGTGTACAAATCTCATTTTCAACACATATAAATGCAAAGGCCACACAACACTAATGGCTGTTATACTGCAAAGAGATGGAGAGAGATCAAGAGGACACTGTAGTATCAATTTATTTTTCATATGAATATTATCTATTACATGTATAATTAAAACAGCTAATATTTAAAACAACTTAGTGATAGATAATCTATAATTACTTTCTGGGTGAGAAAAAGGACAGAAAACTCATATTGCATATATCATATAACATCTGAGAAGCTATAAAAAATGTTTAAACACTACATTCCAACAATTCAGAAAATCTTTTAACTGCAATTTTTTCCCCAAGCCACTTTCCTCTATTCCACACCTTGAATTTTAGCTTTACTCATTCATTGTTTCAGAAAACAGATAGGAAACAGAAAACAGAAAACAGTCTCTATATGATTTCTAAGAAATAAACACATGATATCCACCCTTAAGGAATACATAATCTCGCTAGGGAGACAACACTGAAAGTTAAGTACCAATATGAGAAAATATAAAATAGGGAGTTAGAAGGGAATATGTTATTTTAGATTAGAAGGTACCTATGTAATATATAAGCATTGGGACTACAGTATTTTATGTTTGAAAGATGCTCAGTAGATCTTAAAAGCTCTCATCACCGCCCTCCCTTGTGGCACAACAGGTTAGGATGCAGCACTGCAAGCTAGCCACAGCCACTTCAGTGCAAGTTCGATCCCCAGCCTTGGAGGTGACCCACATGGTGCAGCAGACCTCTCCTGGCCTGCCCGTTGCTTCCTTCAACAGTGTACTTCTGCCTGTTCTGCTCTCCACTCTGTCTCTGGTGGATCCTCTCACGGACCCTGCACCTCTGGTCTGTACCCCAGTTCTGTATGCATAAGTTTTATAGATAGATAGATAGATAGATAGATAGATAGATAGATAGATAGATAGATAGATAGATAGATAGATATAGATAGATAGATAGATATAGCTATGAAATTGTTATGTTGTACAACTAAAATACAAAGTCATATTTATTTATATCTCAATAAACTGGAGAATATAAAGAAACAAAAGGGACCTTGTTAAACTTAATCAACTTAAAAATGAGATGTCACAGAAAGAACAGAAATATTAAGTACCTAATCTACACCAGTCACTGTGAGATACATACTTTTAACTGATCAACATACCTCTATAACTTTAATAAACCTTATATCAAAGGAACTAAACTTTGTTATTTAAACTTAAAATTGCTATGACTTTTTAATCAAAACCTTAAATATTGTAAGAGTTCCAGGCAATGAATCAGTGTCTCTGTGAAGAGGAAATTTCTCTGCCAGTGACTAGATTATTTTCTAGAGTTAAGTTATTTCTTTAGGCAACAATAAAGAGTCTACTTTTGGACATTTTTTTTCTTAAGATCTTCGGTAATCAAGCACAAGTATCACAGACACTGGGGTTAAGCAGCTACACTTCTTAGAAACCTTTCTGAGCCACTACTCCCACCTCTGACTCCTTCCAAAGATCTAGTCCAAGTATTTGCTTGACCAAATGAGTTCAAAACTAAGATGGGAGGCACTAGTAACAGCACTAGAACCAATAATACTAGAACAAGGATTTAAACCCAGGTCTAATTCCAAAGGCATTGTTTTTTCTTTTTAGACTACCTTTGGTTCAGACTTGCCCAGGGTCAGTCATCAAATGGCAGTGCTTTCTACATTTAGTACACTGTAGCATACTATGATGATGTAGATACTGAAGAAAGTTTTGGCAAAAACAAGTTAAGCTACCTTACTATACAATTTAAGCACTGGCTTTTTGTGACTTCCCAAATGGAAATACCAGACTGTGCTCAAACCTCACTGCGAGAAAAGCATTACTTTACAAGCTTTCCTGTATACCGATAGAACCAGTATTTTTTACAACCATTGCAAGCATCAATTCCTATGCCACACAAGATCTAGAGGCACAAAGCTGTTTCTTCTGAGTTTCTCTCGTAAAATGTTCCAACAGGTTTGGTAGCAAAAGCATGCAAAATACCATAAGCACATCGTTTTTAACATCCACAAATCATTCTCACAATTTCCTCATTTAAAAAGTTCTATTATACTTTTAAACATATACAAAATATATTGAATCCTCACATACCTCTCATACAGCCCCAATAACTATCAACCCATGGCTAATCTTGCCCCACCCAGTTCCCCCTCCTTTACTAGATTATTTTTAAGGAAACCACATCATCTCATCTGTAAATAAAAATAACTATAAAACATGTAGTTCAAAGTTCCAATTGTGTAATATTTAAAATTAAAATATATATATATAGATATAAGATCCATACATTATAACTGGCTGATATATCTTGTGAATATTTGAATCTGTAGCTTTCCAACCTATTTTTTGTTGCAATTTACTTGTCAAAGAAAACAATGCCACAAACTGAGTAGGGATACACATGTCATTAAATTATGAAAACATGCATAAAAATAAGAAATACCAAAGGCAGGATAGTGGTTACATCTGGTGGTAGGGAGAGGAATGGGAAAGGGGTTATGAGCAGCTTCATTTCTATCTGTGATGCTTCTGTTTCTTTTAAAAAAAAAATTAACATATCAAATATGATAACATAAGATAAAGCTGGGTGGTGGATATAACTTTTTAAGCTTAATAATACTTTAATTAAGGAGTCAGTGAGAAAGATATTATTACATGTTTCAAATGCCCTCCCTTATAAAAATGAGATCTGGTGGGGTTGTTGCAAGAATTAAATGACATCATGAATATAAAGCACTTAGCACTCTACAGGCACAAAAGCTAAATAATGGAGGTTATGAGACAGATTCTCATTAGGCAGACAGGGTAGAGGCCCCACTGAGAGTGGAAAATTACCTGCCCTGAGCCTCTATCAAGAGACAGCATATAATGCCCAATAAGAGGGTAAGAGGGTAGGATGGTGGTCCCGCCTTCTATCTGCATGTTAATCTTTAACAAGCACTTCCCCACGCCTGTATTCAATAGATAAAGGAACTCTAGTAAGCTACCTCCCTAAATATTCATATAAAGCACCCTGAACATGAGCACTTCGATGGTAAGCCAGTTGGTCCCCCTTCCCTGTCACAGGGAGCTTTCCTAGCCATTAAACTTTCTAAGTTTAATTTCCTGAGTTTCCTTGTCCTGTCCTTAATCTTCTTTGGCACAAGACAAGAAGCCTTCCAAGATCATGATTACCACCAAGGTGTAATACTTATTTCACTCTACCATCATCACCCCTGCAGAACCTTAAAAGCAGCATAGTAATGGTAGGGAACTGCCCTTAGTCCTTGTTAAGAAATTATCCAAAATGTTTTATTTTCTTCTAGTTTAACATTCAATCATACTGCCCTTAAATAAAGACCAGGCAGTATGGCTCTCTGAAATACCAGGCAAATTCTGCAAATTAATGGTCTCAAATGAAGCGTCTTGTATAAAGGCACTAAAACCCAAAGAGCAATTCACTTTAAGTCTAAACCTCAATGCAGATGAGAATACTCCTCTGAAAATATGGGGGTAGTTAGTCACCATTAAAGTCCAACACAGGTTATGATGATCAAATAAAGCAGTGTTTATGAAAGCGTGCTCAACCTAAAACCCAACACTAATGAAGGCTGCTTAGTGAATCTGCAAGGGGAGTTGGGGATGCAATCTTAGATAAAAATTGAAGTTCTTAAGTTCACAAGACAATCTTAGTATTTCTATGTCTGCCATTGTACCATCACCTGCCTTTCTTGCCACTTGCTTTGTAACCTCCACCGCTTCTATTATTTTTATAAATTACCTTTATTTTTATAATTATTATATGAGGACCTCTTTATTTTTAAGGAAAGAATATTTTCCCCATCTCCCAAACCTCTAATTCCCCTGCTCCCCCCACCCCTTCTGTGACCCTATTCTGTCCCTCCATGTCTCTCTCACCTGTCCACCCCCTTCTTCACACTTCAGTTTACCACCCCCTCGCTCTGTTCTCTAACCTCCTAGTTGCAACCTCAGAAACCGGTTCCCTTTCTATTTTTATCATACCTAAAAAACCGATTGCCTTAGAGCAGGAAGTCTTACTTTATTCAGGCCACTCAAAATGCAACACCAGACGCAACCGCACATCCATCTGGGGGCTCCAAAACCCAGGCCATTACTGAATCCATCTGACAGGTATGACCACCAACAAGGATTCTTTTCAATGGACAGGAATTCCCAACCTTCCCACTCCAGAACCTGTGGGCGCACTGCACAAAAGGCATTCAGCAGGCTTCTTCACACCATAAAATGGGCATAAGATTTAAACAAAGTGGGATTATTCGGAAGAATTCTACTACATCCTTTGAAGTAGCAGGAAACACTTGTCAGCAGAAAAATAACCCAGGGCTTGGAATCTCTGCTTTAGGTAACATTTCACTGGTTAGGGGTGCCAGCACTCTCCCATACGGGCATGGAAACCAAATATTACTAAGCCGCAGCAACAGGTTTTTTCTCTTTCGGATAAAATTTTTTAAAAATTATTTAGATTAAGTCAAGTTTGGCACCTCACAAGAAAAGTGGAGATTAGGCAGGGGCAGTCGTGAGGAATCCAGCACTTGTACGCCCTCCCCCGCGGCTACCCTGCGGTGCCCCTGTTTTGCTCCTGCCCCGGGGGGAAGTGGGGGTGCCTCCAGCCCTAGAGGGGCTGCGGAAGGGGGCCTGGGCCCAGCCCCCCAGGACACCGCCCGGCCTCCCCCCCTCAGCGTCGGAACAGCGAAGGCCGCGGCATCGCCCCGGGCCAGGGCCTTCGCAGTTCCCACCTCCGGCCCCGAAAAGCCCGAGAATTCCCGCCACCCGGCGGAAGGCGGCAGAAGCGCGGGCTGGCAGCCGCCCCTCCCCCAGAGGGGCAAAGCCACCCCAACAGCTCAGGGCGGTGCACCCCTCTTCCAGCGGTGGGACGCCCACGCCCGCACCTCAGGCGGGCCCGGTTCCCCGAAGGGGTGGGTCGGACTCTGGCCCTCCGCCGCGGTCTCTGGCGACACCCCCGCGTGGGGTAGGCAGGGCAGGGCATCCCCACCCGCCTACACTTCACGCCCAAGCCCCAGGCAGGAGACGCCAAGTCGTTCTCCTCTCAGGTGACTGACTAGACAGTCTCCCTTTTCCTCAGCTGGGTGAGGGGCACCTCTCGCCTCTCCCCCCGACGTGTAACTGGGGGCAGAGACACTCCCCCCCGCCGGCCGCCATCACCTCAGGCACCAGAACCAGCCCTTCTCCCAGCAGGGTGAGGGCCTCTCGACTGGGCGGACGGTGTGCGCGGACCCCTAGAGAAGCAACAGGCGCCCCCACCCGCTCCCAGCCGAGCAACGGCGACCCCCACGTCCCTCCCGCTCTTCACCTCCGGAAGCCGGCCCGAAGCCTGGGCGAACGACTGTGCTTCACTCCGCCCCCTGCGCCATTTTATCGCCCCCTCCCCGACCTCCCCCCACCCTGAGGAAGAGGCACCGGGGGGGGGGAGGGGCAGGGCAAACAAGCAGTGATTGGCAGGAAACTGCCCTGCCCCTCAGAGGGTGGTGCCTCGCGTACGCACCACAACCCCGCCCACCGCCCCGCTTACCCCGCCCACCAGCTCCGCCCTCCTGTCTCATCGACCAGTGCGACTCTCTACTGCTCCGGACTTTCCCGGCTACTGTTTGGCTGAGAAGGGTCCAGGCCGAGCTAGGCGAACGACGAGCTCAGCTGATGCAACCTAACCGGGCCCGCGTGACAGTTCACGGCACGCGGCGACGGCGAGCTAGGAAGAGGTGCGGCTGCCGGGGTGAGCGCGTGAGAGACCCACCGAGCCATGGGGGACGTCCCGAGCCCTGAAGAGAAGCTGCACCTTATCACCCGGAACCTGCAGGTCAGGGTAGCCTCGAGGTTAGAAATGCGCGATCGGGGGCCGGGGGCCTGAGGTCTGGTGATCCTGAGCCCCACTACGGCGGGCGTCCCGTGTGGGGTCGAGGCAGTTCCGAGAGAGACTGCAGTGCTCACTGCCGGTCAGTCGGTCAGTCAGTCAGTCAGTCAGTCATCCAAGCAGCCGTTGTCTGTGTACCACAGAAATCACAGTGCCCACAGAAATCACTCGTTACCTTGTGTTGTGCCAGGCTTTGAATCGCAGACTCCTAACCCACTCCCCTGCCAGGTGCCTGGCCGGGTGCTAGGCGCGTCAGAGCCTTGCACCCCCAGAATTTGTGTAGAGGGGCGCAGAAGTTGAAGATGACCCATAATGCAGTCACAGTTGGTTTACATTTGAAGCGAGTGCCGGAAGGTACTGCACGTTGAACTTTGAGAGGAATCGGGGAGAGCGCTGGGGGAGTGTCACAGCAGGCGCAGGAAGCGATCTCCAATCTGCGCCCCAACAGTGCGGAACCCCTCTTCACTCTACAAACGACTCTGCTGTGTTCCAGGATAGCGGGCGAATGGGTTAACCAGAGAAAGAATGGAAGGGAAAGCATTTCAGGTAGAAGGAACCTAGGAGAAAGGCATAGTTTCAGAGAGAAGATTAATTTGGCAGGAATAGAGTGAGCAAAGTACGGATCACACGCTTCACGAATATGTATGTCGCGCTTTCCTGTCTTGTCTTCTTGAGGACTCTGACTGTGCTCACCGCAGGAAGGTCTTTCCAGATCACAGTTTGAAATAACCCCATTTTGTTTGTTTGTTGAGGAGGAGTTTGTTAGGAGGGCCCAGGTCACGGGTGCCTTGCAGGCCGTGTTTGTTTGTGAACAGAGCACAGCTCTTTTTGATCCCTTTTTAAAGATAGAACTCACATACCATAAAATTCACCCCTTTAAAGTGTACAATTCAGTGGTTTTTATTCTAGTTGTGGCTGGCAACTATCACCACTATCTAACTCCAGAACATTTCATTACCCCCAAAATAAACCTATACCCATTAGGAATCAGGGCCATTTCTCCCTTCCCTCCCAACCCCCCAGGGAACTACTAACCTACTTTGTCTTTTTGGTTTTCCCTCTTCTGAACATTTCATATAAATGGAATTTTAACATATAGTCTTGTGTTTGACTTCTTTCATTTAACATGTTTTCAGGTTCATCCATGTTGTTGCACCTGTCAGAAATTAAGCTTTTTATATGGCCAAATAACACTCCATTATATAACTAACACACATTTTCTTTGTGGTATAGCCACTCAACAGTGGATAAAGACATTTGGGTTAATTCCACTCGCAATCTTAACCAAAAGTTTTTGCGTGCTTCCCTTTAGCCAGGTCCTTTGTTTTCCTACCTCTCTCCATAAAATAATGCTGGTTGAGGACAAAGAATGCACAAAGCTAGTGCTGTTGATTCACCCAGGTTTTAAAGGGTAAGTCATTTGACTTTTCCTTGGATGATGAGGGCTTGCCAGGGACTCCCAGGATGCAGGGTCAGCATCCAAACAACTTGTTACACAGGTTTTTAACAAGTCCTGTGTATAAATCATCGTCAAACCGGCAAAACACTTTTTCTCTAGTATGACTTCCAACAGCTCCCCAACCACACCTGAAGAAACATTAAACTATTTTATTAGCAGCATCAAATTTGGGGCTTGAACTCTTTCTGGTTATCTTTTAGAACACTGGAGAGAGCAAGAGTAGATATGATTCAGAGAGAAGATCTGTTATGCTGTTATAGTAACCCTGATGTGATTTGATGGTGGCCTAAACTAGGGTGTAGAAATGGAGAGAAGTAGAAGAGCTGTTTGGGGTAACTTTTGCAACTTAGTAAATGATAGTACCATCTACAGATTTGGAGTAAAGCCCTAAGTGAAAAAAAAAAAAAAATGGGGAATCAGATAGGAAAGCAAGAACAGGAATTTAATTTTGAGCACATTGAGTGTGAATTAACTCGACTGATAAGTACATAGTTCTATTTATGGGTCAGCAGATTTGTGAGTTTCTAGTTTATATGCACTTATAGGGCAGCTGAAGGGGATCAGAGAGAATGTAGAATAAAAAAAGAAGAGAGAAGGTCATAAGGACTACTAATACTTAGTGATAAGAACAGCTGCCAAGATATATGAGACCCAGAAGCCAGAGAATTAGGAAGAAAACTAGTAAAACAGAGACCAAAAGAGGACAGATAGAGCTTCAGAACTAAAAATCAGTCGTGTAACTTAGCAACACAAGGTCACCTGTGATCTTAAAAGAGTGATGCTGTGTGGAATTCAAACCATTGCTAGAATGGGAGGTAAGGAATGGAGACAGAATGAAGGCACAGGAAATAGAGGTAATTGGGGATTAAAGTTGCAGTTAGGGACATGTCCCAATCCCCGAATGTGTCCCTGCAGCGGACTAGCAACAGCACCTACTTGGATGGGCTTTTGCTCAGCCCTGAGCGCATGGCCGTACCTCCCTGCTTGCTCCGAGCCTGGCGTCTCGGTGACACATGCCTTTGTTTTCCTTGTCACAGGGCAAAGGATGAGCAAGGTGGGGCACCGACATTAAACCAGCTCTTCTGCTTCCACAACAGGAGGTCCTGGGGGAAGAGAAGCTGAAGGAGATACTGAAGGAGCGGGAACTTAAAGTTTACTGGGGAACAGCTACCACAGGCAAGCCTCATGTGGCTTACTTTGTGCCTATGTCTAAGATTGCAGATTTCCTGAAAGCAGGCTGTGAGGTAAGAATGATGACATAAACAAAGCAACTGTCCTTGGGGAACAGTCAAAAGAGAGACTTAACAAGTTGGGGCGTGGGCACAGGGTGGCAGGAGGGGGTTTGGAAGTACTTGGATAAATTCAACATCTTGGTGAATTACCTTATCTCGTGTCCAGGTAACAATTCTCTTTGCGGACCTTCACGCATATCTGGATAACATGAAAGCCCCATGGGAACTTCTAGAACTCCGAACCAACTACTATGAGAATGTGATCAAGGCAATGTTAGAGAGCATTGGTGTGCCCTTGGATAAGCTCAGATTCGTTAAAGGCACTGACTACCAGCTCAGCAAGTAAGTGCTTGATCATCCACCCTCCTGTGGCTCTCATTCTTCTAGTTCACTACTGACCTGTACAGTTTTGACACTCTTTAAATTTGGATTAGAAGAGCCTATGAAGAGCCACAAAAAAAAATGTATCCCCTTTGTTCTTTTAATGCACCCATCAAAAATGTATTGACCAGTCAATATCTATGTACTGTCTTGTTTGTTGAAGATATAAGCAAGTCCCTGATCTTGCAGAGCTCACAACATGTAGGGAAGTGATGACAAGCAGTTACGTCTCTCCTTTTTTTCTTCTGACCTCAGTAAATAATGATTAAAAAAATGTGAAAGAAAAATAGGGCACTGGTTTCTTACCTCAATGGCTTATTTTTTCTCAGCTTTATTCTTATTTGCAATGTCAGCTTAGATAGAATGTTGTATCCTAACTTTTAACTGTTTTTTCTTTTAAGATTTATTTGTTTATGCATATAGGACTGGGGTACAGGCCAGGAGTCCAGGAGCCATGAGAGGATTCATCAGACACAGAGTGGGGAGCAGAACAGGCAGATCGACAAAATACACAGCTGAAGGGAGCAGTGGGCAGGTCAGGGGAGGTCTGCCTTGCCATGTGGATCAAGATGCAAATCTGTGATCCAGAACTTCTACTACAAAGCATAAGTAAAGAAACTTGCAAGTGTATACCAAGATACACATAAGAATATTTACAAAACACTTTTTAAAGATATAAACATAGCACAGGAAAAAAGAACATTTCAGGATAGATGTCAGGGAGGTAGGATTATGGAGGAGTGCCCAGCATCTCCAGAAGTAGTTACTTTTCCTAAACTGAATGATAAGGTCTCCTGGTGACCTAGAATTAAGTCTCAGCAGGATGGCCTGTGCTTGATCCCTGACCAGGGAGCTGAGCCACATGGCATGGCAGACCTCTCCAATGACACCTGCTACTCCCCTCAGCAGTGTATTTCAGTAGATTGGCCTACTCTGCTCCCCACTCTGTCTCTGGTGAATTTTCTCCCATCCCCACACCTCTGGCCTACACCCCTGTTCTCGTATGCATAAATAAATAAATAATCTTTAAAAAAAAAGTAAACAAATCTTAAACTGAGTAATAGGTGTACTGTTCTTTATATTTGTCATTATTCCTGACATTTTTTTAGTTAAAAGAGACATGAAAGATACGTATACATGAGAAATCCTAATGTTTATTACAGAGGGATTCCAGAAGAAGAAAAAGGTTAATTAAAGCCATCTTTAATAAAGAACAGACTGCTTACATTCTAGAAGCCGTTAGGCAGTGCCCACTTTGAATGTCTTAAGAGTGGGAGAGTGAATTCATGCACTTTGGGATTAAACTGAGGCCTGGCCCAGTCTTACAACCGTTCTGCCTTGTTTCTCTTCAGAGAATACACACTAGATGTGTACAGACTGTCCTCTGTGGTCACACAGCATGATGCCAAGAAAGCTGGAGCCGAAGTGGTCAAGCAGGTGGAGCACCCCTTGCTGAGTGGTCTACTGTACCCTGGACTGCAGGTACTGGGGGGTCGGGAGGTACCAATACCCAGTCATCTCTTCTGCCCTGTTTTTACTATCAGTCACAAACCTTTCTCAACACCACTTAGACGGATGTTCCTCGCTGTTCCTTCACCACTCTGTAGGCATTCTTTCCTGTCTCCCTCTCCTCCTCGCCAGTTTCCTGGAACATTCGATGACTACTTCAGTTTTAAGCCCTTCCCTACCTATCTCTCCTTTATGACATTACTTACCTCACACGTCCTCTTTTTGTGACTCATACTCTCTTAATTAAAGAAAATTAATTTCAAAGTGAAGTATAAAAATAAGTTTTAGGTATATCATCCTATTCTGAAGTAAACAGAAGGTGGAAAAATGCAAACCAAGCTGTCCATACTGGTTACTCAGGGAGACAGGATGAAAATGTACATAGACTTCCCTTTTTCTTCGCGTATTTTTAAATGTTTGATGTAAGAAAATCACATTTTCCCTTGTTACCGCCAAGTGATCTGTCCAAAGACCTTCTAGATCTGCATGTCCAGCATGGTGGCTTCTAGTTATAGCCATGTAGCTACTAAAAAGTGATTCAAATAAAAAAATGTGTCCTCACAGCCACATGTGGCTTCTGGCTACCTTAGTGGACAGCAGAAATACAGGACATTTTCCTCACAAAAAGTCCTCCTGGACAGTGCTATTCTAAATTCTTCCTGCTTGCTCACCTTTCTCTTCCTCTTAAGTTTCTTAAGTTCCTTCTTTTTTACACCCCCAGTGACGTGGCTCATCACAGTCCCTCACTTGGGCTCTTGGGCAGCGGCCGTCTAACTGTTCTTGGTCTGCAACTCACACGCCTCCTTTCTGTGCCCTGCCCTCTTCCTCATGAGTTCTTTCTCCACTTCAGGTCACACTTCTCCCTCCTTAAAGCCATTCACTGTCCAGGATGATGCTAGCCACCTGGTGCAACAGCCGGGTCCTTATCTCCACCTTTCTAACCTTTTCATGACCCACTTCCTGCACCCTCACAGCTCTGCTGTTACAGACTGATCTCTCATCATTTCCCCAAACACCTCACACCTCTGTGCCATCTCACATTCTGTTTGCCTCTGTATGATGAAAAATATCTACATACTCTTCAAAACCAAACCAAATCCACAGTCTGATTCTAGAAAGCCTCCACCACCCCCTGTCTCACCAGCTAGAAACACCTGTTTCTTTCTCTGTGTTCGCATTGTTCCTTGAGCGGACATCTGGATGACCCTTGGAGCACTGGATGGAAATTGTCCGTTTGTCTGCCTCTTTCTCAGCTGGGAGTGAGTTGGCTTCTTGGGGGCAGTGCCTGGGCCTGATTCGTCTCTGTATGCGCAGGGCTAGCACTGATTTCTGGCGCCCGTTAGGCGACAGAAACTGTTTCTGGCCCAGTCTTGCCTTATTCCCTAAGCTCTCACAGCACTTAGTCTTGATGCCATTTCCTTGACACTTGTCAAAGTCTGCCGCTCTCAGTGGGTACCTCTGATGGAGCTTTGTTTCCTTCCCTCCCTTTCCCACTGAACCATGAGCTTTCTGAGGGCAGAAACTTTTTTTTTTTTTTTAATGCCTGATGTCTGCACAGAGTATTGTTCTTTGCAGGTCCTCAGTGCAAGAGTTAGGCAGCTCTTGAGGCCAGACAGGGAGACTGAATGAGATGAATATGCCCCCTGACTCTACCTTCTGAAAAGCCCAGTGGCTTTCAAAAGTTTCTGATTTTTCAGACCCATCTACAAGGAATGCAATAGAGTTTACGTGTTGGAGACCAGCTCCAACTATTGAGGTGTCTGGAGGCAAGACAGGCAGGACCTTAAGGTGGGAAGGCATCGGCGAGTGGAGATTCCTAAAAAAAGGGGGAAAGGGAGAAAAAAGGGGAAAGGGGGGCGAGGAAGACACGGGAGTCAGAGTTGGGTGCAAGTCTTCCTGCTCTGCCTTCAGCAGAGGTTTATTTTATACCTTAGGAGCAAGCAGTGGGATGACATCAGCACAGGAACTAGGCTGAGAGATTACAATCATTTTTTTTTTTTCTAGGAACAGTTTAGGGTCTTATTGCCCTTTAGCTGAGATATAACATTCCAAAATCAATCAAAGTTAAAAACAGGTACATGGGTGCACAAAGTTTATGACTAATATTACTATAGTGGAGATCAACTAAGATAGAAGTCCCTTAAACCTTATCTACTATTTAATGGGTTTTTGTTTTTCTGCCTGAATCATCCTGGGAGACAGAAGAGGAAATTCCTTGCTAATCAACTCTCTGAATAGGAGACATAGGTGGATTTCCTTATCTGAAGACTACATAGTAAAATCCTGAAAAACTAGCCAGACTTTTGTGGATTCCTTTAAGGTATAGCAGGTGGAAAACTTGCTAGTTTAAAAACAGGCAACCTGGATGAATTTCCACATCTAAAGGCCAAACAATAGGAAGTTTGAGTAATTCTTTAGAAGCTGAATAGAAGGCTAGGTGAGATAATAGAATGATAAGATTTGGGTTATCCTCCATCCGGCAGTGAGAGAGACTTTGCAAAAACAGCCCTTTTGCTTTTATCAGTCAGTAGTCAAGTCACTTGACTTCAGGGGAATTTTTTCACCGTGGTGTAGTGCTTGCTTGTCAAGGCAGGCAGGCCTTGTGCGGCCTAGGCAATCCAATTGTAAGCTGAAAGTTGCTCAGAATATTTTGATATTACGATTATACAAAAAAGGGAGGTCATAACATAAGCTAACAGTGGAAAGTCCGGTTTTTCAGAGCTTTTCCCGATCTACCCGGAATCTGTCAGATGATAGACGTTGCATAGCTTGTGTCATTTATGTCCATGTGTTTCTTCCCACAGGCCTTGGATGAAGAGTATTTGAAAGTAGATGCCCAGTTTGGAGGTGTTGATCAGAGAAAGATTTTCACCTTTGCAGAGAAGGTTAGTGTTTTCTTTCCTATCTTTTTTTTTTTGCTGGCACTGAATTGTGTCAGGGCCACCAGTCATAACCATATTATCAGGTAGGTTATTCTCCTTATTTTGATAAGAATCCTAAGGTAAGAAAATGGTCTAGAATCAAGTTAGTGATGGAGCAAGAATTAGTGCTCCAATCTGTCTGACTCAAAACCTCTTGCTGCCACCCAGACCTCTAGGTTTGCTTCTTTGCTCATAGCTGAGTTTGTAGGAGAGACAGCGGTTGGAATATTGTTCTTTTGGAGAGTAATGGCCCTGTGTTGCTCCAGATTTGGTGTAAAATACTCACCTCTATCATGAGGCTTAGCAGGGTTTGAAGGAGGAAAGCAGCAGAAACCTATAAATCTTCCCCTTTTCTGGAAAGAACTTGAGTAAGCTGAAAAGGGCTACTGAGGAGTGGTGGGTATTTTTTTTTTAGGTTTTTTTTTTTAATAATATAATAGTTTATTTTTACATCATTTTGTGCATTTTTCCATCTCATTTGTAATCCCCTTGGGCTTCCCATCACCAAATCACCCATGTGCCATCACCACAGTCCAGTGCATTTCCCTCCCCAGTGGTGGGTATTTTGGAAAGCTTCTCAAAACTTAATGTTGGCATGGGGTGGAGAAAACACACTGATGAGCATATCATTTCCTGGAGGGTGATTGGACAACCCTAAAATGTGTTTACCCTTTGCGCTAATAAGTATACAGATTTGTCCTAAGGAAATATTTTTTTTAATTTATTTTAAAAGATTTATTTATTTTTGCATACAAGAACTGGGGTACAGGCCAGAAGTGTGGGGGGTGAGAGGATTCACCAGAGACAGAGTAGGAGCAAAACAGGCAGACTGACAAAGTACACTGCTGAGGGGAGCAGTGGGTGAGTCAGGAGAGGTCTGCCACACCATGTGGGTCAGCTCCCTGGCAGGGATCGAACTCATGCTAAAGCGACTGTAGCTACTTTTATAATGCTGCACTTAACCCGTTGCACGACCGGGGGGGGCCCAGGGAATCATTTTAAATGCAACTTGAATTATGTTATGCTGCTAAGGGAACCAATAAGCTCTTCTTAATTGAGAAGGTTATTTGAGGCCAAAGAATCAAGTGGACATGTCCATAAATCACCCTTAAAGTTTGTTAGTGGCCACTTAAGAACAGAGGTCTGGGGCACTAGAGTGGGTGGAACAGGGCTTTGGGATGAACAAAATTCACACTGCCCACCCTAACAGGGGTCTCCCTATACCCGGCCTAATAGCTGGATCACTCTTCTGGAAGGCTCAGGACCCCAGATACCATGCCCGTTTTTGTTATAGAGTTGTGTGTAGATCACAAGCACAGACAAATGAAAGAAACATTGACCTTTCACTCATGGTGCGTCAACGGGCCTGAGATGGAGTCACTTTGATTTTCTTACCTGTCTATAAGAATTTCACATTATGGGGACCTGGTGGCACAAGGGTTAAAGTCTCAGCACTATCATGCTACTGCAGCATGAGTCCCATCCCCTTGAAGGGAGCTGACCCACATGGCACATCAGACTTCTCCTGTCTTAAACCTGCTGCTTCCCCTCAGCAGTGTATTTTAATAGATCTGCCTGTTCTGCTCCCTGCTCTGTCTCCCATGAATCCTCTCACCCCCTGCACCTCAGGCCAGCACCCCAGCTCTTGTATGCATAAATAAATTTTTTTTTAAATGAACATTACATTAACAATTTAAAATAAAAGTCTGGAGGTGCAGCGGGTTAAAGCACAGCACTGAGAAGCTAAAGCCACTTCATGAGTTCGATTCCCAACTGCCCAGAGGTGACCACATGGCGTGGCAGACCTCTCCTGACTCGCCCGCTGCTCCCCTCAGCAGTGTACTTCATCCATCTGCCTGTTCTGCTCCCCACTTTGTCTCTGGTGAAGCCTCTCGCCACCCCTGAGCCTCTGGCCTGTACCCCAGTTCTGTATGAACAAATAAATCTTTAAAAAAAAATAAAAAATAAATAAAATAAAAGTCTGAAAGTAAGTTTATATCCAGTGACAGGGGATTGGTTAAAAGCATTATAAATCCTCACAATGCTATATTATGTAATATTTTTGATGGTTTTGAATATACATTGAAGAAACACAAGGTCATATCTTTGTTAGATATTTCTTCATATCCCATTTTATGTCTCGTTAACTTTTTAGTTGAACCTTTTCTTCGTAGTAAACATATGGTCCATGTCTTGTTTTTGTTTGACTCACAAGCTGTAAGAATGGCTTTTATTATGTTTTAAGGACTCTACACAATGATGAATGAGTTATAAAGACCATATGTGATCCACAACGCCATTTAAACTATCTAAAGAAATGTTAATTATCCGTGCCCTTGAGATTGTGTCTGTCTTTGTAATTTATTACAGTCTACATTAAATATTTTTACCACTTCTCAACAATGCAAGAGCCCTATAGCAATTTTCCTCCATCTAATTCTTTTCTGCCCTTTGTATTGTTGTTGCTAGATATTTCACTTTTACATATATTTGTAAGTCCTGAAGAGGTTTTTTTTTACAGCAGTTTTCATGTCTACCTTCCCGTCTAACCCTTCCTGATGTTTTGGTTCCTTCCCTCAGTCAGTTCTATGTGTCCACCTGGGCTCATTTTCCTTTGCCTAAAGTCACCCCCGTAGTGTTTGTATTTTCAGTGTGAGTCTCATAGTAATGTGCTGTTGCAACTTTATCTTTTCTCTGGCTACTGCTAGGGTTGTTTGTTTGTTTTTGTCTCTGATTTTCAACAATTTGACAGTGATGTTTTTAGCTATCGTGTTATTTATCAACCTGATTGGATTTTGCTGAACTTCTTGAGTCTGAGTTAATGTTTGCATCAAATTTGAAAAATTGTCTCTTATTACTTTTTTTTTTTTTTTTTAAGATTTATTTGTGCGTACAAGAACAGGGTATAGGCCAGATGTGTGGGGAGTGAGAGAATTCACCAGAGACACAGCGGGGAGCAGAACAGGTAGATCTACTGAAGTACACTGCTGAGGGGAGCAGTGGGCAAGACAGGAGACATCTGCTGCACCATGTGGGTCAGCTCCAGGGTGGGGGTTGAACTCGCACTGGAGTGGCCACGGCTTGGCTTAGCTTTGAAGTGCAGGCTCCAATCTGCTGCACCACCAGGGAGGGCTCCCCTTTCTCCTTTCTTTGGACCTAAACTTCTACCTCTGTCTCCCCAGTGCTCTCCAGCATCTTATATCTCTGCCTATGTCCCCCGTCTCCCCGAGACTCCCTATCAGGAAGCTCAGCTCCCTAGAGTCTCTCTGGGTGCTTGCATGGCTGTGTGATAGTCAAGAAATCAGTGGAGAATTTTTACTTGGATTGTTGAGGGGGCTTCCTTCTCTTAAGTAATCTCCCTAAATCCTAACCTGTGGCAGTCCTCAGCTCCAATTTGTGTCTCTTCTAGTCAAGACTACTATTAGAGAATAGCAGTATCTTTTTCCTTAATTTTTTTGGAGAAATTGATCCTTCCAGGAGAGAACTAGGTTATAGAGTCTCCTTTGCTTCCCTCCTCTCAATATTTTTAGCCCTTGGGTGGTGCAGTGGATTAAGGCACAGCACTATGACGCTAACCCACAGCCACTACAGCATGAGTTTGATCCAGGCTCAAGGGTGTGACCCACATGGCACGGCAGACCTCTCCTGTCCTGCCCGCTGCTCCCCTCAGGAGTGTACTTCATCAGTCTGCCTAGTCTACTCCCCACTCTGTCTCTGGTGAATCCTCTCACTGCCCCTTACCTCTGGCCTGTATCCCAGTCGTAAGCATAAATAAATGAATCTTTAAAAAAAAAAAGATTTTTAGCCCTTTACTAATTGCTACCTAATGCCTGTAGTCATGTTCTATACGTCCATCTTTTATAGTTGTTTGTTGCTGGAGTGTAAATCCAGTAGCCTCATACTGTAATTCAAGCATAAAAGCAGTAGGAGAAGAACACCTTCATTGTATAATTACCATTGAAAAGTTATATGTTCATCTCTGCTCTTGTGTGTTTCTTCCTGACCCCCTAGTACCTCCCTGCACTTGGCTACTCAAAACGCGTCCATCTGATGAATCCTATGGTTCCGGGATTGACTGGCAGCAAAATGAGCTCTTCAGAAGAGGTAGATTGACAGCTTTGACTTGAGTTGAGAAATCAACAAGAGATGGGGGTATTGAGAACTCAAAAAAAAAAACTAATCTGACTCACTAGAATTCTCAAATATTTGAGTTACAAGGAATATTATGTCACTCAGCTAATTCCAGAGGTCTTGAGTACTGAAGAGCCCAGTAGCAGACCTGATAGACTCTGATCAGACTGTTAATGGTAAAAAGTACAAAAAGAAGTGATTTCTTCCCTCTCAGAATTGTGATGAAATTCAGCTGTGGTAACATTCAGCTATTAACATCTTGACTTAGGGTGAAGTTTGATATAGCTGATATAAACAGGGTATCTTTTAACATTACAGTTCCCTAGCACTTTTTTTCCTATCACTAAAAGCACATGGTAGAGGAGTTAGTGAACCCAATATGCAAAATGTTGAGTTCTTGGTTCCCAAACAGTTCTGATCTTCAGAATCATCTAGCAATTAAAGGAAAAATTAAAAATTGAGTGGATTAAACCTTGTTCTTAGAGGTTCTGATTCAGTGGCTCCAGGAAACAACTCAGGAATCTATACTTTCTTTCAAATTTTAGGAGCTTCCGATTGATGTCATGTTGGGCTCTCATCTAGTTCTAGCTAGTCTGACTTAATCTTGTTCTCATCAAAGACCAGTAAATATAAACATATTGCATGTAAACCATTACTGTTATTTTTAAAGCAAGAAACTTGTTCCTTTTTCCCCTCCATTAAAATACTCTGAGAGAATTATTTCTCTGACAGGAATGACATCACTGTATCCTATTTGATGATACTCAGCATATCTTAACCCTGGATCCAGTGCTGGCAGCAGTTTCCAAACTTGTCATCAGAATCACTGGAAAAGCTTTTTAAAAATACAAATGCCTGGGCCAACCTTAAGAGATTTTGATTCACTGGGCTTGTGTGGAACTCCCAAATTCTTATTTTTCAAGTGATTCACATACAGTCATGTATGGACCAGAATTTGGTAACCACTAAACTCAAATAAGCTTGAATTTGCTTACTAAAACAAACAAAAAAACAAAAACACCTGTTATCCTTGAAATGGAAATATTACTCAGATAACATAATACCTCACGGTGATTTCTGTGAAACAGGCATCTTCACACACATTGCCACTGGCAATATCAATTAGTACATCAACTTCAGAGAAAAATTTGGGCCTAGCAGTTTTTGGTAGCTTAAGGAAACTGGTAAAGATAGATACAGAATGCAGAAAAATCTGCAAATATGTATATATTTTATAATTTGTAAAAAAAATTATATATTTTATGATTTGTAAAAATCAGAACATAACCTAATGGTTTAGAATTGTTGATGATGTTTCACTAATAATTGGGAATATAGTACAGAATAAAAATTTTCTTAAAGACTAGGTAGGCACTCAGAAATACTTGTAAAAACACACAGAATAGACCTGAAGCCTAGGCAGAACACAGGGAAAAACAGCTTTTTGGTTGGGTAACAAAATTGTGAGTGGTTCTTCACTTTGATTTATCCTTCTTTTGTAATGGGTTGGGCATATCCTCTTTTCAACCACAAGGGGGCCTCCTCTTTTCTGCTCTCAACTACTAGGAGTCCAAGATTGATCTCCTCGACCGGAAAGAGGATGTAAAGAAAAAACTGAAGAAGGCCTTCTGTGAACCAGGGAATGTAGAGAACAACGGGGTTCTGTCCTTCATCAAGCATGTCCTGTTTCCCCTCAAATCTGGTAAGACGCTCTCTGTTTTCTTCTCAGGGGCCAGATTAAAAAAGCAAAGCTACTGTGATCACACTGCTGATGTGTCCCAGCCTTCCTCCAGGGGCTGCCTTCCTTGACTCTCTGCTGTGACTGCGCCTGTGTAAAGTGTGGCTGGGATTGGCTTAGCGTTTAGTTGTCCACATGCTACCAGGTTAGGTTCCAAGTAGAATGGTGATGTGGGCAGGGGTGGTAGAAATGTGGTGGGGGCAAACATGTTCCGAACTTGAGGAACACAACTATTCAAGATTAATCTCCTTGACCGGAAAGAGGACGTAAAGGAAAAGGCTTCTGTGAACTGGGAATATGGAGAAAGGGTGTAAGATATGATCCTTTCCCTGAGCTTAGTGACCCTGTCACTCACCCTTAAAACAAACAATGAAATGTCACTTGCTATGGCTTAAGAGTTAGAGCAGAAACTACAGATTACCATACTTTGGGGCCTACGAATGCTGACCTGCCATTATTGAGTTTGTTGTGTGGACATTTCTTACAGAGTTTGTCATCCTTCGAGATGAGAAATGGGGTGGAAACAAAACCTACACAGCTTACTTAGACCTGGAAAAGGACTTTGCTGATGAGGTAAGGCCAGAGGAGGAGTAATCCCCACTGAAGTCACCTGACCAGCCTCCCATCTTGTCCTAGCTAGGTTTCCAGCTACCCGCTCACAGGGCTATCTTGATGCTCCAGAGCCTTTAGATTTTGTTAGTGACCCAGATGAGGATTCAGGCGGCTCACAGACTAGCAGGGCAGATGGCACAAAGCTATACAATGAGGCACACATGTTCAGAACTAAGGAACACAAAGGAAATGTAAGACACGATCCTTCCCCTGGAGCTTGGGTGCAGCTGGGTGTGTGACCCTGTCACCCACCCTTAAACTACTTATCCTAACTACCCTTCAAAGGACTTAACTGGAATAAAAGGCCAAAGCACACCAAGGGCAGGTGCAAAATCAAGGTTCCAGAAAAGACATAACCATAGTAAAGGACAGAATAGGGGATACTGTTTATTTCAACAGTTTAACAAAAGACTTAAGCAGTGGTGTATATGTTAGCCACTGTGCTTGGGGCTGGCATTACCATGATTAAATCCTTGTGAAGCTCATGGTCCAGTAGGAGTGGCAGACGTATAAACAAATATCTTGGCTGTATTAGGATCTATGTGTGATCCAGAAGTAACATAGGAGGAAGTAAAAACTGTCTGGAAAGCTTTGTGGAGGGCCCATCAGAATACTATTTCTCTTGAGAATTAGAAGTTCATGAGGAAATCTATGAGGGAAGAAACTGAATGTGATAAGGCAACACGGCATGGCATAGGAGGAGTCACAGGTGGTTTAGTCTGACCAGTGCTACAAGGTGAGACGGGGTAGACATCGGCCGGCCAGGTCAAGGAGACCTGAGTGACTGAACTGCTGTGTGCTAGCACTGCTCACCCTTCCCACCCACGTGTGAGCTAATCCTCATTCGGACCCTGAGATACAGGTGTTTGATTTTTAAGTGAAGAGCCAGAAACTTCAAGGTTTAAGTGCCCACTTAGCTGGGGGCCCCACAACCAGCCAGGCTTCAGCCTTGCTCTTACCCTCAGGGCTGCCCATGTGTTGTTTTTCTCCCTGTGGTGGCACCTGGCTTACACCCTACTTCAAGCATAAGTGGAGGGACTAGGAAAATTTGGCTGTAAAACTCTACTGCTAGTAACCTTTAAGTTAGTGTAGGATTCAGGGTTTAAGACCTGAATCCCAGACATGTTAGATGACCTTCCTGAGCCAGTCTCCCCTCCTCTGCCTCACAGGGCTATTCTGAGCATCTAGTAAGACACAGCTGAGAAACAGGAGCAAACCTTGAACCCCATAAGCACATCATTCTGAGTAGATTCGGAGCCCCGTGTCCCCTCTAGTGCTCTCCGTCCCTCACCAGGCCCTTCACGCTTTGCAGGTGGTGCACCCCGGAGACCTGAAGAACTCTGTTGACATCGCCCTGAACAAGTTGCTGGACCCCATCCGGGAGAAGTTCAATACCCCTGCATTGAAGAAACTAGCCAGCGCTGCCTACCCTGACCCCTCGAAGCAGAGTAAGCAGGCTTGGGAAGGGGAGGCCAGTAGGGGGCGGGGTGGTGGGGGCAGAATCAGGAGAAAGAGCCTCTGCTGAGCCTCAGAAACAGGTCTGAGGATCCAAGAACCAGGCGGTCTGGAGTGTGAATGTCATCCCCCAGTTCCTCTTGCATCGGGTCATCTGGCTTTTGATCTGGTTGAATTGCGACTTCCTCTACACACCAACATTGTTAAGAGAAACATGCATCCTGACCCTCAAGTCTGTTCACTAATTGTACCTCTCAGCCAAGGAGACTGATGTAGTCAGAGCACGAGGGGGCCGCACTGCCTCCGTAGCCCCTTGGGAAGGTCATGTTCAGATTTGCCCAGCCCCTTCCATGTATTTCCGACTGGCCCTGAGTTGGCCACCAACTTATGCTTGATGCGAGACATTAACAGAGAGCCTGTGTATAAGCCTCCCAGAAAAATGCCAGCAATAGATGGGTATGGAGCAGGAACGAAAACACCCAAAGGCGCAAAGCTACCACTGTTGTCCCCTAGCTCCCCTGGACCCTACCGCCCGAAGGAGAGCCCAGATGAAAATCTGGCCTGTCACTACTCAAAGGCTGCTGACCCTGTTTTAAAAAAAAGATGTAACACTTTGGAGTAGATTGGGGACTCTGCATGAAATCCTGCTAATCTCAGTGTCCTCGTTTGGGAGAATCAGCAACCGACCTGTCTTGGGGAAGGAAGGGAGTTCTGACCCCGGGGATTCTTTTCATTCCCAGAGCCAGCTGCTAAAGGCCCTGCCAAGAATTCAGAACCCGAGGAAGTCATCCCGTCCCGGCTGGATATCCGCGTGGGGAAAATCATTAGCGTGGAAAAGGTACTCACCACAGCCCAGACAGGCAGACAGGGGTCAGGTGTGTTCGTTTCCATCTGGAGGAAACCTGGCCTGTGAGGGAAGTGACACCCCTGAGGTCAAGTTGCAGGTCAGAACCCAGCAAAGGATCCTGGGCTCCCGGCCTTTCCCTTTGCTGCCCTGAACCCTAATGCAGCCAAAACGACCCGGAAGGCAGGATGGGGCCTGTGTTAGTCAGAGGGAATGCACTGATCCATTAAATCCAGTCTGATGGACTCGCCTGGTTCCCCCCAACTTGTCTGGTCCAGCTGTGGGCCTTATCTTAAATCAGTCACTAATTCCCCATTCCCGCAGAAAAAGATGAAGGAATAGAACTTCCTTTCCCCAGAGGCTGAAAGTTATGCTACCAGTGACCTTGGGACCATGGCTCTGGGCTGCTTTCCCTCCCAGTCTTGATTGCTTTTCAGTGTACATCCCCAGCCACCAAAAGCTCCCTGGAAATGGCTGCCAGTGCACTCATTTCAGTTTGCAGCAAGGCCACGCACGCCCCCCACTGCCCACCACCATTGTGCAGAGTGCCGAGGTCTGAATCTGTGTGGCATGTGGTCCTAATGGTGGCCATCCAGGGCCCTACAGTCCAGGCTGCTTGACCTGTTAGGTTCCTTCCATCTCTTACCAAGCCATTATGCTTGTTTTACTCAAATCCTGTCTCTTGGTTGAGAACAGAGTGTACCCTCAAGGCCTAGTCTCCTCCTCGTCTGGGACCCAGGGAGAGTTAGCTCTAGGGCTTTTGGGGGCCTCTGTAGGGAGGGAAGCCCCTTTCCAGTATGATATTCTCGACTGACATTTCTTGCCGGCAGCACCCAGATGCAGACAGTCTGTATGTGGAGAAGATTGACGTGGGGGAAGCTGAGCCACGGACTGTGGTGAGCGGCCTGGTGCAGTTTGTCCCTGAGGAGGAACTGCAGGGCAGGCTGGTGGTGGTGCTGTGCAACCTGAAGCCCCAGAAGATGAGAGGCATCGAGTCTCAAGGCATGCTTCTGTGCGCCTCTGTGTGAGTGAGCGTCGGGGAGCACTGGGGAGGCCCCCACCGCATGGAAACCGGACTGTCCAAAACATGATGTACGAGGCATCTATGGTACAAGTGAAGCACCTTGCCTCCAGCGAATTTTATTAAAACAAATTGAAGGTGCAAAGCAATTGTTACATGCCCAAGTCTCAGTGGTAGTGAGGCGCAGAGCCAGGATTGACATCGCTCTGGCCGGCTATGAAGGCCTTGCTCTCTCTGTTGCATCCTTCTGCCTCACCTGAAAGTCCAGATTCGGTATCTCCCGACGTGCGAACTCAGGTTTGCGCTCGTTAACTCAGTCCTGGCGGCATCGGAGCTGTAGTGCTGCAGTAAGGACAGATCCTTCTGGGGCTCTGGCATTGAGGGTACCTTAAATTCCATCCAGACCCCTACATAAAGGTGTGATTGCTTTAGTCTCCACAGCAGCCAGAGACAGTTCACAGCTTCCCCCTTTATCTCTTGTGCAGAGAAGGGGCAAGCCGCAAGGTCGAGCCACTGGACCCTCCTGCAGGCTCTGCTGCTGGTGAGCGGGTGTTTGTGAAGGGCTACGAGAAGGGCCAGCCCGACGAAGAACTCAAGCCCAAGAAGAAAGTCTTCGAGAAGTTGCAGGTAAAAAGCTGATTGTCCCCCACTTACCTATGCTATCTGGGCTGTGTTCCAAGTGCTCTGCTACTAAATTCTTTTCCCAGGTGGGCCTTCCTGCACCCCAGCCCCTCTCTTCCTTCACTCCAAGCCTTTCTGAATGAGGTAGCTGAGGAGGGTGGGGGCCCTCACATGGACTGAGCACTCACAGTAGAGTGGAGACACTGCCCCAGGCCCTTCAGATATTTCCGCTTTCAATCTTCTGTATGTGACAAGAGATAATCGGATGTACCTGCCCAGGCTCAGAGGGCCACCAGATGGGATGGAGCCAAGATCAAAACCCCGAGGGTCCTCCCTGCCCACCTCAACCGTAGCGCACTCTGGGCATTGACTCCTTCACCAGTGCAGCGGCCTCTGTGGTCCCCGAGCTCCTGCAGTCACCCACTCAGCCCACACTGAGCGCCCTCTCTCTCAGCACTGTCCTCGGTCTTGGGCTACCTCAGTCAAATAGCAGAAATGCCCTGTTCTGGTGGAACTAACCCCACGTGTGAGATTTTCCTAGTCAGTGCTTTATTTCCTCAGTGTTTCTGAAGAGATGCAGAGGGCCCCTTCCTCCTGCACATGGCTCCTGGCTCTCCAGGCTAGCTTTTCATTTTCTTTTTGGCTACAAAATAGTTTTTTTCATAGAAATTTATAAAATAAATGAAGAAAATAATCCATAGTCTTGTGCCTTTAAATACTAAAAAATAACCTTGGTGATTGTCTCCTCTGGACTTTAATTTTACACTGACAGATTTCCATCTTCTTAAATATTGAGCAGACATCAGAATTACCATCATTTAACCAAAACCTTACGAGACATTAGGTGATTCTCAGTATTTCACTATTAGAATGCCACGGTGCTCAGTTCTTTATACTCCTTGATGATTTTCTTAAACTAAATTCCTAAGTGAACTTAACCTGAGTCAAAAGATAGGACCGTGTAAGCTCTGGACAAACTGCTCTTGGAAAACTCGACTCCACTTACACGAGTCCTACTACCAAAGCTTGTGTTTTCTAATCACTTTTGTTTTGTTTTTTCAACCCTCTCCAGGCCGACTTTAAAATTTCTGAGGAGTGCATCGCCCAGTGGAAACAAACCAACTTCATGACCAAGCTGGGGCACATCTCCTGTAAATCACTGAAAGGGGGCAACATTAGCTAACCAAATGGCAGCTTCCTCCCTCTCCCATCATCCTGCGTTGTCTGCTGTGTCCTCAGTTTGCTCCATCCATCACCCTTGACCCATCTCCCAGGACACTGAAGCAGAATTCTGGGATTCTGTTGGGTGCAGAACTCAGTAAGGGGCAGCTCAGCCTCCCGAGTCCAGAACCGGCCCGCCTGGCTGCAGGAGAGGCTGACCTTCCGGGTAGTGACGAGGGCGGCACAGCAACAGGGAGTCCAGCTCTGCCTTCCTCCCCTGGCAGCTGACCTGAGAAATCTGGTTTCGATGTAATTCTTAGAAAAAGTTTATACCACAGTCCTTCTAATTGGAAAAATGCTGGTTCCCAAGTTATCCTACCATTACCCCTGCGGCTGTGCCTCTGGTGCCCCTGCTCAGCCAATTACAGCTTCTCCCCAACAGGAAACTGTGGGGTTTGGAAAGGAAAGGAAGACAGAGCCCAGTGGTCTACCAAGTGCTTGGCAGCTTCCCCCGGTGCCTGCCAACCCTGAGGTTTGGCGCTGGGGGGCAGGGCTTGCCCCTCGAGACTCCTGTAACCTGCCTTGGTCCTGCCAGGCAAAAGCAGCTGTGTGCTGTTAACCTCAGAAGTGGGGTGGGGGCACAGCCTGGCTCTCTTCAGTGGGTGGGTCCTTCTCCATAAGGCATTTCAGTCAAGTCACTGCTCATTTCTGTCACTGTCAGGAATTCAAATAAAAGCTCCGAACAAGATTGTCTGAATGGGCCTCTCTGTGAGCTGGACAATTTCAGGAGAGGAACACAAATGTGAGGCAGCCAAGGGGCCCCTCCCCCAGCCAGCAGCTCTTTTTTATGTTGGACTTTGATGCTCTAAAGGGGGGGAAGAGGGATGGCACCCTGACTTTCCCTTTGCGCTACTGAGTTGGTGAGACTACTCTCAGGTCCTGTCTTGGCAGGAAGCAGAACCTTCCCCTTCTAAATATGGGCCCAGACTATGGCCCTGTCCCTCCCCACTAAGAAGCAGCAGCCACAACCAAGATTTAATTGTTTAATTACTGTCTGAACGAAACACAGCTCTCCCATGTGTCTCACTCAGGCTTCAGGACAGAGGGGATGGGTTGTTTGGATAGACATATCAAAGACTCAAAAATTTAAAGAAATATATATATGTGTGTGTATATATATGTGTATATATATATACTCTAACATTTTAATGGAAATTAAAAATCAGGCTTTTGGTCTACATTTGCACCAAGTTAAGCTCATTTACCCCAAAGAACAGAGTTGCCTCTTCTAGATCCTCCCTTCTCTGTACAGTCTCATCCAGGGGCAGCCACCCCAAAGGGTTCTAAAAAGGAGCCACAGTGACGAGTGGAAAGAGACACCACAGTTGGGGGGCCCCCCTCCAAGGTGGTGACCAAAGCCTGCTTTCCTAGAGCTTTGCCCTGCTGGGGGCACAGGGTGAGGTGGGCAATCAAGCGCTGAGCGGCAGTGAGGCAGCACTTACTGCCGCCCACCAGCCCCCGGCAGGTGCTGCACAAGCCCAGCAGCGGCCGTCACCCACCCAACAGGTTTCTTGCTGGGAAGAGGAGGGCAGCAAGAGAGGGCCGAGGCACCTGGGCTTGCACCACATCCCCGACATTCCCAGGTCTCATTCTGGGGGGGGGGGTCATCTCCATCCTTGGCAGAAGAGAAACACTAAAGGCGAGGTTCCTTGCCAAGCTCAAACCCAAGTCACCGTTCAGAGGAATCAAGACAGAAGGGGTGGCCCTGCTGGCAGCCACCCTGCAGAGTCACAAGGACCCACGGGGAAGCCAACTTACCTAGCGAGGTGGTACCAGCTGAACATAAGCCTTTAAAATTCCTGGAGAATAGCAGTTTAGGGACTGATGTCTAGGGAGCAACCACCAGGAGTGCCCCCTGGGAGCACTGAGTGTCCCCTTCATTGACTAGGAGTCTAGGAACAGATGCACCTTTGGGTTCCCATCTTGTTATGGAGCATCCATCAGCTCCCCCAGGAGAGCCACCTGTGCTGACAGGCAGCTGCAGAAAGGACATGCACCAGAATGAGTCAAGAGGAAGGTCAGGATGAAATCCAGAGGGCCAGTTCAGAGCCCACGGTCCAAGTAAGCCCTCCCTGCAGCCAGCCCCTCCACCCACCTCCTCGGTATTTCTGGCAGCGCTGGAAGGATGCAGCTTTGCCACAGCCTATGGGCTCGTGCCTCTGAAGAACTGCGCCCACCCCAACCTGATCAAGTGAAACGAGGGGCAGATGCTTGGTATTGCCAACGGCCTACTGAATTGACTCCCTACTGACGTTAGAGGGAACCCATGGACCACCCCCGTGGTTTTCTCCCCCACCTTTCTGGGCCTTGGCAGTCTCCAAATTCTTGTCCCCAGCATGGAGCACCTGGCAGAACTGGAAGGCAGGAGGGTGGTTGGTGGTTAAACTGAGGCACAGGAAGACTAATCTCCACTGCACCCATTGTGCTTTGGAAATCCACACACCCGCTCCTGTCTCCAGCCTGGAGAAGCCTGTGGGAATACAGTGACTTGCCCGCCTCCAAGAACTAAGGAAAGGAATAAACTGGATTAGAGGAAGGGACTGATGGGTCCCAGCTATGAGATGGCTCCCAGGGATGGGTGCTGCTGCCATGTAAACAGGCCCTTGGAATGCGGTTTCATGGGCCCTGGAGGATGGACACGCAGCCACTTTCCAAAGTGCTTTGATTCTGGACTAGACAGTATGTGCATGATTGAATATGGGGGGGGGGGGGAAGTGTTCCACCAGCTCTGTGGCCGCAGGGCCAGCAGGGGGCGCAGCCGCCACTTCTACCAGCTACCTCCTTCAACATGAGGCTAAGGCCACAGCCATGGGTGAAGGGGTGGATGATTCCAGAAGGCATGAGAGCAGGATGACTTGGAGGACAGGGTCAACATCAGGCTTGCATAAATATCAAAGGCAGAGGAGGTTAAGGCTGCAGGCATCCTCCCTCTCAGGTTGTGTCTGCCGTATCCTCTCATCCTTGGAGCTGCTCAGGTCCCTGAGATTGTATTCCTGGGATGGGTCCGCGGTGCCGGTGGGTGCCTGGCGGTCAGGACAGCTCTTTCTGTGGGTCTGTGGGAATAAGAAGGACCACTTAGCAAGAGTCCTCCCGGCTTTGTCCTGACAGCACTAAGACCCCCAAGGCCCACCTGACCCACACTTTGCCTCCCCGCTTACTCCTGTGAAGGCAGCACAGGTTCGGATGCTTTGCAAACCCTGACACTGCTGGTACCACCCCCCACCACTCACAATGAGTAACTTGAGGCTGGAATGTGTCGATAAACCAGTCCCGTGGGAGCTCATTCACTGTAGCGCATCAGGGGTGACAGTTCACCCTACCCAGCCATCCTGAGGTCAGAAAGGACCCAAGGACCCAAGAGCAAAGCCCTGCTGTGGGATACCCATTTCCCAAGGTCAGTGACGGAACCCCCGGCCCACTCTACCTGAGCTGGGCAGGCCCATCTTCTGCTCCGCTGGGCTCACAGACTGGACACCTCCATTCTCTGCGAGCTCCCCCTTAGTCCTGTCCTCAACATGAGGGAGCCCATTGGTGGGAGGAGTAGTAAGGGGCTCAGCCCGAGGAAAGCTGGGGGAATTGGGTGAGGGGGCTCCCACAGGCTTGCGGGCCACAGGTGGAGGAGCTTTAGGCGACTTCTTGGTGGTCTGGGGTGACCGCTGTTCCGAGATATTCCGAAGTTCAGTCACCAGACTCCGCTGGAGGTCAGCCGGGTTCTCTGGGGACACAGGCCGCTCCAACTGCATTTTCTTAGTGCCCTTGGAGAAGATAAAGCTGGCCGCAGAGGCAGGGGGCTGGGGAGTCTGTGGCTCTGCCTCAGGTGGTCCATTGGGCTGGGCACTTGCGGGGCCCTTGCTGGCACCTAGGCTGGAGGCCTTGAGTTGGACAGCAGCATGGAGCCCTGAGGACGGGGCAGTCACTGGGCTGGACCGCCCCGAGAGGGCCCTTCGTAGTGGCTTCTGGGGGGCCGCTGGCCCTGATGCAGGGGCTCCCGCAGGAGCACCCACAGAGCGAAGGCGTACCATCTGCAGGAGTGAGGGCGTGACCAGGGGCGTACCACCGTCCTCCCTGGGAGCCCCACTGCCTTTGCTGCAGCCCACTGGCTCCTTCTGAGGAGGTTTGGTCACCAGCCCCTTGACAGAACCAGCAGGAGGTGGGGTTGGTGGAGCTGGAGGGGGGTCTGGGACACAGTGGGGCTGGATCTGGGAAGAGATGGTAGCAGAGGAAGGTGAAGCAGCTGAGGAGCTGACCGGCTCCGGGAAGCCTGAGGGGTCTGCAGGCTCAGAGCCAGCCACAGAGAAGAAGGTCTCCTCTGGTGGGGGGAAGTCAGCCATGGACAGGTCCTGCTCCTCGGCTGCAGGAGGAGGGGGTGGGGGCCAGCTGGGGTCTGGGAGGGGCTCCTCAGCAGTCTCTGGGGCAGACGGGGCCTCCTCAGGCTTCTTAATAGGTGGTGGGGGTGGATGATAAGAGGGAGGTGGGGATGGTGGGGGTGACTGGTCTTTGGAGGTAATCGGGGACCCCTGAGGTGGGGCCAGGGATGTCTGGGGAGTCGGTGGGGAAGGAGACTCAGGACCAGCAGCAGCAGCAGCGGCAGGCCCAGGGATCATAGCAGAGGCAGCCGGAGCAGGAGCGGCCTGGTTAGGGCTCTTGGCCTTAGAGGGAGGTGGGGAGAAGGGGGCAGGCACCTTGGGGTGAGGGGGGATGACAAACCTGTCACCCAGGGTGGTGTGTGGACCAGAGCGGTCTAAAGGGGCTGGGTCAGAGGAAGAGGAACATAGAGACGTGAGGGAAGAGGAGACAGAAGCCCCAGGAGATCGAAGGGAAGTGATACGCTCTGGTTTAGGGGGCTGGGCCCTGCCTGGGGACGCAGGGGGCCCAGCCAGACCCTTGGGAGGAAGGGTAGGGGTACCACTCTGGCTCGAGTAGCCACTGGAGGGCGACAGCGTCCGTTCTGGGGAGCGTGGGGGGCGCCGGGAGCCTCCTGGAGAGGAGCCAGACACCCAGCTGCCTGCTGAGCTGGCTGAGCAGGGTGCTGCCCCCATCCCTTCTGGCCCACCGGTGGTGGGTGGCCGGGGCAGCTGCGGCTGCTGCTTTCGCTCGGGCTTAGGAGGCAACCCCAAGGGCCCATCGGGGGCCGCCGCGCCCCGCTGATGGAGTGAGTAGGTCCGGCGGGGCGGTGGTGGGGCCCTCTTCAGCTTACGCAGGGACACGCTGCGGCCAGACAACTGCCCGGTGCTCCGAATGCTGACAGTGTCTGAGGCCTCAGCGGTGCTGCCCCCACTGGGAGAGCCCCGCCCGCTGCCCCCCTGGGGCGGAGGCGCCACGCTGTTGCTAGCCACAGAGCCCTCCGGCTGGCCCTCAGAGCCGCCCTGGGAGGAGAGAGTGGAGCCGTCGGACACGATGGTCTCAGAGGACTGAGAGTGGCTCCAGGTGTCGCTGGAGGAGGACGGGTGGCGGCTGCGGGGCCACGGGCTGGAGGCCGAGGAGAAGCGGCCCAGCGAGTGGACGGAAGCCGGGCTGGCGGAGAGCAGGCTGCAGCGGCTCAGGGTGCGCACGCTGCGGCGGCTCAGGGCCACCACGTCCACGGTGGGCGGCAGCACGGCGTGCGGGATCAGCTTCGACAAGTACGTGGCCTGCGGCGAGATGGACATGGCCGGGCTCAGGGGCTCCGGAGGGCCGGCCCCTCCCGTCATTCCAGGCACCGCCAGGGACATGGGCCGGCTCAGCAGCGGGGGCCGCGGCCCCGTGGACCTGCCCACAAGGGTATCGTCGCGGTAGACACGGTCGATGTGGCGCTGCAGCCTGGCCTCTGCCTCAGCGTCGGCCTCCACCTCCAGGGCCTGCAGGGACACCCGGGCCCCGGACCCTGAGGCGGGGTCTTCGGGGCGGCCGTCCACCGTGGGGATTCGCACAGCGTCCCGGGGCCCAGGAGGCCGAGGGGTACCCGGGGCCTCGCGCTCGTTCCGCAGGCCTGCCATGAACAGGGAGGACGCGGGAGTCAGGGGGGGGCCGGGGCAACCCGCCCCCCACGGCCCGCCGGATTCCAGGCTCACCCAGCTCCTTCTGCACGTGCTGCGGCAGCCCCAGCACCGTGCTGCGCCGCTCCCGCCGCCGCCGGCCCGACTTTCCAGATTTGGGGAAGGAGTCATGGGGTCGGAAGGTGGAGCCTGGGGGGCGGTCCAGGGAGAGAAACCGTTAGAGCAGGACTCGGGCGCTCGGCGGAGGACAAGGGTGGGTCCTCTGTAAGAGCTGTCTAAGGGGGCCGTGGTCGAGTGGGCGTGGCCGATGCCCAGTTCTGCATTTCTGTAGGGCCTCTGGCGCTTTACTGGCCAATAACCTCCTAACAAAAAGTCATGAGGAGCCAGTACACTGGAGCCAGTCCACATTCATTCGCTAAGTACTCTGATCCTCATCCTTACAGAACATCAAACAGGCTCAGGGCTGGGCCAAGGTCACTCAGTGGGTAAGGAGCAAAGCCAAGCTCAAACCCAGCCTTTCAACGCCTCACTGTCCCGCTCTGCGGACAACACGCGCCACGAGTCGCCGAGAGGACACAGGAGATGCTTACAAACCCACAGAAACACAGAGCTGTGGAAACACTAGATTAGGAAGTTCAGGGGGAGCTGCAGCTGCCAGGACCCAGAGGCTGCCCGCCACCCCTTCTTTCTGCCCAGAACTCCCGGCTGTGAGCAGACACCTTTGCGCTGGATCATCTCTGAGCGGATGGAGAGCGCGTCCTCTGCCGTGGAGCTCTCGGTGTAGGATGTGCTCTGGCTGCAGAAGGAGATGCTGTCCTCATCTGGCCCGGTCTGGGAAGACTATGGGGGAAGAAAGGGTCAGGCCCAGGACCACCCCAGAGGCCTGGGTGGGGCCTCCCACTGCCTCTCAGCACTCCCCTCTGGGACTCCGAACTCACGGGCCCAGGCATTGGCCAGGCATTGTGGGAGTGACCCGGGACTAGCCCTCAGGGGCTGTCTAATCCAGCCCTTCGTGACCCAGGAAGGAAACAGGTCCAGGAGTGTTCGGGACGCCAAGGCAGGAAGAGCAGAGTGGCGGGGAGCTGGAGGCAGGGCTCACCTGGATGCTCTGGGTGTCTCCATGGTCCCAGCCACCCTTGCTCAGTTTCTGTTTCTCTGGAAGACACCACAAAGGTGAGTTGGACTAGACCCCTGACCTCAGGAGCTGAAAGTAGCACCAGAGGGCAGAAGGCTACCTTGGTACTGTAGGGAACGGAGCCCCTCCTGGGCCTGCGTGTGCAGCTCTTCCAGGTGAGGTGGTCGCCCACTGGGGAAGAAGACATTGTCCTGGTGCTCATCTGCTAGGGACCCGGGGCCCTGGCCGGACCCGACACTGAGGTGCTTGTCACTCTCGACCTTGGCAGAGCCTAGTGGGATGGAGGAGGGACAGAAGTAAGGCCCAGAGGGTTCTGGGCCCTGGAGACACACGGACATCCACAGCTCCACAGAGTTTACACACACATTCAGTGTCCACTTCCCCCAATCTACTCACAGCCCACAGTTGTGGGACATACATACTCAACACACAAATAAAATTATGCCCAAGATGGGGGTTCATCTAAGTACCCGCACCAAAGGCCCAGACAAGCCACTAAAACCCAGGGCACATGACAACCACAGGATGTATATACAACAAACAAATTTCAGTATGTACGCAGACAGCATGCAAGTATAAACAGTGTGTACAGGCCACACACAGGGGCCCACACAGCACATCTGGGCCCACACAGCCAGCACCCACAGTTCCCATCTGTAAATAAACAATCAGTACCGTGCACACAACATGTATCCACCTGTCCCTCAGGGCCCCATGTGAGACACACCGGTATACACAAAGCCCACAGCAAAAATATCTGTCTCCAGACCCAAACAAACCCCTTTCTACGTACACCCCTTGGGCCCTGCTCCAGAAAGAAGGCACCATGAGACTGATTCCCAGGAAGTCAGGGGAGGAGACAAGCCAGGAACAAGGCCTCTTGGGTCCCCGACTCACCCATGCCACTGTCCCTTCGTGGAAGGATGGCCAAGGGAGGGGAGAAGAGGGACCCCAGACAGAGCAACTCTAGCCTCTCTTGGGGGAACAGTCCCAGGTATCCCCCTTTCCTGGAGGCCCTGGCCCCTGGTGCAGCGGGAGCCAGGGATCCATTACAAAGGATCCTGTTACAGGCCCTGCCCATGGGGGAGCTGGTCATCTAATCCTGGTGATGGGGGGGCTGTGTCAGCACTTTGCAGTCCTAACCCCCCACCTTAAAATGGAACCCACAACATAAGCAAAAGCATGGAGTGGGTCATGTGATCTTGGCAGTAGCTTGTAGGGGGCAGAAACAAAACAAGCTATTTAAAGGGCCACACCCCAGGCCCAGGCCCAGGGGTCTCCCATTCAGACACCTGCCCTTTCCTCCATCTTCCATCCATTCTTTGCCTGCCAGCACCTACGCCTCCTTCCTACTCCCCTGGAATCCACAGGAACCCCACAAGGTCAAAGGCACTGTCCTCCAACCCCCTGATTTTGGAAATTGGGAAACAGCACAACAGTCAAAAGAACCTAAGATCATACACAAATCAAAGTCGGCAAGGATTAAACTCAAGGTTCCCAGAGGGGAGTCCTGGGTCACACTCTGACATCCAATAAACTCTGGTCCCAAAATCTCAGTCCAGATGGGATAGCCCAGTTCCTAGGAGAAGGGAGGGGGCAGAGCGCTAACCATGCTCCCCAACTTCCAGGGCTACTGCTTTCCTCCACTCTGCTCCCACACGTCCCGACCGACCTGGAAGGGATGCCCCACCTCTGGGCACGGCGGTTGAGGATGTTCCCAGTAGGGCGTGCGCACCCCAGGGGGGGAGCGGTGTCCTCCGAAGGCTGCGGACTCAAGGTCAGACACCTGGCGCACCTCCCAGCTCGCTCAGGCGAACAAAGGCGGCGGGAAAAGCGCTGGACAAAGGCTTGGCGGTGCACGCGGAGTGTGGCCTCATTGCTAGCCCTTACTCCCCACCCATTAAATATCCCAGCCTCGAGCCCCCCCATTCTACAGAAGGGGCTGGCAAGTAAGTGTGTGTCTCCTCCACACACACCCCCAGCCACACCCACTCACCCTTCTTTTTAAAGAGCCCCAGGAGGGCCGGGAGCTGGCGGCCCAGGAACACCACCATGGCTGCGGACTGGGCCGTCGCCTCTTCCGAGCTCTCCCGGCGCCCGGCGACGCCCTCCGGTCCCAGGCACCCGGCGACGGGCGC
>NW_004567109.1:16106268-16114541 GCF_000260355.1 Condylura cristata | reverse complement strand
GCCACCAGGCTACACTTGGCACGCGCCCACCCACAAGTCCTCTGGTGGGCAGTGGGGGCAGTTGGGGGTGGGGAGGGGCGCGCCCCTGCGGCCGGCAGCAGAAGCCCACCTGGCGGGCTGAGAGCACACCCAGGACACAGCACTGCGAAACCGAAACGGGGAGGTGTCTGGAGGAGCGGCCCCTCTTCTGCACGTTCCCACACTTTTCAAAGGACTTTCTACCGCTTTGATAATGAGACAGCAGAGCCCAGAGCCCAGAGGTCACACAGCAGAGGGAGGCCTCAGGCCAGCCACCGGCTCCTCCAGCCTTCTTCCCACTGGCCTCACTCTGACTCGGTAACCCTGCGGTATCACCTAGATGGAACAGCAGAACTGGCCAAGATACAGCTCATCGGTGAGGGCAGTAAGAGAGTTGAGAGGTGGCTTGGGGTGGGGAAAGGTACTTGGAAATCAAGTCCAGGTTCAAATCCAGCTCCATCACACAGTCGTGACCTCATTTGGACGGGAAAAAGGCCAGCTCCTCCTTATAATGGCTGTATCCACTCATCCAGCCCGCAAACATTTATTAAGATAGTAGGGCGGCTGTAGCAAATGGGAGTTTATCTGCTTGACCAGTTATAAGCTCAGTGCCTAGCTCAATAAATGTCTGAAGGGCATAAACAATAAAAAAAAAAAAACCAATATAATTTAAGATAACGAAGGCTGAGGAGCGCTGACAGAAAGGGGTGCCTTACGGGGTATCAAGGAAAGCGCTCTAAGAAAAGGACCTTGGAACTGAGACCTGAAGAATGAGGAGGAACAAGCCAGGCGTAGAGCCTTCTAGACAGGGCCACCGCAAGCATAATGGTCTTGAGGCAGGAGTGGGGAAGTTTCCCAGGTGCGAGAGAAGGCCAGTGTGTTTGGAATGTGGCAAGCAAGGAAAGAATGGCAAGAGATGAAAGGAGGGCAGAAGCCAGATCAGGTGGGGCCCCACAGGCCTTAGCAGAGGCTGAGTTGTATTCAGACCCCAAGAGGTCAGTAGTGAATTCGCAGGTTGTCGGGATTTAGAGAGAGGGGAGATACCCCTGTCAACCCCAAAGAATTGCTGAGGCCTGGAAGAGGTCTGTGACTCACCTGATACTCCTCCCCTCTGAATCCCAGCAACCGAAGAATTCACGATGGCTCCTGCACTGTAAGACCCCTCTGCAGCCCCTTCCCCACGTGCTGCCACCTCTCAGAAACCACCCCAGCAGACAGACAGCCGAGGCTCACTCCGGGGAACAAACTCTGTCAAGCTGGACAGGACATACCCCCAAGTCACTGAACTCGAAACAACAGTCCTAGGAAGTGAGCACATTTAGGTCCATTTCACAAGGAAATGGAAATCAAGGGCGGGCGGGGCAAGCATTAAAAGCTGGTAAATGATGGCGCATCATCACCACTCACTCAGAACAGCCAGAGCCACAGTCCTAGCTACAAACCTGATCTCCCCTCTGAAAAAGAACTCAGGGGGCCTGTGACTCCCACAAATTTAAGATCTCTTGACCACATCCTTCCCTCTTCCTTCTCTTGAGCCAGACCTATCCATGCCTATCAGTCCCACTCAAAGGGAAAAGAACAGTAGACCTAAACCCGCAGGGTGATTCATTCATGCCAGGCACTGTGCCAGGTGCTGGTGGAAGGCAAAGTCTCTCTCTGTCCTCATAGTTCTTACAACAGCCCTTCCAGGCAGATACTGGAAGATACTCTCCTAGCCCTGTGAAGCACAGAGAACGAGGTGGCTTCCCAAGCTCTAGCTGACTCCAGAATTGGACCCTTTAACCTTGTAGGACACAATTTCCTGCTAAGCAGGGACACTAAGGGCTCAGCTCCCCCATAATCAAGGTGGAGGAACATCAGCTCCTTCAGGGCCCAGGGCTAGTGGTCTGGACCACAGCTGCAAATTCCCGGCAGATCCAAGGCTCTCAAGAGAGATAACATCTGGTTACCCAGCAACAGCCCTCCCCCGCCTACCCACAGCTAGGCCAGAGCCATCCCAAGCGCAGGTCTCCACACCTGTGGCTGGCTAGGGGGCGGAGCTCCACAGCCCGAGTCTCAGGTGGAAGGCATGCACCTCACAAAGAAATTGAGGCTTAGAGCACAAGGACCTTGCCCAAGGTCAGGCTTAGAATTCATATTTCAGGACTTCTGCCCCAGCACAGTCCAGAGGTGCTGAGGGTCCCCAGGCAGTCACAGCTGCTCAGACTGCCAGTCCCGCCCACCTGAGGGAGGGGGTTCTGGGACCAGAGAAGACACATTGCCCCCAGCCACACCCCCAAAGACACCGCACTCCGGGCAGCTCGGAGGCAGTTCCTGAGCTCAGATACAGTCCACCAACACAGGTATGCAGGCAAGCACCTCCAAAGTCTCCCACTGGGTCACCTCTACAGGTGGGTGCCCTCTTCACACACTGAAACAGGCACAGACTCACACAGGGCCCTGCCAGGTGGCCACGTGTACAGGAAGGCAGGTGCCTGTATCTATCACTGTGGGGCTTTTCTCCGCCGGGGGGCAGGGGAAAAGGGGGGCCAAGGCCACGGGCCTGTGCACATGCAAATGTGCGCATGCTTACACACTGTCTTGGCAACATCCTCCTTGGAGTGAGGCCTCAACCTGCCCCATTCCAAAGCAAGGGGCGGGGGCAGAGGCTCACCCACAGCCGGGCAGGTCTGACTCAGGGGAGAGGAATGAGGGGGGAGGGCACATCTGCCCAGGTGGCCTCTCTCAGGAACTGGAATCCTGGAGACTAGACCCTGTTCCCCACCCTCCTCCACCCCCATTCCTGTGACTTCCCCTGGTCAGGCCAGGCCAGGAGCGAGGAAGCAGCGTGTTCAGGGCTCCCAGTCTCAACCCCTCACTGTCCCGGGAGGGCCAGCCAAGGCGCAGAGCGGGCCGGGGCCTCGGCAAGAGCAGGACCCAGAGCACATGAGATTTTCTTCTCTTAGAAGCAAGACAAAGAGAAAGGAATGTAACAAAAACTTTCAAGTGGAGGGCTTTACGGCTCTCTGAACACTTTCTCTTCTGTCTCAGAGAAACCTGGAAGGTGTGTGTGACAAGCCCTTTTTACAAAGGAGCACAGGAGGTGCAGGGGAAAGTGACCTGCTCAAGGTCACCCAACCGGGAAGCAGGCCAGCCCTGGGTCTCACTCCGAATGTCTGAGAGTCCACCAGCCTGCGGGAGCTACGGGTAAGGGGCCACAGCCTCAGCTCCTGCCCAGAGAGGGGAATTCTGTACCCTGCTTTGGAGACAGGGAATTCCCCTCCTTGCTTCCCTTGGTGATGCCCCACCCGAGGGGGTGGCAGGGCTGACAGGCCGGTTCTAAGGTAAATATTGGGGGGCAGGGAGTGTCTGCACTGGGAGGGGAGGATCCCATCCCACAGGTGCCTGAGGGAAGAAGCAGTTGTTCAGGGAGGAATTAGCTACAATAATATTAATAAATGTCATAACGAGTTTCCGGGTCAGTATCTGCTCCTAACAATGACATAATAATCTCTTTCAGGCAGGGAGCAATTTTGACTTTCCAAAACCCTTTCCTTTGTTTCTTCAAGGCATGAATATCCTCACTTTATAGATGCTGGAGAGGTAGCAACCATGAAGTCGAGAGTTAAAGGCTGGGAGTCAGGAGGCCTGGATTCTAAGCCATGGACCCACGAATCAACTTCTGGCCTCAGTTGTCTCATCTGTAAAGTGGGCCTAATATCCACCTCAGGGTGCCTGGGAAAGGTAAAGAAAGTCAGGCAACCAATTGTAAGCACAAGTATTGTAATGGGGAGGGGGGTAGAGAGCCCTCTCAAGCCTTCTGCCTTTCCACTACAGCACAATAATAAATTAGCACCTGTTGAGTACTAACTGATTAAGACAGACTAGGGCTCACTAAGTCCCATCACTTAACAGGCACTCCCCAAGGGTCAGTGACTTTCCCAGGGTCACACAGCCAGTAAATGCAGTCAGGATGTGAAGCAGCTATGACAGGCTACAAAATGTCCCCAAGTCACCAGAGGCCTCCTCTCCCACCCACTTCCGGAGCTCTCTACAAATCTCAAGTGGAGTGAAGGGCCATTATTAAGATAACGTTTGATAAGGGATACTTAACATGAGCTCCCTATCACTCCTCTCAGTAAGTCCAGCCCATCTGGCAGCCCAAACCCGCCTCTTAGGGAGGAAAGGGGATTCTGAGCCAGGACCAGACCATCCTGCCAATCAGGAACCCTAAGTTTGAGCTCTTGGTCCCTCTCAATTACAAAATGATCCTGACCCCAAGATTCTTTACCTATAAGGTAGGAGAGCTAGAATGATGACCTCCAAAGAGCCCCTGGATGTGGCCCACTTTTGGGTCAGTGTCTAGGGCAACAAGGGTGGTCAGCTTATCTCAGATCTCCCAGACCAGAGAGGGCTGGGCCAGCCCCTTATCTGGAAGCCCAGGGCTCCCCCAAGTTAAGTCTAGAGTTGATCTCACATCTGCCCCCCAAGAAAGGGGAAGAGACATAAGGAGAAGCTGGCCCCACCCCCTTCCTGTTGGAGGAGTGACCTCTCAGAGCTAGGGAACCTACCTAAAACCCTGCCACAGCAGCTTGAGAGGCAAGGGGAGGGGTGAAAAGAATTCCAACTGATTCCCCCAATGTCTCAGTTTCCTATCTGCAAGGTGAGAACCGTAAATCCTACCAGGAGGATGGCCCTGTGTGTAAGACAGTCCGATGCATGTGAATAGGCAGCGAAAGCTCCTCACGCAGTCCTCTGGCCTTCCCCAGGCGGCCCAGGACCAAGTGCCTTGGCTGGCCCATGTGGGGAAGGTTGCGTTGGAACCAAAACCAAACAATCTCGGCCGGTCACGGCATCTTCCCAGCGGTGAGAAGGCTGCTCTCTGTCCAACCGCAGTCTTCTCTACCGTTCACGAGCATCTGACCAATGGGACCAACCCTTCCTACATCTAGCTTTCTTCTCCCACTTCCCACCTGCTCCTTCCCTGAGCCCACGGGAGCTTCAATGCTTAGTCCTCAACCCCTGCTCTCCACCCACAGTGCGTTCCCCACTTGTGTTCCCTGCAGAGTCCAAATTCCCCACAGCCTCAGGCCTTCTTTGCCCAGATCTGCAGGCCCCTCAATCACAGGTGGAAACCCATCTACCCTTAAACAGGAATCTGACAGATCTGGGTTTGAATCCTGGTTCAGCCAACTCCACGCTGAGCAGCTCTGGGCAGTGTCTTCACTTCTCTGAGCCCTAGTTTCCTTCTCTGTGCAAAGGGGAGACGAGCCTCCTGCCTGAAACTGTGGAAGGGCTGAGCACGGGGTCTTTCTCTTCACCGCTGCATTAGCTCTGCTACCAACCCCCAGCAAAGCAGCCTCAAAAGTGGAGCCTTGACAGCCCTCTCTGGCCCTCACTGCCAACATCTGCTTAGTTCCTGGTCCTATCACTCTGCCACCTCCTCCAGGGTGTCTGCGTAGCTGCCACTCCTTTCTACTCCCTCAGCTCTCACCCTGTCTCTGGTCCTCACCTCATCACCTCTCCCCTGGATTGCTGCAACAGCCTCCTCACGGCTTGCTGATCTTCCACTCACCACCCTGCACCCCAACCTGTCCTGCCTAGACCTGCCCCCACCCTGGAGCCATCTTCCTAACACACCACTTTCCTAGGCCCTCCCGTGCTCGGACACCCTTGCTGGCTCCCCATGGTCTGTAGACTCCATCCCTGTTTGTCTCGAGTTCTTTCCCTCATTCTCTCGCCGGCTAGTCAAGTGGGTAAGAAAGGACACAGCCCCACTTCACACCTGAGACTTCACACCTGACAGCAGAGGTGGAGGCCGGGAAGACCCTGAATCCTCAGCACAGGTTATTTACTCAAAGGAACTGAAGCTTGCATTCACAATGGAATTTCTTCTCTCAGGCACAAGGAAGGCGCCTCAACTTCTGTTAACTCCAACCTCCACACTCACCCACATGGCACCCCTGGCCATGTTCTCTCATTTAATCAACAATTCAGTACTAATTCCGACTCTGCAATTGTTCAAAGACCAAACTAAGAAATCTCCCAGTTTTCTAAAGCTGAACCCCCCCCAACCCAAAAGCCTTCTGATACATAACCTAGAAGATTCCTCAGTCCCCACACTTACTTCTGCGTTGCCTTGACATTGGTTTGGGGGAAAAGAGGCACCTAAGCGAGAAGACCCTCGATGTGCAGCAGGAACTGAAGCGAAGAAGTTTGCTATAAGTCTCTTGGCTCTTAAGGGCCAGCAGGCAGGAGACTATAAACATAGCCCTCTTAATCTCTCTCCCCACCACAAACAGTCACACGACTAGTTCCACAGTTGCTTCATAGGAAAACACCAGATTAGCGTGGTCACAGGAGAGTAGATGAAGAGCCCCTGCCCAATCCCACCCTCTCAAGACAGATTCTAAGAGACCAGTGGGCACAGCCCAGATTTCAGGGTGACCGGAAGGTCCAGGAGACCCTCATCAACTCACCTTCTGAAGATGCCTAAGAACTCAATTAAGCCTTATTCTGCTGCTATTTTGATTATCATTGTTACTCAAACCCATGAAACCAATGACCTTGGACAAGCCCCCCTTTCTAGACCCCGGGTATTCATCCACAAGAAGGTGAGCCAGAACTGTTAAGGGTCCCAAGAAGTCACCTAAGCTAAGTCCCCCCTAGTTTCACAGACTGGCCCCCCTGTAGAAGGGGGACACGAGGGGGCCTCAGGCAGAGGAGGTACACAGAAGTGAAAACAATCTGCTCAAGGTCACCAGAGCCCAGACCAGAGTTACACTGAGAACCCAGATCCCCAGTTCCCAGCCCAGACTTCCCTATCACCCCCTGTGTGTAGGAATGAGATCATCCAGCTCAGCTCTGAACCTCTAGGAATGTGGGCCATCCTGGGAAGATATGGGTGGATTCTCTCCACACAGTAGCTCCCCCCACACACACTTCTGCGGGGTTCTATAGCTAGCTCAGATCTTCAAGTACCCACCTTAGTTGGAGACCCCCTACCTCCCAAGGGTGTAAGGGGTGGATCCACCACCTTGCTCCTACCCCACCTCTGGATTCACCAGGTAAGAGAATTATGCATACTACACCTCTCCTCCTGCACCCCTTGGTACTCTGGGGGATACCATGAGCTGCGACACCGCGTGGGGGAAACCAAGAGCACAGGACCCCAGCTCTGGGGCTGAGGCCTCCCCATTTGCCACCCTCCCCCCACTTGGAGGCAGGAATGTGACCCGCGGAGGGATCCCTCAGCGCGGAGGGCAGGGCTGCGTTCCAGCTCGATGGCTGCACTGAAAGGGGGGAGATGCGACAGCGACCACAGGGACCGTGGGTGGGGGTAAAGGGGGCGGGGAGACGCAGCAGCAGCGGCAGCGGCGCGGGGAGCGGCCCTTCACCTGCATGGAGTGCGGGAAGAGCTTCCGGCTCAAGATCAACCTGGTCATCCACCAGCGCGGCCACATCAAGGAGGGGCCCTACGAGTGCGCCGAGTGCGAGGTCAGCTTCCGCCACAAGCAGCAGCTCACGCTGCACCAGCGCATCCACCGGGCGCGCGGCGGCTGCGCGTCCCCGGAGCGCGGGCCCGGCTTCGCCCCCAAGCACTCGCTCAAGCCGCGCCCCAAGTCGCCCAGCTCCGGCAGCGGCGGCGGCGGGCCCAAGCCCTACAAGTGCCCCGAGTGCGACAGCAGCTTCAGCCACAAGTCCAGCCTGACCAAGCACCAGATCACGCACACGGGCGAGCGGCCCTACACGTGCCCCGAGTGCAAGAAGAGCTTCCGCCTGCACATCAGCCTGGTGATCCACCAGCGCGTGCACGCCGGCAAGCACGAGGTCTCCTTCATCTGCAGCCTGTGCGGCAAGAGCTTCAGCCGCCCGTCGCACCTGCTGCGCCACCAGCGGACTCACACGGGCGAGCGGCCCTTCAAGTGCCCCGAGTGCGAGAAGAGCTTCAGCGAGAAGTCCAAGCTCACCAACCACTGCCGCGTGCACTCGCGCGAGCGCCCGCACGCCTGCCCCGAGTGCGGCAAGAGCTTCATCCGCAAGCACCACCTGCTGGAGCACCGGCGCATCCACACGGGCGAGCGGCCCTACCACTGCGCCGAGTGCGGCAAGCGCTTCACGCAGAAGCACCACCTGCTGGAGCACCAGCGCGCGCACACGGGCGAGCGGCCCTACCCCTGCGCGCACTGCGCCAAGTGCTTCCGCTACAAGCAGTCGCTCAAGTACCACCTGCGGACCCACACGGGCGAGTGAGCCCCGCCCGCCGCCCCGCGCCG
>NW_004567109.1:16102425-16106168 GCF_000260355.1 Condylura cristata | reverse complement strand
TCTGTCCACCAGGCCCTACAGGGTGCTGCGGTGATGCGGCCAATGGCCGGGCAGGGGCGGGGCCGGGTAGGGGGCGGGGCCTGGCGCGCGTCCCGTAGTCTCCGCCCCACAGGACCCGAGAGACCTGCTGAGCTGCCCCGCCCAGAGCGATCCGGGAAAGGCCCTGTGCGTCCAGGTGGGGCAGGCCGGTGCCCCCTCTCCCAGCCCCAGAGGCCGCCCAGGTCTCTGAGGATTGCAGTGGAGCAGAAAGAACCAGGACCCGGCTCCACGAGGCGGGTCCGGAGTGCGGTACTGCTGGGGCCCACGGCCCACCACCCACCACCCGTGTCAGGTGTCTGTGCCTCTATACAAATATATGGATCTGGTTCTAGTAATGGTGTTCAAAAGAATCATAACACCCTTTTAGATAGCTCTCACTATATGCTAGGCACTGTGATAACTGCCTTCATGCATTACTGAATTTCACCCATAAAACTTGCCTGGTAGGTGACCCACCTGGCGCAGCAGGCCTCTCCTGGCTCACCCACTGCTCCCTTCAGCTGTGTATTTCAGTAGATCCGCCTGCTCTTCTCCCCACTCTGTCTCTGGTGAATCCTCTCACCATCCCTGCACCTCTGGCTTGTACCCCAGTTCTGTATGCATAAATAAATAAATCCTTTAAAAAAAAAAAAGAATTAGTACTCAAATCCAGAGTGTCCCCAACATCTACTCCTCCATCCTGCCACCCCACTTTATGCCTCCATATAACCTTGAAAGGGGGGCTTGTGATTGGTCATTTGTAATTGCGCACTTGAATGTGGCTTTGTAGTTCTTTTAACTGTGACTCTGAACACACTGTATGTGACTATGTGCCTGAATAGGCATAACTAAGGCTATTTACATATGTCGGGATATGTGTTTTTGTATGTCTGCCTATGTAATTGCAAGTGTCTCTAAGGCTGGATGAATAGGACTGACTTTATCAAGTTTAAGTGTGTAGACCCTCCCTGGTGGCACAACGGACTAAAGCACAGCACTGCGAAGCTGGCCCCAGGCCAGGGAGGTGACCCACATGGCGCAGCAGACCTCTCCAGTCTTGCCAGCTGCTCCCCTCAGCAGTGTGCTTCATTGATCTACCTATTCTGCTCCCCACTCTGTCTCTGCTGAATCCTCTCGCCTTCCCTGTGACTCTGGCCTGTACCCCAGATCATGAATAAATAAATCTTAAAAAAATCTTTAAGTGTGTAGTAGTCTGCCTATATACCTGTAAGTGAAAATGTTCGTCTGTAAGACTGGATAACTCTATGAGCTTTTGCATCATGTATAACTGCAATTATGTGTGTAGTGTATGCCCATATGTACATTTGGGGGGAGGGTGTGTAAATAATGGGACCTGTAAAACGACCCATGAGGAGCTGTATGTTCCTCACCCAGCTCTCCTTATACAGGTTTTGTTTTTCAAAATCCATGCTAAGTGTCCCCTCTTCTGAAAGCCTTCCAGGCTGTCAGGCTGCCCGCCTCTGTCTCTTCACAGTGCTCTATTCCCAAGGCCCTGGGCAGTGCTCTCCTTCACCATCATTCTGCCCTGGTTTTCTAAGTAGGGGCTCTATGGTGTAGCTGAGAGTGGGCTGGACTGGGGAGCCCCAAGCCCTCATTTCTAATCACCATCAAGCTCATCCTTTCTGCCACTTGGACAAGTCCCTTCTCTACACCCATGCTGCCTCTTATGCCCAGGATGCCCTGTTTTCTCCCTGAAATATCGGAGGGTCAAAGCTGATCCCCACCTTCCCTGAGGCCCATCTCTTGCTAAAAGTGTGAGATTGACAACAGTACAGTCTGAGGGGCTAGTATTTTTATTCATCCACCCAGAAAGTACTATTGAGCATACACTGTATACCAAACTGTCTCCTTGCTTTGCACAAAGCCTTAAAGCTGGAAGAGCCCTCAGAGACCTGTTAGCCCAATTTCCTTAATTTACAGAAAACTCGGTTTGAGGAAACCGAGGCCCATAAAGGGATAAGATGAGGGGGCAGAGATCAGAGATACCACTCCAGGGTAAAATACAAATGCCCTGGCATGAACTGAGTGAGGACAGGTGTGAGAGCATAGAGGGATGTCTGGAGCATAGCAGGTGTCTTGGCCTTTTCAGGTGGCTTTGGCCTTTTTGGGAGGCCTTCAGAGAGCTGCCCCACACACACACTCACCAGTCCAGCCTCATCTCCCACCTCACCCCTCTCACTCTCCCAGCATTCGCCATACAAAATGCTTACCACTACCCTAACCCCCACCACACCCACCTCCACCCCACTAGTGCTCCTTTGTCTTCCACCTTTGCTGGGAAGACCCCTCACTGTCCCCAAGACCCTGCCCGACAGTCTGCTTCATGAAGTCGTCTCCCAGCTCAGTTGTCGGTGCCCCCACAGGCATCAGCACTACCCTCCGATCAAGACCTGATCTTGATTAGCACCCCACAAGACGCCATCCCAGCACTTGTCTAGACACCCACTTGTTGGAGTTTGTGCTTTTTCAACCAGAAAACAAGTTCCTCCAGGGTAGTAACTGTCTCACTCCTCTTCGTAACTCAGGCTCAAAGTAGGCGCACCACATATGTGGACAGAAATGGGCGGGAGGGCCTCCCTGTGTGCAGGGATTAAAGCTCAGCACTATGAAGCTATTGGCAGCCACTGCAGCACGAGTTCCCTCCCCGGCCAGGGAGGTGACCCACATGGCGCAGCAGACCTCTCCCGTGTCACCGGCTGCTCCCCTCAGCAGTGGATTTCAGGGGATCCGCCTGTTCTGCTCCCTGCTCTGTCTCTGGCGAATCCTCACATCCTCTGCATCTCTGGCCTACACCCCAGCTCTTGTATGCAGAAATAAATAAATCTTAAAAATAAGTAACTAAATAAACTGGTGGGAAGTGGAGACAGTAGCCTCACACTGGGGGAGGTGGTAATGGGAGCCCTATGGACAGGGACTCTGGTGGACAGGCAGGGGAGCCCGACCCTTGCCCAGTCTTTCACTGCAATGGCTGTACTTGCCCCAGGATGCTTGGAAAGAGTTTGCCAGCAGCCAAGCGCATGGGAGAGCCTAGGGCAGAACTGGTGGGAGAAGGAGGCGGCACAGACAGTGGATGGACAGGAACTCCTGGGGCACAAAACTGGGCGTGAGTATCTCGTGACCTTCTTGGGGAATGGTAAACCCTCACCTAGACGAGGGCTTGGAGGAAAAGGTGTCCCAAGCAGATAAGAGGCTCCACTTGGACCTCCCGGGAGGCCGAGGGGTTGTCTTAGCGCTGTCACTGCTAAGGCCTGCCTGAGTTCATTCCCTGGCCAGGGAACTGACCCACATAACGCAGCAGACCTCTCCTGCTCTGCCCGCTGCCCCCCCTCAGCAGTGTATTTCAGTCACTCCATCTGTTCTGCTCCCTACTCTGTCTCTGGTGAATTCTCTCACCTCCCATACCTCTGGCCTACACACTGGTTCTTCCATGCTAGATATATATATACATATACACCTATATATACATATGCACATGTGTATTTTATACACACATACATACATATACATATACATACACATATGTGTGTATATATTTATTTATTTATTTTTAAAAAGATTTATTTATTTATTCATACAGAACGGGGTCGGGGGTACAGACCAGAGATGAAGAGGGTGAGAGGATTCACCAGGGGCAGAGTGGGGAGCAGAACAGGCAGATCAACGAAGTACACTGCTGAGGGGAGCAGCGGGCGGGTCAGGAGGGG
>NW_004567109.1:16095588-16102220 GCF_000260355.1 Condylura cristata | reverse complement strand
TTTTTTTTTAAAGCATAAAAAATTAAAAAGGCTCACCTTGGAGCAGAACCCACCAGAAGCCTCCCAGGAATCACACACTTTGCCACAAGATGCAAATCTAAACTTCTGAAGCTGAGCTGTCTCTCTCTGCCCCTCATGCCACACACAGAGCCAGCACCTTGTGAGTAGGGCTGGCACCTTCATGAGCCAGCACTGAGGATAAAGGGGGCGAGTGTACAGTTTTCATCCCCAAGCCCATGTGAACCGCTGCCACCTGCTTCCTTCTTCAAGTCTGTCAAGGGCCTGGAAGCGACAGCGGGGTTCAGCGAGGAAAGGTAGAGGCAGCACACCTGCTCTCCCCACCCCACCCCACCCCACTCACTGTGGCCCAAACAGTACATACACAGTGACTCCTCTCATTAGTTTTCTTTAGCAAATGACAGGCCAGAGCAGGGGAGAGAGCTTTGAGAGCGGGGAGAGGGGTTTCCCAGGGCGGGTGGGTGAGAGGAGGCTCTCCTTACAGACAGCGGGGTGCAGATTTCACTGGCTACCAGGTTTAGCTACTCCAGGCAGCCAAACCTTGCTGAGAGCTGTGCTTCGGGAGCAGGAGAAGGAAAAGCAGGAGAGAATGATGGGGGAGGGCCCCCCCAACTTGAGGGGGGTTTCCAGAAGTGGCACTGGAAGTGCGCCATGGTGGGGATTCGGGGCCTCCGCAAGGAGGGAGCCCCTGAAGGCTCTCAGAGAGGAAGGGGGTGGGGCCTTTCTGGCCTTGGATTCCTGCCCCTCTGCCCCAGCCTTTGTAGCACCTCTCTGAGGTGGGGTTTTCCATCTGAAGCCTGAACAAAGGAGCCGGCAGGTGAGCTGAGCCTGACAGGTGTGGGCTCCTGGCCCATTTCTAGCACTGTCTAGCTGTATGACCTTGAGCAAGTCACTTCCTCTCTGGGCCTCACCTGCCATCTTTCTGTGCCATGAGGACTCCCTACGGCATCTCATGCCACCAACTCTTGAGTGTTTAGGATCTGATGCCCAGGCTCTGGAGGCCCATATCAGGTCACCCACCTGTCACCCAGCTCCTGCCCTCAGGAGCTGAACTGCGAGTTACAGTGGCCCCTGGGCCCACAGAAGCCGAGTCAGCCATGCAGCTCAGCCTCCACCAGATGCCTCACCCAGCCCCAGGTGCAAACCCCTCAGCCCCAGCATGACCTCATCCTTCCATTTTACTTTCTTTCTTTTTTTTTTTTTTTAAGATTTATTTATATTTATTGTATGAAGAGTGGGGTACAGGACAGAGGTACGAGGCTGACAGGATTCACCAGAGACAGAGTGGAGGGCAGAACAGGCAGATCGACAAAGTACACTGCTGAGGGAAGCAGCGGGCGGGTCAGGAGAGATCTGGCTCGCCATGTGGTCTCCTCCGGGGCAGGCGGGAATTGAACTCATGCAGAAGTGGCTTCAGATTCTCAGTGCTGTGCTCTAACCGCCGCGCCACCAGGGAGGGCCTCTTTTTTTTTTTTTAAGATTTATTTATATTTATTGTATGAAGAGTGGGGTACAGGACAGAGGTACGAGGCTGACAGGATTCACCAGAGACAGAGTGGAGGGCAGAACAGGCAGATCGACAAAGTACACTGCTGAGGGTGCAGAAAGGTCTGCTGTGCCATGTGGGTCAACTCCCTGGCCGGGGATCGAACTCATGCTGCAGTAGCTGGTGACAGATGGATAGAGCTGAAACTGACTCCTGTGCCACGAGGCAAGCCCCCATCCTTCCATTTTAGCATACATGTCACCTCCTCAAGGAAGCTGCCCTGGATCTCCCTCTGGGATCACTGTGTTCCTTCTTTCGTCACACCCAACTCTTAAGTAATTGTTCAGTGTCTGGTTCCCCCTTTCAAATTGTGAGGTTCCTAAGGTCTGGGACTTGTCTCTCATTCATTCTCAGGACAGTGTCTGACTCATAGAAGGTACTTATTACCTCAAAGCTATCTATTAATGTATTAATAGCTATCTGTGTACTAAGTCAGTAAGGCTTACTCTCCAGCTGCACCCAAGGCAAGTACAGTGCCCACTCCTTCAGGGGAGTTGGAAAAGGTGGATCCAAACCCCCCCTGAGGGGCATCTTCCTAATGGATGTATCCCTTAGAGGAGGGAACCCTGACCCTATCACTTCCACACAGGCGTAGGCTCAGGACACTGAGATGCCCGTGCCCAAGAAAAAACGTTTCAGAAAAAGCACACACTGTCCACTCCAAGTCACCTACAGACCCTGCTGTAGAGTCTGAAGGCAGTCACTTCAGAGTATGACAGAGACAATGACACTGGAGCCAGGCCTTGAGAGGTAACAAGGAGTTCAATGCTTAGAAAGCACATTCTTGATAGGAATGGCACAAGCAGTGGCGAGGATGCGGAAATACACGGCGTGTTTACTGAAAAGAAAATAGATGTCATCCTAACGTCAGAGACCAAGTGCCTATTACCCGAAGTGCCTTGGGGTCCTCTCTTCACTGCAGAGATACAGAGCCCCTTCGTCTGCACAGACATATGGCATTATTCACCGTGCGTCCTCCTCGCCCACTTTCTCTGACATTCAGGTCACTGAATCCCCACGTCCTCTCCACCTGGCAGGCCAAAGGGGGGCTCTCCTTTCCTGGACACAGCTCACAGCTCCATACCCCAGCTCCTACCAGTTTGCTTCTCCAGTCCATTCTCAAACTATAGCATTCTAAAACTAGCTGGGTCCCAAAGGCCGTTAACATTATCTTTGTTAAGGGAGGTCAAGTCTGGCCCGGGGTGAGGCAGCACTTGCCCAAGGACGTAAAGTAGCTCGATACTCAAACTCAAGTGTTTGTGCAGCTCTCCACAAGAGGGTGCAGAGTTCATGAGGTTAAATCTGCTGGGCCTGGGAGAGTGGTTCCAGCATCCTATCAATATATGGGATCAATTCCCACACCCATCCCCCAGCCACTGGCCACAACCAGAGAAGCTGAACCTTCAGGCAGGCCATGTCCTGCTGTCCCCAAGCTGGTGCGAAGAATCTCTACTGAGTGTCTCTCTCCAGAGGCAGAAACACACCAACCTCACTGTTTTGTTTGGAGAGTGTGGCGTCTGAAGTAGCTCTGTCCTTGCCATGCCTATCAGCGTCCTGTCCATGCAGGCAGGACGCATGCCTGCTTGTCCCAAGTATTCGCACCCCCAGAGTATGGCCTGACACTAGGATGCCTTGTTCAAACGAAGCTGAGTGACCTGCACTAACTTTACTGTCACCCTCTGGCCTGTTTTCTCATCTGTAAATGGCAGTAACTGCCTGCCTCCCAGGCTGTGCTGAGGACAGGGAAATGCTCTTGACAACGCCACCAGTCCCTGGCACACAGCCACTCTTGCCCCAGCCCCACACTGCTCACCTCCTCCAGAAGCCTCCCCTGCTTATCTCCCAGGGTCCAGTCCTGGCATCTGTCCCAGAAGCACTTCTTCCCCACACACTTGTCTAGAGATCAAGTGACATTTCCGGAAAATTTGGACTCCTGTTTGTTTACTTTCCTTTGGGTCTGAATCTTTCCACTGGATACACATAAGACTCCACCTTCTGTGGATTCCATCTCAATTAACAGACGGCATCAGGGGTGTCTGAAGCGTAACCAGCTGAGTTGTTTTGCAAAGCTGGACCAGGATGAACTCTGGTAATGCCCATGTCCTGGGCATCAGAACAACAGAAACCTGCTCCACAGTTCACAAAGCACCTGCAAGTCTGCTTATTTCACTGGCTCCCAGATACACCTCCATAAAGCCAGGATTTATTATCCCTCATTTTACAGATAAGGAAACTAGGCCTCGGAGGAGTTAATAACCTGAGGGCATCACGTGGCCTGAGAGGCACACAGGGAAAGCAGAGTTGTCCTGTCAGCCTCAAAGCCTGTTCCTTCCAGACTAGGTCCTCAGAGCTCAGGTGACTCAACAAACACACTAACAGCAACCCCTTGTCTCTCCCTGGCAACTTTACTCTCACGGAATGTTCACATCCTCTTTTTATGAGGATCTTGTAGAGACAGAAAGGTTTCAGGTCCACCAAGACATGGTCCAGCCAGAGGGGCACCTGGTAGGAAGGGTCCCCTGATCTGTGGATCATGGAGTCAGGGAGCCCCCCCACACACACACACCCCGAGAAGCTGCTTGTTTATGTTAGTGGGCTGCCGAGGAGGCAGGATTTAAACTCGCTTTCATCTGACTCTGATATTCCCCCACCGATCACATCCTCTTACTCCCCTGGGCCCTTCCCATCTGTGGAATGGAGGTGAGTAGATCTTTAAGGCTTTAAGACACCATGGTCTAAGTCCTTGAGAGAATCGTGGAAACACTACCAGTTTCTGGAGACAGATGATTTGAGTTCAAATCCCAATTTAGAGAAATCAATCGCTTAGTCTCTGAGCTTCAATGTTCCCATCTGCAAATGGGCACATATGAAATCAGGGATACAGAGCTGCTGGCACATTCTGAGTAATCAATATATGTCACATTTCTTCTCTTTTTAAGTCTTTTTAGGGCAGGGAGTAGAAGAATCCGGAAGAGAGGTGCTCATTTTCCCATCTGGTAGCAGGGGAGCCAAGATCTGAAGTCTCTGGTGCAGAGACTGTGATGGAAGCAATAATGACCTACCCAGCAAAGGTCCCTGGCCTCCCAGAATCCCTTCTTCAGTCTGAATATTTCCCCCAGAAAGAGTTAAGTACTCCGTGGGCTTCCCCTTCCTGACCAATGGTGCCAGCGGAGATTAGAGAGATTGGATTCATTTCTCTTAATAAACAGAAAAGAAGTCGAGCCAGGCGACTGACAAGGAAACAATTGGAATAATAGGAGGTTGGAGCAAAATGGAGCAAGACTTCCTATGGCCCTACCTGGGGCCACCCCCAGGCCAGGGAAACAACAGGCGGGGCGTGAGAGGTGTTGCTCTCACACACTGTCTCAAATCAGACCTGCTGCCTGGAAAGCCCAGTGCTACCTGATACCAAATAGAAGGCAAGGGGAGGCCTGGCCACTGACCCAATGACCCCAAAGGGTGTGTTGGAGCTCAGACCTAGTGTCAGCTTTTCCAGCCTCTGCCTCCAGGCTGGTCTCCAGGGTAAAAGGGCCCCCTACACCACAGCCTTCTGCCTCCAACCCTGACCACCTGACCACAAGCCATCCTTTGGAGTGAGATGGAGAGGACACAGAGTCCCTGGAAACACCCCTCTCTCCCAATAGCCTTTCAGGGCCCACCCACCCACCACACCCTTGTCCCAGCATCCATCCTGACTTTTATTAGTGGCTGGGCCGCAGGAGAGCAGGGCCTTTATCCCAAAGGAAGGTCAGGCCGGATGCAATCACACAAGAGGCTGGTCACCCTTTTCCTGACCCCTAGAGTGTTCCCTCTGATCCTCCAGAGGAGGTGGTTAAAGGACACTGGGAGGGTAAGTGCAGGCCTGGAGGAACGGGAAGGGCCTCAGTCACAGTGCCATTTCCTCACCTCAGGCACCCCAGCTTGGAAAGGTAGACTTCAGAGGACAGTAAGTCCCCAGGGAGCCCCACCCTCTGGCAAAGTCATGCCCTCCCCCAAAACAGGAGGCAGAAACAGGGGGAATAAGCAAAGAACCAAGCAAGTGGCCAGTGAAAAGCGATCCTAGCAGGTCCAGTCAGTTTCCTCTCCCCTCAGGCTGATCTTTCCAGACCATGGGCCAGAGTGAGCCCAAAGGCAGGGAATTAGCTGCCTTCTTTAGGCACCCCCCAAAGCTGGTACAGCCCCTCTGTGAACTTGGGCCTCGGTTCCCCCATGTGGAAGCACACTTCCCACACTGGAGGAATGTTATAATGCTTCTACCAGGGTTGGGGGACAGAGCGATGGGAGGGGCCTGGGTTCCCTTGAGTGAGCTCACCACCCTAGAAGGTGGATGTTTGCGGTTTGGCCCAGGTGAGGGGGGAAGGGGGGAGAGGGCGAGCCATGGGAAAAGCTAATACTCTGCCCTGCGCTGGGTCTTCTGTGGAACTGGAAACCTAGATCTACCAGATGGCTGAAACGCCCTTTAAGTGCAGTTGAGGGACCCCCCCTTCCCACCCCATCCCCAAGGTCTCCAGCCTCTCCCATTGGCCCCAGGCCAGAGTCAAATCTTTGACCCCCTGACTCAGCAGAGGGCAGAACCTGGATGAGCCTGGGGTAAGGGGTGGTTTCAAACGTCCCAAGAGCCGACCGCCAGCTTCCTGCCTGGCCAAGTGGCCCCGGTCCCAGCCCGGGGTCTCCTCGAAGTCCCCAGAGCCGGGCAAGGCTGAGTCTGGACAGGGCTGAGGGGCGGCGCAGGAGGGGGTCCTAGGTCTCGGCTCTTTGCGCCCCTAGCGCCAGCTCGACGGGGTCACTCCCTCCGGACGCGGCGGACCCCCAACGGAGCCACCCTGGCCGCACCCTCGGCGCCGCCCCGCGCGAGCCCAGGTGCCGGCCGCCTTACCTCGGCCTTTACCCTTGGCCTTCTTGGCCTTGTCGTCCGCTTTCTTGCCCCGGGGGGCGGCCGCGTCCGAACCCTCCGCCCCCGCCGCCTTCTTCTTGCGCCGCTTGCCCCGCAGCCAGCTGAAGGCTCGGCGAAGGCTGGACGCGCCGGAGCGGGACTTCTTCCTGCGCGGGGGGCCTCCCGGGCCCCCCG
>NW_004567109.1:16088176-16095165 GCF_000260355.1 Condylura cristata | reverse complement strand
GGAGCCCGCGGGGTCGCGGGCTGCACGCGGCCCCAGAGGGCGGGGTCGCGCGGCGGGTCCGGGCTGGTGGGACTGAGGTTCTGTTACCCCAGCGCACCCTCTGCGATCAGAGGGGTGAGGTGGGCTGGAGGACGCTCAGGGCCGGGCTGGACCCCTAGAAAGCTTGGTATCCTGAGTTTGGTCTGGGAAAAGATGGGAGGTCCTGGGATTATTTTCCTGGAAATAAGGGATTCTGAGAATTCTTTCCAGCACCCAGGCAGTATTGAAGGTTTTGTTCCAGAGACAGGCTTCAGACCAGCCAGAGACCTGTGAGCCACAGTGGGCATTCCTCTCCCTTCTGGCCCCTGGGGTAGCCCCACCTCTCTTTTCCCCACCCACACCACACCTCTTCTTCCCTAACTGACCCCCACCCCTCCCACTCCAACAATCCTCCCAGGCCTCCTGGGGTCCTGCTTGCTGGGGTCCCCGCTTCACCCTTGGTCCCTGGGATGTAGAGTTGTGCCTCAGTTGCTCTTGAAAGAGGCTGGGAATGCCCAGGGCCCCCTGCGTGCACATGGAATTCCCAGGAGATAGATGTTCAGCTCTGATTAGGACTCATCTTGGGTCTAATGAATTCACAGTTTATAAGGTACTTTGAGGTCTTCTGCAGGTGAGAACTGTGAATTAGAAAGCTGGTAGAGAAGAAAGCCGTTAAGAATCATGAAAATGCGTGTTCATTTCCTCCAGGCCTCTGGCTTTTTGTTTTAGCTGACCAAGCACTTTTATATCATCTGATTCCATAACAAGCCATGAGGGAAGCAGGCCGGGCATGTTACCCCCATAGTACAGAAACAGCTCAAGAGGGCTAGTGTTGCCCAGAGCACAGAGGGGGCCATCCACAGAGCAGCTGTGACCAGCAATCAAGGCCTTGGCTTCCCTTGGTCCCGTGGCTCTAAGTTGTCCTGGGTGGGGGGAGCTGTCCCAGTGCTCCTGGACGCCTTCCCTGACTTCCCAGAAGACCACTGTGACCAGGACCAACCTGTGAGAGAATTTGACTTCTTCACCCAATCTGATTCTAGTCACTTTTTCCTGGTCCTGGTCTCCATGAGCCTTTTGGAACTCCCAGTCCGTTAGCCCGGCATGATGTCGACAGGTCCCACAACAATGTAGGATAATTAAAGTGTGGCCTCCTAAACTGCCTTAGCCCCCAGGGTATTCCCAGCACCTCTGGGTGATACTCCCCCAATGTGGAGGTCTGGGGCACATCACTGTCCTTGCTGGGCCTCAGCAGCCCCTCTAACTGCCATTCACTCAGATGCAGCCCACAGTCCCAGCACACCCATTGTGGATCAGGCCCTGTGCCAGGCACAGGGATCGCACTGGACTCTGTTCTCATGGTGCTCCCTGCCCAGCCCACCGCTGGCCTCAGGACCCTGCCTCTCCCTCAGTTGCTAAGTATCAAAGGGGAAGTGTTATAGACAGGCTGAGACTTGGGCAGAGAGGATGGGTGAGCAGCACCTTGGCCTGGGGCAAGGCTGAATGCATTGGAGGACAGCAAGCACCGCTGCCTTTTGGAGGGGTGATCAGAGGAGGAGGGATGATCGAAGGAGAAAGGTTGGGGCCCAGGTTCGGGCCCTCCCTGGCGCAGTTAGGATGCAGCACAGCAAGCTGTTAGGATGCAGCACTGCAAGAGAACCACAGCTGCTTCTGTGCGAGTTAGATCCCTGCCCTGGAGGAGATCCACATGGCGCAGCAGACCTCTCCTGACCCGCCTGCTGCTCCCCTCAGCAGTGGACTGTTCTGCTCCCCACTCTGTCTCTGGGGAAGCCCCTCACTGCCCCTGCATCTCTGGCTTGTGTGCCAGTTCTGTATGAATAAATAAATAAATTTTTTAAAAAAAGAAGAGGAGGAAGGTTGGTAGTCTTGCCCTCATCGGTCTTTCAGCATCTCCTTCCCCACATTCAGGACTGGCTACTTAGTTTGCAGGGTCCAGTGCAAAATGAAAGTGCAGAGCTTTTTGTTTGAGAAGCAGAAACCCTTTCAAAAATGGAAGAGCAGAGGAGACCTGCCCAAGGACAGGGCCTTTCTAAGCAGAGCTCTGTGTGACCATGCCTGTGGAGCTGCCTGCTGGTGGCTCATAGATTTCCTCAGTGAAGGCTCCCCTCAAACCAGGAGGCCCAAGAGTCAACACACAGATTGGGCCCCTGATATGGAGATGGGAAGGGAGTGGGGAGAGTGGGGATGGGTCAGAGTTGTATCCCCTCCACTGCTCCTAAGGCCAGCACCCAGGCATGTGCACCGCCAGTCCCAACCTGGACCACTAGCAGACCAGTGTCCCAGCTCTCCCTCTTATCACTAGGCCTAGTGGACATTCTCCTGACACACCCAGAGAGGGCTAGCCTGGGAAGGGCCAACCTGCAGCCTTCATCTGGACCCATCATGATTGCTCAGCTCAGCTACTTTCCGAGGTGGCCTGACAGGCAGCCAAGGAAACTGACTCCCAGCAGCCCTATCAGCAGGGCCCAAAGTCCATCCTGGAGCCAGGTCAACACCTGACCAGGCAGGAAGCTGCCAGTTGTCCCTAGGGAGGAACCAGCAGCAACCAGGTCTATAGTAGCAGACCTAGGGCCCTCCACCTCTGGAAAACTGTTTTTAGAAATTCCAGATGTGGCCCTCCCTGGTGGCGCAGCGGGTTAAAGCACACGCACTGAGAAGCTAAAGCCTCTTCCACATGAGTTCGATTCCCACCTGCCCCGGAGGTGACCACATGGCGTGGCAGACCTCTCCTGACCCGCCCGCTGCTCCCCTCAGCAGTGTACTTCGTCCATCTGCCTGTTCTGCTCCCCGCTCTGTCTCTGGTGAAGCCTCTCGCCGCCCCTGAGCCTCTGACCTGTACCCCAGTTCTGTATGAATAAATAAATCTTTTTAAAAAAAAGAAAGAAAGAAAGAAATTCCAGATGCCCTCCCATCCACCCAGCACTCTACCAACTCTCACGCTTGAGAGCACAACTTCCCAGAGACCTGTCCCCTGCCGGGCCTGGCCTCCTCCCACAGGCTCCAGCCTGGGCAGCCAGGCTAAGGTGTGGCTGAGCCTCCCTCATTTTATAGGGAACACCAGGCTATAAATCACACAGCAAGGATGGGGGGTGTCAATTGTGACTTTCCTCAGTTCTTGACCAATTGGAGGGGCTAGAATTGTACTGGAGGGCAGGGCAGTTCTGCAAAGGTTGAAGATGTTGAGAGACAATAGAGTTCCTAGTGCACAGACCAGAAAGCCTGAGGAGAGATGCCTGAGCTGCCAACACACACACCACCCTCTGAGCAGAGGTGGAATTTAGAATTGTTGTGTGCTTGTGTGTGTGTGTGTGTGTGTGTGTGTGTGTGTGTTTCCTAGCGGAGCACTTGCTTAGTGCCAGGCCCCTCCTCCTCCCACCCATACACACACATCTCCCTAGGTTGCTTCCAAGAGTTGGCAGTTAAGATCCTGAAAAATGGAGAACTTTTCCTGGGGCCACAGTGGGGCCTCCAGGAACTTCCAAGGATGTTCTGTTCAACTTTGAAAGCACGTGCCTGCTTTTTCTGGGGAAAGGGCCCACAGCTTTAACCAGATTCTCAAAGGGGCTCTTATGTCAGAATGAACTAAGAATTAACCCTTTGATCCTTTTCAGTGGGACATGAAGCCAGAAAGGGGTGCCCTGCCTCGACACCCTCCTCCTGTCCTCCCAGCCTGGGGGCCAGAGCCCGGAAGGAGCCTGCAGACCCATCCCCAGAACTGGCACCCTTCATTCCCTGAGCCAGGGCTCCTGGCACTGTGGCAGCCTGGCAACATTCAGACAAACTCTCGCTGAGGACTTTGATCCTCCCAGCATCTCTGAGACTCAAGCCCCGAGCCCAATTCCACCCATCTTCCCTGCTGGGTTGAGAGGTGCACTAACGCCCCAGGTGTTAGGGTGTGTGGCTGGAATGGAGATGTAGTCTGTGGGCTCTGAATTGGTGCCAGCTCCCAGCAACTAGGAGACTGAGGGAGAGGAGGAAGGTGAGCAGAGAGAGCCAAGGCTGAGCTGTGGGAGACAGCTGTTGTCTTGCCCAGTCTCCGGGGTGCAGGGGCCTGGTTCCCGCCATTCCCCCAGCAGACACTCCTGGACACCTGCCAGCTGTGTGCACCAGGCTTCCAGAGATGACCAGTGTCACTCATTCGCTGGAGACTGTGTACAAAAGTAGCTTTTAAATCTTTTAGCTGTAGAACTTTTCTTTTTCCGTTCAAACAAAAGTCACCCTAATTTCATCTGACATAAAGTAGATAAAAGCATTATTTCATAAATACACTTTTCTTTTTTACAATCCAAACTTACAACCTTTGTTTGCCACAAAGTAAATCTGCAGAAACAATGACAACATGCCGATAAACAAAACTCTTAACCGAGTGCCTGCGATCTGGTGATTGCCGGCCACTGGTTTGAGTCAGTCATTCAAAAATGTTTGTCTCATAGACAAGCGGGGGCAACTGGTAAGAATTTTTTTTCCCGATTTTTTTTTTAAAGATTTATTTATTTGGGCCCTCCCTGGTGGCGCAGCGGGTTAAAGCACTGCACTGAGAATCTAAAGCCACTTCTGCATGAGTTCCATTCCCGCCTGCCCGGGAGGTGACCCACATGGCGTGGCAGACCTCTCCTGACCCGCCCGCTGCTCCCCTCAGCAGTGTACTTCGTCGATCTGCCTGTTCTGCTCCCCACTCTGTCTCTGGTGAAGCCTCTCACTGTCCCTGAGCCTCTGGCCTGTACCCCAGTTCTCTATGCACAAATAAATAAATTAATCTTTAAAAAAAAAAAGATTTATTTATTTGTGCATACAGAACTGGGGTACAGGCCAGAGGCTCAGGGGTGGTGAAAGACTTCACCAGAGACAGAGTGGAGTGCAGAACAGGCAGATCAACGAAATACACTGCTGAGGGGAGCAGCGGGTGGGTCAGGAGAGGTCTGCCACGCCATGTGGTCACCTCCGGGGCAGGCGGGAATCGAACTCATGAGGAAGCGGCTTTAGATTCTCAGTGCTGTGCTTTAACCCGCTGCGCCACCAGGGAGGGCCCCAACTGGTACGAATTTTAACAAATTAGTAGAAATGTCAGGAGAAATTATATTCTGAGGTCTGTCCAGAAAGAAGTGTGTTATTTCAGTCAGCCCAGCTACGTGGCTTCTCGAAAGTTAGAGAAGCTGTGCTGCTTCTGAGCTCAGCCATGCTGTTGGCCTGCGGGGTGTCCTTGGGCAAGACACCGGCTTTCCCGTCTGAACATCGGACGTCCCTAGGCAAGAGGTGCATGTGTGGAGGTATTCGACGGGGGTGTGGGAGGTTGCAGTGCACAGATTCAGAAGCTTCTGTAAGTCACCATCCACCCCCATCCTAGCCCAAGTTCTGAAGAAGGAGCTGCAGAACCACTGAACTGCCCAAGTTCAAAGGGAAAGGCTGGTTGCCATGGAGACATGCTTTGTTTCCCAACTGTCTGCCTGCATCTGACAAATACAGAGAGCCTGGCCAGATGGATTCTGACCTGGGCCAGAAGCAGGGATTTCCTGACCTCACCCACCCCCAAGATCCACAGAACTCAACTTGGAGACCTCCAAGGAGAGAGGCAATTGGTTCTCAGTTCTCACCCCTAAAACTGGGGGGTGAACTCTCTGGTCTGCCAACTGATAAGCCTCCATAGAGGGGCCACTGGCTGAGACCCTCCAGGTGTTTACAGACACCCACTTCAACAGTCCTGAGCAGCAAAGCTGGCCCTGTGCCCAAGGACAAGGTGAAGAGGAAAACACCCACACTCAGGGCCCTGTGGAAGCTGGGGGGAGGGTCAAGATCGTGGGCAGTGCTCCCTGCCTGTGGTCAGAGAGGAACACGGATGTGGCTCCTCAGAGACCACCCACAATCCACGCAGGGGCCTACACAGCTCTCTGAGACACAAACACAGTTGACATACCCACATGCATGGCCAGTCCATGGAGACACTGGCCCCTCCAGTACATGGACACACTCCCCAATGCCAAGCCCAGACACACTGACACATCCAGACACCCACAAACACGTGGATACCAAGATAGACATCTACACACACAGAGAAACACACTGACGCACAGATGCATATCCAAGATGTACCACACACATGCACATTATCAACACACCCAAACACGTGCTCATTTCTACAAGGCACACTGATACACAAAGATACACAAACGCACAGATTCCCAGACACACAGACCCTGCTGCACAGACATCCATGAACATCAAACCGGAGTAGACACAGATGCTCCCTGGTCCAGAACCACAAAGGTATACACAGGCCCTGTTACACGAAATAAACATAAAAAGACAAAGAGCTAAAGTAGAAATGCCGATACACAAACACCCAGCACAAATCCAGGCCAGGGAATAGGAAAGGGAGCAAATACTTGATGAGGGTCAATTCTCCCAGAAGCCCTGCAGGTTGAATTCTCAGCTCTATTTTGCAGCTGGAGAATTGAGGTTCAGATCAGGGAGACACTGGCCCCAGGTCACACAGGGGCCAGGAGGCACAAAAGGAGTTTTATCTATAGGTTTTTTTTTAAAAACCCTTTGACAACCTGCAAAATTGGTAGTATTGGTCCTGCTTTTTACAAATGTGATCACAGCGGGCCTTCCCTATGGCGCAAAGGGTTAAAGCACAGCTCTATGAAGCTATCTGCACCCACTGCAGCATGAGTTCGATCCCCAGCCAGGAAGCTGACCCACATGGTGTGACAGTCCTTCCCTATCCTGCCCACTGCTCCCCTCAGCAGTGTATTTCAGTCGCCCTGCCTGTTCTGCTCCCCACTCTGTCTCTGGTGAATCCTCTCGATTCCTGCACCAACTCTTGTATGCAAAAATAAATAATTTTTTTTTTAAATGTGATCATGGGCCCTCCCTGGTGGCGCAGCAGGTTAAAGCACAGCACTGAGAAGCTAAAGCCGCTTCTGCATGAGTTCAATTCCTGCCTGCCCTGGAGG
>NW_004567109.1:16069446-16086866 GCF_000260355.1 Condylura cristata | reverse complement strand
CCCTCAGCAGTGTATTTCAGTCCATCTGCCTGTTCTGCTCCCCATTCTGTCTCTGGTGAATCCTCTCACCCTCACCTCTGGCCTGTACTCCAGTTCTTGTATGCATAAATAAGTAATCTTTAAAAAAAGAAAAATACTTCTCCTTCAGTACCAACTCAGAGTTTCCTTGTGTTGAACCTTCCCTAGCTTCCCCATGCTGAGTTCCTTCCCCCCGGCTCAGCAGGCCCACGGCCCACAGATTGTCCAGCAGAAATCCACCACAGGACTAATCGTCACCACTAATAGCACCTCTGCTGACAGACTGACCAGACACCAGGTCCTGCCCATAGTACATCCAGAGTGGCCTCTCAATCTTTACAGCCCTAAAGAGATAAGAACTATTGTCCCCATTCTACAGATGGTCAAGTGGAGGTCCAGAGAGGTTAAGTCCTTTCCTTTAGGTCTGATTTTTTGTCAGGCCTTGGCCACACACAGACACAGTTTAACAAGCACATCCTCACAGCCCTCTCTGGGGCACTCGTGGGCCCAGGAAACAGGGGCTGGCTCCTTCATCTGGAGTCTCCACCACCAGCATAGGTTGGCACAAAGGGAGGGCCCCATTGTTGAATGAGGTACCCATCCCTTTGCTGTCTTCCCGAGTGACGGAACAAGAGAGGAAGAGACGTGTTGGGGAGCCTGGGTACTCTGGGAGGGCCCCTAAAATTGCTGAAGGCAAGAGTTCCCCCAGGATCTGGCTAGGGCTGCCCCTGGAGCCCGGGGACATCTGTGCAGACCCCACTGAGAGAGCAGGTGTCCTCTGGCTCCTCCACCTGTCCCTTCGGTCAGCAGCTCTCGGTCAATCTGTTATTAAATATTTACTGTTTCCCCACTCTGCTCAGCGTGGTGCCAGGCTCTGGAGGAGGGGACAGGAGGGCAGGGGCAGGGAAAGTTTACAGCTAGTGATCACCTGCCAGTGCCACAGGATCCTCCCAGCAGCCTGCAGGTTGAGGTCTCAGCCCTGTTTTGCAGCTGGAGAAGTGAGGCTCAGAGGGGGGAAGACATTGGCCCGAGGTCACACAGCCAGTAAGCCAGGATCCAGAGTCACTGTGCACACATTACTGCTCCGCAGGATCCTGCACCCCACCCCCCAAGCCGGGAGGCTGTGGGCTGGGCTCAGAGGAGACTCCAGGAGGCCATTTTTGAGGTGGGGCTGTGGCTAGAATACAGACTGCTCTGGTGGATTTTCTGCAATGACAAAAGCTTGCATTTGTCCAGCACTTTCCTTCCCATTAGCTCATTCAGCCCTCTCCACCATCCCCTCGGGTGCCTATTATTATCGACATTTGACAGATGAGGGATGGAAGCTCAGTGCAGTCAAGTAATTTTCCCAAGGTTGCACAGCCTGTGTATAGCAAAACAGGCATACACTTTCTGACCTTACTTCTCCTCCTGGGTCTCCCTGCTACCTCCTCTGCCCACACCCAGCACCGCCTCAAGGAAGCTCCGTAAAACATCATTGTAAGCTTCTACCTGCAAGGGCCTGGCTATGCTCTCTCATACCTCACACCTTCACGTCAAATCCCTGCCCATGGTTATTTCCTCAGCTCTCCTGACCTGCCCACCTTTCAAGCTCGTGTTCAGCCTCCAAGTGCCAACTCAAACGCTGCCCTCTCTAGGAAGGCTGCCGAGATTGACTTCTTCCATATAAACCTCTAATAGAACAATTATCTCATTACATTTAATTGTCTCCCTACCAGAGTGAGTTCCTTAAGGGCAAAGACAATGTTTTTTGTTGTTGTTGTTTGTTTGTTTTTCAGACAATGGTTTTTCAAGTCTGTCTTCCCTGCACTGAGCTTTGCATTCTCAGCAAGTACTTGGTGAATGAATGAACATCCCTGAGGGCTGGGCCTGATAGAAGATGGTAGGGCATTAGCAGAAATAGGGGCATCAAGAAGAGAAGCTGGTCCTGAAAGAGGAAAAGAAGGGATGGGATTTTGCCTTTAGCTATCTGGAATTGGAAGGTATCCAATAGGACATGGCCAGTGACAGGTTGGGGGTGGGCTGGCGAAGAGAGTGGACTAACAGGAGCTGCCAGGCAGGGCCTCCTAACAGACCCAGGTCTGAGCCGCCCACTTCACATACAGCCCACTGGCCCCAGGAGGTAACGTCTACCCATTCGACGGAGGAGGAGGTTGAGGTTCAGAGAAACAAACTAATCTATCCATATTAGGTTTGTAAGAGATAGACACAGGATTCAAACCCTGGTCCACATCACGCCAAAGTCCACACATTTAATCCCTCCTCTCTAAGTGAGACTAGGGGCCTCCCTGTGGCCTAGGGGTTAAGTCTCAGCACTACCAGCATGATGCCTGAGTTCCAGCACTGGTCAGGGAGGTGACCCACCTGGCACAGCAAATCATGTCTCACCTGCTGCTCCCCTCAGCAGTGTGTTTCAGTATATCTGCCTGTTCTGCTCCCCACTCTGTCTCTGGTGAATCCTCTCACCTCCTGCACCTCTGGCCTACACCCCAATTCTTGTATACATAAATAAATAACTTAAAAAAAAAAAAAGGGAGTGGGTTTACACAATACCTACCTGAGAGTTGGAAGCCACTATCAGTCCCAAGAGAAAGGAGGGCAACTACTGTGGTGGTTTCTGAGGGCTAAGAAAAAAGCTCCAATAAGGGCCAGGCGGCAGGCCCCCCATCTCTCAGAGATCAAGCTGCAGTTGTGAGGGACTTAGCCACCAAGAGGCAAACTTCCAGAGAGCCAGCAGCTATTTATTTCTCTCCAAAGAGTGAAAGTGGGAGGTGAGGAGGTGGAGGTGTTTGGCTGGAAGGAGGAGGAGGAAGAGAACAGAGAAGAAAGGGAGCATCTTTTGGGTATGCAGGCCTGGGAGGAGCAGGGCAAATGAATTGGGGCTCATTTGGGGGAAATTTGGGGGAAGCCCCGCATGCAGGTGGGAGCAGGAGAGGTGACTCTTGGGGATTTTAGGTGGGGGGGAGGGTGGATCAAGTCCACCTTCAGTGACAGCCCCTGACATAGTCCCTCTTCCCTGCCCCGTCTTGACAGACACTATCTTCACTCTTCCTTTCCTCTCCCTCCCCAACTCTGCCACCACCACTCCCCCTGAGGTTGTTCAGGACCTGCCACCCCACCTCCAATGTGCTGTCTCACCCTTCCTGGCCCAGCCTGGTGAGGCAGGCAGGGAGGAGTTTCCAGGCAGGAAAGGGCTGAGTCACTCAGCTACACATCTGGTCTCAGATCTTGATACCCAGCTGGAAGGGGCAGGAAGGAAGAGGGCTCCCCCTCCCCCCACCGCCAGATCCTCTCAGTGCCAGCTGTGTGGGGCAGGCTGGGAAAGGAGAGCCCCTGGCATGTGAAGCACCAGCATTTGCTGGGCTGCTCCGCCTGCTCCTGCTGCGATTCTTTGCTTCTGTGATTGCAGTTTAATGCTCAGAATGGCCTGAAAGGCAGGGCCTGTCACCTCTATTTCACCAGAGAGAAAGCTCAGAGAAGTGGCTTGGGCAAGGTCACACAGACTTGGAGAGCGAGTCCCCTGGCGTCCCCTGTCCACGCTCTGGGTTCACAGGACAGGGAAGTACTCAGAAGCAGTGCACAAGGGGCAAGTGGCTCAGTGGGTGACAATTGCAAAAGCTGGGTGGGGGAGGTAGGTGGCCCACACTGAGGCCCAAACCAGGCCCTTCCCAAAGTCCAGCGAAGGGAGGACCCCCACCCCCACCCCCTGGATTCTGGCTGCTGCTGGCTCAGCTCTGGGTGACCCCTGCCTCCTTCTTGGCCATCTCTTATCCTCTCCTCACTACACCATGCTGAGGGACAGCAGGGCCTTGCAGCAGGTGTCCGGCCACCCTGCACTGTTGGGGCACAGTGTCCTCATTGTCCTGAGCAGGGAGTGGCCTCTGGGTCCTGGGGAGGGCGGGGCGGAGCCTGCCAGGCTTCTGCCCTCCCGCTGGGCTGCCCAGCAGCCTAGTCTGCAGCCCAGGCTGTTTTTCCTCAGGCCAGCCAGTGGGTAATGCAAGTCACTTCCTCCCCCCACATGGGGGATCCCACATGTATTCTAGAGAAGAGTATGCAAATCAGCATTCTCCCCCAGGCCAGACTATCCCTGGTATTAACCACTGATTGATTTACTAGGATATAATCCGGTCTAGAGTCACAGCTGTGCCTTGCTGTGTGACCTTGGCGCATGTCCGAACTTGCCTTGTTTTCTTCTTTAAAATGGGAATAACAATACCTCCTTTCCAAACTGGTTGTCAGGGTTGATTTAGATAATGCCTAAAAAGTGAAAAACATGTAAGATCAGATTGCTGTATCAAGATCAAAATCTAGGGCCTTCCCTGGTGGGGCAACAGCTTGAAGCGCAGCACAGTGAACGTGTCCACAGCCCCTGCAGCACGAGTTCAATCCCCGGCCAGAGAGCCGACCCACACGGCGCAGCGGACCTCGCCTGTCTCGCCTGCTGCTCCCTTCGGGGGTGTGTTTCAGCCAATCTGCCTGTTCTGCTCCCCACTTTAGTGAATCCTCTCACCCCTTGCACCTTTGGCCTGTACCGCAGTCCTTACATGCATAAATAAATCTTTAAAAAATCTAGGGGAGTAGAACTGAGTAGCTTTCAGCTTGTAAGGTCATATGAGAAGGGGACAGACTGGTGGAGCCGAGCCCCGTTATGAGAAGTTGGGTCTGAAAGCCTGGACAGTGTCCAGGCATGTCCTCATGTTTCCATGGCTCACCGCGGTCAACCTCTCAGTGTCCTTCCTGCCTACTTTGTTCAAGTGAATTTTTAAAAGATTTATTTATTTATGCATACAAGAACTGGGGTGTAGGGCCCTCCCTGGTGGCACAAAAGGTTAGAGTGCTACACTATGAAGCTCTCCACAGCCCCTGCAGCGTGAGTTCGATCCCCAGCCAGGGAGCTGACCCACCTGGCACGGCAGACCTCTCCTGTCCCACCCACTGCTCCCCTCAGCAGTGTATTTCAACCTGCTCTGTTCCCCACTCTGTCTCTGCACCTCTGAAACCCCTGCACCTCTGATCTACACCCCAGCTCTTTTATGCATAAATAAATCTTAAAAAAATGTGACCTCTGTGTGGAGACTAAGGAATCCAAAGAACCACTCCAGTTTTTAACACCCTAAGAAGCCTCTCCCATTATTCTATTTTCTCCAGATCCTGGTTTCCTCTGGGGGGTGGAGAAGAATTGTTGCCTCTTTTCCCACCGAGCCTGTCCTCAACTACTCCAAACTAGTTCCCATTAACATTCTGCATGTTGTACCTTCTCTGCAGAGTCCAATTAAGCCTCCCCCTAAGTCAGTCACCAAACAGGGTAACCCTGGGGAACTTGAGAGGGCAGAGGGGTTGGATATTTTCCCTACTGAAAAGGAAATATGCAAATATTCGATCTAGCAGCCATTTCTTGCCAGTCCAAGTTTGGAATTTGAATATTAAATGATCCTATGCAAATGAATGCAAACAAACCAGCCTTCCTCGCAGTGCCTGGAGGATTCAACTGAAATATTTAAAATCTGTGAGGGGGACTTGGTCTCAGGAAGGGGCTTAAGACTAGGGACAGGGCAGGCACAACCAAGGGGTTGGACCTTGTGAAAGGGATGGGGCTCAGTGATGAGGAAGATATTGGGGAAGAGGCTGGAGAGATGGAGTTCACTGGCGGGGAGAGGCCTCAGAAATATGTGGTGCACCCCCGCCAACCCCCAAAGCCCATTCTCCCCTCCAGTCCAGGAAGCTTGCTGTTAACTGGAGGGCAAGGGGTGTTCCCCAAGATCCCTGGATAGGCTCAAGCAGCATTCAAATGCTCTTCTAGAGTTGCCTCCAACCTGCAGGACACCAGAGGTGGGAGAAACCTCCCTGAAAATAAGAAAACCTGGGAACCGCTCCCCCAAGCACGACTGCCCCAGGCCGGACCTCTCACTGGCTTCCAGGAGCTGGCAGCCTGGCTCCCTCGCCCCTAGGCCTCTTGGCTGTTTCTCAGGTCTGTTGCCTTGCCTCTCTGGGCCGCTCCCTCCCAGCACAGGAGCCAGAGCCCTCACAGGCAAAGGGAGTAGAGAGCTGGGGTGGGGCCCTGGGCTGGGGTAGGCAGGGATGCGTGCACTAGTTACCCAAAACCTCTCTACCCATATCTCTTACTTCAAGTCCTCACTGGAGCTCTGTCCTCTCACTGAACCCCAGTCCCTCACCGAACACCGTCCCCTCACTGAGTGACATCTCCCCACCCTCCGGGTCTCCCTTCCAAGCCACTAGGTTGGCAAACCCCTAGTTCCCAGGGCCTCCTGGGTGGCGCAACAGGTTGGTTAAAGTGCAGCGCTAGGAAGCTAGGAAGCTATCAAGCTATCCACAGCCCTTCCTGCCTCAGCAGGAGTTAGATCCCCGGCCAGGGAGGTCACCTACACGGCATGGTGCAGCAGACTTATCCAGTCTGCCTGCTGCTCCCCTCAACAGTGTACTTTGTCAATCTGCCTGTTTTGCTCCCCACTCTGTTTCTGGCCTCTCAACACCTCTGGCCTATACCCCAGTTTTGCATGCATAAATAAATAAATATTTAAAAAACAAAAACAAAACCCCTAGCTCCCAGACAGGGCACTTGAAACCATAGCTCCAGGGCCTGTGGTGTGTGATCCAGACCTACCACCTTACCAGATACATCCTCATCTTCTGGCGGCCCAGCGCACAGGTGCTGGATGGAGCAGCCAGAGGCACCGGGAGCAGTAGAGCCTGGAAAGAGAGCCCAGCAGAGGGCCTTTTTGGTCAGCTGCCATGGTGGCTCTCGGCCTGCTCTGCCCGCAGAGCGGATGTTGAGATGATGCCGCAGGCGGAGAGGCAGCTCCCCTCTGGCCTGCCAAGACTCGAGCCAGAGGCTGGAACACAAGAGCAGGCATTGGTCCCACCCTGCTCCCCTGAACAAGAGCTGCACTGTGCAAACCCCTCCTGCCTGTCCCCCTGCCCGGAGGCCAGGATGGGGTCAGGCAGGGCCACCCGTGGAGGTCGGACACAAGGACACCAGGCAGCAGGGAGCAAGGGAGAGAGGCTGAGATCCAGGGTCAAGGGTTTACAGCTGGACCTGCAGGCAGAGAGAGGCTGTGTGTCACAGCCCCTGAATGGAGAGTAGCAGGAGTGGCCACGCACAGAGAATCAGACGCTTGTGAGAGAGCCCCAGCCCCAGGCACAGAAGCTGGGACCTTTGGACGTGTGAGGTGATCCTGCAGTGCCCTGACAAGGACCCAGTGCCCTGACAGGTCCCTTGCACCCCACAGTCTTCAACAAACCCCCACGGCTCCTTGACTGACATTATTCACTTGTCCATCAACACAGTCACTGCAACTCAACTCTGCCACGCCAGTGTTGGGCACTGGGTCAGGGAGATGAGCGGGCCCTGTCCCAGCTCCGTGGGAGCAGCTGAAAGCAGGATCTCCATTCTCAGGGCCTGTCATGTTTAATGCCTTGCCCACAGTCCTTTCTAAGCGTTTCTTACATCACCCTTCACTGAACTGAGAGACCCAACAGGTTGGCCACTGAGCCAGAGGTGGGCCTGACCCCGGGTCTGGCCCTCTCTCAACTGGCCAGAGGCCTGTGGGGTGGAAGCCCTAGCCACCTTCCCCGGAACCTGGGTGCTGATATGGTCTGGCTGGAGACTGCCCTCCAGGAATCACTGAACTAGGCAAGGGGGAGAAGAGAGCCACACAGATAAAGCTGCCAGCAGGCACCACGTGCAGCGCACTGGACAGGAAGACCAGAGCAGGGCGCAGAATGGCCCAGCCTCTGCGACCGCTTAGGAACGTGGGTGCTGCAGCCACACGAATGAGCCACCAGGGTCAGGAGGGCTGTGCTGTGAGGGACACCCGTCTCACCTGAGTCCTGCAGGTGAAATGCACCCAGGGGCACCCTCCTCGAACGCGGCCTCATGACAAGCCCATCTCCATCTCCTAAAGCGCTTGGGAGAGTTTCTCTGTTGCCATCATCCTGAAGCATCAACTCTCCCAGCTGAAGTCGGCCTCACCTTCTGGAGGGAGACCAGGCCCTGAGAGACAAGTCCTGCATCTGCCTGCGTCCGCCTCCCACAGCCTCATTTTCCCAGTCAGAAATATGGCAGGAGGGGCCTCCCCGGTGGCGCAAGGGGTTATGTCTCAGCACTGTAAAGCTATCCACAGCCACTCAGCAGGGTTCTATCCCCAGCCTGGGAGCCAGGGAGCGACCCACGTGGAGCAGCAAACCACGTCTTGCCCACTACTCCTCTCAGCAGTTTATTTCAGAAGATCCACCCTCCTCCTGTTCTGCTCCCCACTCTGTCATTGACATATCCTCTCCCCTCCTACACCTCTGGCCTGTACCCCAGCTCTTGTACGCATAAGTAAATAAAACAAACCTTCAAGAAAGAAAGAAATGTGGGAGGAAAACCTGTTGTTAAAAAGGCTGGTGGGGAAGAGAGAGAAGAGAATAGGTGAGGTCTTTCCGGATGCCCCCAGCCGCCCTCCACACTCCCTCTGGCCCTGCTCCCATTTTCATTGCTTCCACCCTCTTCCAGAGCCACTCAGGACTCCCATCAATCTGGGACGCTTGAGACCAACCAGCTGTTGGCAGGCTGGGGGCTCCAGGAACCTGGGAATGGATCTACTAGGAGCCTTCGGAGGTCAAGGGGTGATGGAATTTCAAACACTGTGACCAGTTGGTGGGGAGGTTGCTCAAGCCTGGACCTACTTAGTCATGTTTTCCCTTCACCCAGCTCTTTGGTGCAGAGCAGGGGGCCACAGCAGAGCAGAACTGGGATAGAGCAGGAAGTCCTGCCAGGCTGTCCTTGGGCTCCCATGAGACTGTGTCACCTCAGCACTGGGTGTGAAGCATCACTGGGATGTCTCGAGCCTCCGCGCCTCAATTTCTACCCATGTCTCATCTTTCTGTCTCCCCCTGGGGCCTAGAGGCCAGTGAGCCCTGCGGGAACCCATCCCAGTCCCACCCCTAGAATCAAGAGCTCCAGAGCTCCGGGGACCTGGCTTCAAATTTTGGTTCAGCTATTACCTGGCTGAGTGACCCTGGGCAGCACCTCATCTCTCCAAGCAAGACTGAAACGAACAGATGACAACAGGCGAGGGCAGAGCAAATGACTGAGGGGTCCCCTGAATGTCAGTCCCCTCTCTCCTTCCCAGGGCCATAGCCCTGGACTGGGGCGATCGATGAGGCTGGAGGAGGCTAATCAATGAGGAGTCACGGGGTCAAATGCACATGTCCACTATGTGACCTGCAGAAGGTCAACGCAGGCCTTTGAACCCTGTGATTTCACTTATCCCACAGGGGTGCACTAGACCACTTAGGGAATTAGGAATTAGGTACCCCTTCTGTGGTCCCAGAACGCTGCCTGGGGGAAAGGACTGAGACTCCCTTTGAATGGAAAGAGGGTAAACTGGGGGCGGAGGGGAGCGGAAACTGGGCAAGAGTGAGACTGCCCTTCGAGGTTGGAAACTGGGGGAAAGGGAGTGAATAAAGGGAGGTGAGTCACCCAGAAGGGAAGGGGCACAGAGCCCAGGCTTTTCTGAAGGGTGGAGAAAGCTTTATACCTTTATTAGTCAGGGATCGGTTGGAGGGAGGCCTGGACGGGGACTGGCAAAGTGGCAGACAGAGGGTGCACCGACACCCTCCTGGACACACACATGCACACACACATGCACACAGCCCTGTAGTCAGGTACACTCCTTCACCCACCCCTGCAGCCACCCTCCCTCCAGCCAACTAGGCTCAGTCCTTTCTCCCCACCCACTTCCCATTGTCCTCTGGGGCCTCCCAGGCCTCCCCAGAGCTGGGGGAGGGGATGGGACAGGGCTCACCCTGCTGATGTGGCAACTCGGCTCTGCTCACCTGCAGCGAGGCCACACCCTCCATGAGAAAGGCTTAAAGGAGCAGGAATCCCCAGAATTGACCTCCCCAGATCTCTGCCCCCTTTCTCACATGGAGAAGGTGAGGCCCAGAGAGGGGTCAGAATGGGACTTGAACACAGGACTCTGGCGCCAGGAGCCAAGTGGGGAGCGGACATTCTCTCTGGGACTGGGAATGATGGGCTTCTGCGAGCTGGCTGCTCCACTTCCCAGCTCCCAGCCTCCCTGACAGGCACTCCCTTTCTCTGGCAACGCTTGTCTTCACAGCCAGCACCACAGGCCCAGTCAGAAACCCGGGCATGACACACACACACACACACACACACACGCATGCACGCACGCACACACAGCCTCTAGCAGTCACTAGAACCTGTTGAATCTATTTCCCAAATGTTTCTGAAACCTGGCAAGAGACAACCTGCGCAGTGGAAAGCCCTGCTCTGCTACTTCCCAGCACTGTGACTTAGAGCAAGTCACTGCTTTTCTCTCAGCCCCAGTTTCCTTCTCCATCCTTGGGGTGATGATCACACCTACTCCCAGAATTGGATCAACTAGATAATAAAACAACGCGATAAAGCTCCTAACAGGGCTGGTGAGTGAACAGAAGACACGTGAATATACTTCCAGGATGTACTGAATTGGTCAGGTCACCTCCTGCTGGGCCTTCTCCCACCCTGCTGCATGCCAGTGGACACGCCAGGACCTGCCTCCCCCTCTCGCAGTTAGGTTTGCTGCTGCTGCCCCTGCCCAAAAGGCCCAGCTGCCCCATGGCGGGAGGGGTCCTAGCTACAGGGGAGGACGGTCGAGAGAGGTCATGGAGACACAATCAAGCTGTGGGGTCATCAGTCCTGTAGGGGAAGATCCAGCTCAGCTTTACTCCTGGAGCACCAGTTTAATCAGACCATTCTGTCCTTGGGTCTCCAAGGCTAGTTAGTCGGGGTGACCCAGCCCTGCACCAAGGGATCTGAGCCTGTTGTCAAAGACAAACTGATCCAAGAATGGAAAAGACACTCCCTAGCCCAGGTCCCCAAACAACTGGGGGAGGCGTAACACTTTCCCTGGGGCTCCCAGTCTGACCAGGCAAGCCACCCTCCTCTAGGGGCTACTAGGCTAGTAAAAAAGACACACGTGGGCCCTCCCTGGTGGCGCAGCGGGTTAGAGCACAGCACTGAGAATCTAAAGCCGCTTCTGCATGAGTTCGATTCCCGCCTGCCCCGGAGGTGACCACATGGAGCGGCAGACCTCTCCTGACCCGCCCGCTGCTCCCCTCAGCAGTGTACTTCGTCGATCTGCCTGTTCTGCTCCCCACTCTGTCTCTGGTGAAGCCTCTCGCCGCCCCTGAGCCTCTGGCCTGTACCCCAGTTCTGTATGCACAAATAAATAAATCTTTAAAAAAAAGACACACTTGTTCTCATGAGGCCCCAAGCCCCTGAATGCATGCCAGGACACAGAGGTGCCCAGACACAGAGAAGCAGAAAGGAGCACTGATGAGTCTGACTTGTGCATGTGCTTCTGCACGTGGCAGTGACTACATGCGTGTGACTGTGAATGCCTGGACGTGTGTCTCTGCTCCGCCCCTGAGAGCGGCTTTTCCTGCTAAGGCTGCTGAGCAGACTCAGGGAGCAAACCCAGCTTGTTCAAATCATTCATTCACTGGACACACATTTAGTGCGTGCTCACTTTGCTCCAGCCACTGGGCTCAGAATCTGCGGTGCACAAACAAGTATCTATGCTGTGACCTATTTAGAGGGAGCCGGGAGCCGGAGGCTGCAGGAACATAAAGAGGGACTTCCTAGAAGTGATATTTGTGCTGTGCCCTGAGTAACAGCCCTAGGATTGCGGGAAAGCGTGTTCAGGCAAAGGGAACAGCATGTGCAAAGGCTGTGGACCTGGGGAGGGCCTCGAGGCGGTTTTCTGGAAGAACTAACCAGAATCGCCAAGGACCATTTTTTCTTAGTTTGTGGGCTTTGTCCTGCATCCCGGGATAAAGGAATAGGCCCAGAGGAGCCCGGGGATCTGAAGGTGAAAAGGCAAGGCCCAAGAGGAGAGAAGCTGTGGGGTGGTGTTTTAGGAGCCAGGCTCTGGGACTGGCCTCTGGACAGAGCTAGAGAGCCAGAGACCCTGGGAGCCCCGTGAGAACCTCAATTTGCAAGGGGAATTTGGTAATAGCGCCCCCTCAGGGCACAGGTGGCAATGACAATAAATGTACGTTCCCAAGAGCTGGCCAGTGACCTCTCCGGGAGCTCATTTATTCCACCCAAGAATAAATCATTGAATTTCCTATTTTAAAGCTGAGGAAGCTGGCTCTGAGAGGACCCAAGACCACAGAGCAGAGCGTGAGAATGAGCGATCCCTCCTTGGAACCCGTGTCTGAGACTAAATCTGGTTTCTTGCCATGAGTCAGAAAGACTCCCAGCAGTGAATACGCCTTTTAAGTGGGTAACAACTGGTTAGGGGTGTGTCTGGTGCTATTACTATTATTATTTATCACCGTTACGCCGAAAATATCCAGCTAGGACTCAGTCCTGAAAACTCCGAGCCCAGGCGGCCCCGCGCGGCCGCGGCGGGAACTACAATTCCCCGGGCGCGGGCTTCTATTTGGTGGCGCCCCCTGGAGGCATCTCTGGACATTGCCCGACCAATGTGCCGTGTCCTGCACGCCTGGGCCTGTAGCCTCCAGACTACACGGGAGGGGTTGGGGGCGGGAAGGGAGAAAATAGTGAGAATAACACTCAGCAAGCAAGCGTTTCTTGTTCTTGAGTACTAACCAGGCATGCTCGGAGCGGAATTGTCCACATTCTGTCACTGAATGCCCACCCACTCCATTTCCCAGAGGTTCAGAAAGGTTAAGTAACTTGCCCAGAGGTGCAGAACTACATTTGAACTCAAGTCTGTGTCGTCTATTCTTAGGGTCCCTCAAAATAAATCCAAGGAGGAAAAGGCCACCAGGCCTTCACTAGACCATAAGCCTTTAAAGGTCGGGTATAATAACCATGGTAACAGAAAATAACTCTTCCTCTAGTGAAGGTGGTTTATTGAACTTATATCACCATTTCCTGCCTGTCTGACTTCAGTCAACTGAGTTGTCTAACCTCTCTGAATCTCAGTTGTACCATCAGTAAGGTTTTTTTTTAAAAGATTTATTTGTTTATGCATACAGTACTGGGTTATAGGCCAGAGGTTTGGGGAGGTGAGGGGCTTCACCAGAGACAGAGTGGGGAGCAGAACAGGCCAACTGATAAAGTATACTGCTAAGGGGAGCAGTCAGGCGAGGTCTGCTGCCATGTGGGTCAGCTCTGGGGACCGGGGTCAAACGCACACTGAAGTGGCTGTGGCTAGCCTGCAGTGCTGCGCTTTAACCCACTGTACCACGAGGGAGGGCCCAGTAAATACGTTTTATTACAGGCCTTAGGTCATGTGGTTGTTCTGAGAATTCATTGCAAGAACACAGATAAAATGTGTGGCTTAGCATCTGGCATGCAGTAGATGCCAGTATCATTTACACAGTCAGCTTTATTTACAGAAAACTAAGGGACTCTGGGTAAGGCAGTGAAGAGATACTGGATGACATTCTTGTTTAATGATTTCCTACTCTGATGTTCCTAGGACCAAGCCCAGTGTCTGGCTTAACAACCATTGACATGAATATATGAAGGAATAAAAGAATAAATGAAAAAGGGACATACTACCAAGTTAATTCCTGGTTGCAGTAAGGGGAGAGTAAGAAGGATAAAAAGTTTAAAAATAATAGTTGGGCCTCCCTGGTGGCACAAAGGGTTAAATCTATCAAGCTATTGCCAGCCACTGCAGCATGAGTTCAAACCCACAGGTGGGCACACCTCTCTTGTCTCCCGCTGCTCCCCTCAGCAGTGCACTTCATCAATCTGTCTGTTCTGCTCCCCACTGTGTCTCTGGTGAATCCTCTCACCCTCCACATCTCTGGCCTGTACCTCAGTTCTGTATGAATAAATAAATAAATCTTTACAAAAAAAAAGATTGTATTTATTTTTATGTAGAGGAACTGGGATGCAGGCCAGAGGTTCAGGATGGGGGGTGAGAGCATCCATCTGAGACAGAGTGGAGGAAAGAACAGGTGGACTGGCTGAAATACACTGCTGAGGGAACAGCAGGTGAGTCAGGGGAGGTCTGCTGTGCCACGTGGGTGAGCTCCTGGCCAGGGATCGAACTGCAGTTACTGCAGTGGCTGTGGACAATCTCACAGTGCTGTGCTTCAACCTGTTGCCCCACCAGGAAGGACCCTAGATTTTGACCTTGATACAGCAATCTGATCTTACATGGTTTTCACTTTTTAGGCATTATCTAAGCCACCCCCGACAACCAGTTTGGAAAGGAGGTATTGTTGTTACCCCATTTTAAAGAAGAAACCAAGACTGAAGTTAGCTTCACAGTGCTGAGATTTAACCCTTTGTGTCACCAGGGAGGCCCATGTTCAGAGCTTTTCTGATTCTGGTTTTGGGTGATGATTTAGAGAGATGGGCTTCCCAAGTTCTCTCCCAAGAGCTCATCTTCCCTGGACTTAGTTTTTCCTTAGGAGCCTCAGCAGGACACAGAGGAACACTCAAAGCATTTCCCAGGGATTCTGCACAGAGGTAAGGGTGGAGGGCAGGGGTGGGTGGGCAGGAAGGGCGAAGCACGGGGTGGGTGGGGGGTTAGCAACAGTGGGCTAGAGTCATTGCCCCACACCTGAAGTAACAAGGGGAAGGAGGCAAATTAGCAAACCTGGTGAGACTGGTACCCACAGGAGTGTCTTGGCTGGGCTGGAGGTGTCAAAATCACAAAGGAAGAGGGGAGCACAAATATCCTGATCTCACTCTGCTCCTTCCCTCTGATCCCCTGCCAGTGTCTTCTAGGGGCTAAAGTCCACCTGAAACCAAAAGGCAAAGGGCCCCAGGTGAGACTGGCAGCAGGAATTGGCTGCAGGACACATAGCCCAGCAGAGAAGCATGAGTGGTGGTCAGCAGAGGAGCGAGCCCGGCCTCTGGTCTCCTCCTGGGCCCGGCTTCGTGGATCAGCTGAGAGACAGTGGCTGTGCGTGTCTTTCAAAGCAGTCAGCACCTGACATAGCAATTGCCTTTCTCTTCCTTCCAGACCCAGTTGACCTTGCCTGGGAGACTGACCCATGTACTGGAGCTAATCCCGCCCATCCCAGTTTCCCGGGTTGTCAGTGCCTGTTCTCTGAGTGGGTTTGTTTCCCAGGGAGACAGTTCTAGCATCCTCTACTGCGAATTCTTTGCAGTCAGGGACATGAGCCAAATAAGGCCATTTGCTCCAACATAGGGCCTGGCACGGACCAAGCGCGAATGTTTGCCAAGTGAACTGAATCCTATGTCCTCACTCACCTCATCCTACCTTGGTATATACAACCTGGGTGTATGTGTGTATCTGTCTCCCAGAGTATGGGCTTCTGGCTGGGGAATAACAAAACAGGCATCTAATGTCTGCACTGGCCTTGGTAGGACCAACCGTTCATTCATTTAACAATTGTTTTTGAGATCCTGCTACATGCCAAGTCTGTGGACACAGCAGTGAACAAAACACACAAAGTCACTGACCTTGTGGGGCTTCTATTCCAGTGGGGAAGAAAGAAAGAAATTGAAAGCAATGAGAGGCCCTCCCTGGAGGTGCAAGGGGTTACAGCATAGCAAAATGAAGCTGTCAGTAACCAATGGGGCGTGAGTTCGATCCCCAGTCACAGAGCTGACCCACATGGCACAGCAGACCTCTCATGTCTCGCCTGCTGCTCCCCTCAGCAGTATATTTCAGTCGATCTGCCTGTTCTGCTCCCCACGCTGACTCTAGTGAACCATCTCACACCCCCCCACCTCTAGCCCATACCCAGTTCTTGTATAAATAAATAAATCTAAAAAAAAAAAACAAAAAAAGGCTTAGAGATGGGAGAGTTTCTGACACTTCAGGGTGCCTGTTTCAGCCTAAAGTTAGGGGAAAGTTAAGAGGTGCTAAGGAATTGAATCTTGGGGACTCTTGGGGTGAGCTCCTGGGTTGGGGGATTACAGGGGGAAGGATGCCACCTTCTCAATGCCACCCCTGCTGCCTGTTGCCTAGCACCCACAGCAAACAGTGTTGCTGGCAGGCCTAGCCCTTCCTCCTTCAGCTCCCCTCTGACTGGCAGCAGCTGTCAAGTGACCAGCAGCTGACACTTTGCCAACCTCCTCCCCTAGAATATTTCAGGGGTAAGTCAGAAAATAACCAGCAGCCTCCAAAACCTGACTTTTTCTCCTGCATACCTTACAAGGGTGTATTTGGCTGTCCTGGGTGTTAATCTCGCATCCCTTGTTTAGACAGAAAGCTATAAATACACAGCCTCAGGCAGTACATGAAGATACATGGATTCATGAACACAAGCTCAGGCCCTGTCACAGAGGACCCTGCATAAGTCCGTCTGTGCGCCCCGCAAGCACCCTCACACTCATCACCCCCCTGTCACTCACAGGCACACAGTCCCACAAGATATTACACATGCAGGGCCCAGCCGTGGCCACACTGACACTCTACAGACCAAATGATCAGCACACACAATTGCTCCCCCAAGTTTACAGTCACACAAGCATGCCCACACCCAGGCAGGTACCCACAGCCATCACAGAGGCCCACAGGGGCCCACAATCCCACACTGTCCGCTCCATACTGCTATGGGGCACACAGAGCCTCAGTGGGCACACTGACCACAACACACAACCCACCCTTACCTAGTAGGGAAGTAGGGTGACCCTGCCCCCACCCCACTCACCAGGCCTCTCTGGGTAAGCATACCCAGCCCCTGACTTGTTAGCTGCGCCACATTCTTCTGGGATGGAGTCAAAGAACTTCCCAGACTCAGAGCTAAAGGGAAAAAGACATCAGAAGGGAAAGTGCGGAGGCCCAGCTCTGGGCAGGTGCCCCTCTACCCGCCCCAGCCCCCAGCCCCATCCCCCTTGCAGCTCTGAAGTCTGATCTAAGGGCTTGGGGAGGGATGGGCCTTGGAGTGGATGCCAGGTGATGCACGCAGTGAGATCCCGGGAAACCTCACAGCGTGGGCGCAGAAAGCTGAGTTAAATATGGACTCGGTCTCCTCGGCCCAGTCCTCCCACGCAGTCCTCCCACTATCCTTCCCTAACCCAGGACACCAGCCCCTGGGCTCCCGAGAGTCCCCAACGCACCAGGCACCAGGCGTGGCCTTTAACCCGCCCTCCCCCACCTTCGCAACAGCTGCGGCAGCGCTCCCTGACACCCCCACACCCCCTCCCGCGTGGGTGGGGACCCGCGGGCTGCCCAGCCGCAGTGGGCACACCCTGACACTTGCCGAGCCAGGGATGCTGAGTCCCCCATCCAGAGCCGCCTCTCCCCAACCCCCGGCGGCCGCCGGGCCTCCCACCTGCCGCCCTCCACACCCCCGCCCCGGAGCTGGCACCTTGGGAAGGCAAGGGTGGAAAAAGAAGGTTCGGGGAGATCGCGGGCCAGCGGCTTCGGCGACGCCGACAGGCCACCCCGCCCCCGCCCCGGGCGCGCCGAGCCCTGCCCAGTCCG
>NW_004567109.1:16065146-16069080 GCF_000260355.1 Condylura cristata | reverse complement strand
CGCCGGGTGGGGCAGGGCGGAGCCTCCAGGCGGAGGGAGATCGGGCAGCTGAGAGGCCGTCCGGTCGCCTCTGCCTTTGTAATATGCCCCCTCAACCCCCGGCTCGGCTGCAATTAAACCTTTCAGACCAGGGAGCAATACTCAAACGCCCTTTGGCTCCTAACGGCCAAAGATGCACCTAGTTTTCTTTTCTTCCGCACCCCAAATGTCAATTGGAAATGGAGGCCTCCAGTTGCTGAATTCTCTGAGTGGAAGACACTTGGTGCAAGCTGGACTTCGGCCAGCTTGGAGTTAAGTCTTCTTGGGCAGCCTGTCCTCTCCGGTCAGGGCCTGGGCTGGGTGGGGGGAGGGCTGCTGTCCAAGACCCGGCCAGGGCCTGGGCTTGGCTGGGCGCTGGAGCAGGGAGGCCCACTCCCACCTCTCCACACTGCCACCTTACCACTGGTTAGGGGAAGGGACCTGTGGCTGAAGGGCTTGGGGCCAGTGGGGGTGTGTTTCAGTCCCAGGTCATTGTGGCCCCAGAACTTCCCAGTGAACCAAGAGGTGGAGGTGCAGATAACACACCTCACACCCCTTCACTGTCACACGTGGCGCCAAGCTGAGCGGAGTCTCACACTCACTGTACCGCCAGACACACGCCCACTCCCGCCTGCACTGTGTCACCAACACCCCCAGCCACAGGCCTGAGCAGTTGGAGGGACTGGAGTCCTCTGGGGACAAGGACAGATGGCAGAGGCAGGCTGTGAGGGTGCAGGGAAGCCTGTGGGCAGGAGCCCCAATGAGCTGCCTCTTGCCCCTCAGCCTCTGGAAATTTACTTTCCGCCAGCTCCTTCAGGAGAGGCAGCTTGTGAGGGCAGCACCTTGCCGATGCCTGGCGCTGCTGCCTGGCGCTGTGGCGGGCAGTTGGCTGGCTGGGGTGACTGAGGCAACAGCAGGTGTGGTGACAGGGCCTGAGGTCGGGAGGCCTGAGTTCTACTTCCAGCCACTCGACCTTGGGCGTTTCCTCCCTGGATCCCTGTCAGATTTTGCTGCCATCCCCAGAGCCCCACCCTGGCATCTAGAGAATAACTCTGCTTGTCCTGAGGAAATCCCTTGCCAGGGCAGGCAGCCCTTGCCCTTCTGTCCTGCATAGCACCTCCAGGGACGATGGAGTACACACCAAGAGCTGGGAGAACACAAGACGGGGGGTTTCTGGGAAATACTTCACCATGGAGATGGGGTTTGGGCAGGACCTGAAGGATAAATAGAAATTTGTTAGTAAAATAGATAGAAATATATTTTGGATGCCATGTGCCATGCTCTGCTATACACACCGAGCTGGTTTTCCCACTTGTAGACCTCGTGGATACCCTAAGAAGAGACTAAGACATAGGAAAAAGGTCCCACTCTGAGGCCACACGCCACTGGCCCAGGCTGCACCACTTGGGAATTGGGGAGCCTCTGTTTGTGCCTGGGTTTCCTCATCTAGGAAATGGGGATAATAGGTGAGTACAATATAAATGAGCCTTCATGGAAAATGCTTAGGACAGCTGCTGGAGTATAAAGCTGTACACCTGGAACTTATGCAGTGTAATAAATTGATGTCACATCAACTGAAAACAATTGTAAAACAATAAAAAAAAATCAAAGGCTTAGAATCCTGCTGGGGCAGTAAGATGACTGTAGAGTGGGGTGCTCCTGGGAGCATGGTGCATGGGAGGACCCTTGGAAAAGTAGGGCCTGCTCAGTATCCAGCAGGACTCTGGCTGGCTGAGCAGGTGTGTCCTTTCTGCCGCCAGGAGCTCTGGCAGCACAGGGCTGTTCTCCAGTCAGGTGTACACTAACCTGACTTTTTTCAGTTGGATCTGCTAGACACTGTGTGCTAGAACAGGCGGTATAAAAATTCACTGGATGTTCTGGACTATCAAGCACGGGGGCCTGATGTGAGAGGAGGCTAAAAAGGCATGTTGGGACCACTTTTTTTTTTTTTTTTCAGTTCTTTGCAGTTTATTTTAAAATCAGCATGTGGAACATCCTAGGTGGGACTACAGAGATAGAAACCTAGGCGTAAGTGGGACCACATTTTTAAGGGCCTTCAATCTACGCGAAGCAGTTGGTTACCTGTGGGTGAAGTGAGCAAGCTGCCATACTTGTGCTGTAGCAAGCTAGCGGCTGTAGCTAGCAGAGTAGAATGGCCTGAAGAGGAGGAAATGGGCTGCTGGAAGGCTGGTCAGAAATGCAGGTAACAGATGACTTGGACGAGGGCCCTGGCAGTGGGCTGAAGAGAGGGATGGACATGTTTTTCTGATGCAAAGACCAGTTCTCAGTGAGCTGGCTATGCAGGGGAGACTAAAAATTCCTTGCTTTGGCAACTTGGTGTATGGTGATGTGCTTTTCTGAGCTGAAGAATACAGTACAAGCTGGGGGAGAGAAATTTGGGGGCAGCTGAGTTTGAGGTGCCAAGCAACATCACGTCAAGATAGCACAAAATAGTTCCTTTCTGGTAAAGTAACATGAACGTATTAGGTGGCTGCTGAGGTTGTCGTCAAACTTTTTTTGGTGCAGGTGCTGGGTTACATGAGGCCAGGGAGCTGGGACTTGGGGAAGGCCCACTTTTGTGCTTTCCAGAGGGCCACATGAGAGGCAGAAAGGGAAGCCAGGGCCCCTTGGATATTAGGGAGGAAGACAGTATAAAATAATTTAGAATAGAAATAATCTTTGTTGGGAATTTGGCGTTAAGATACAGAGCTTAAGACCTGGACACAAGTAGGCTTTTTTAAGATAGTAAATAAAATTCTTTGATATGTTGGGCTTTGCAGTAATACTTTATATCTAAAGAAAAAAGTTTGATTGCTACACTCAAATTTAGTCTGTTTTTTAGCAGTTGTACACTATTTCCCTGAGCAAATTACTTAGCCTCAGCTTCCTGACCTGTATTATTTACATAGTATTTTATATTTTCAAAGAATTGCTCAGAGATTCAAGGTAGATAAGATACAGTTGAAACAGGAAAGATGGGGCCTTGCCTGGTGGAGCAATCGCACAAGTTTGATCCCTGCTCAGAGAGCTTCCCCACATGGACAGCAGACCTCCCCTGAACCACCTGCTGCTCCCCTCAGCAGTGTGTTTTAATCAGTCTGCCTATTCTGTTCCCCACTCTGTCTCTGGTGAATCCTCTCTCCTCTGGCCTGTTCCCCAGTTCATATATACATAAATGAATAAATCTTTTGTTTTTTTTTTCTAAAGAACTTACAGAGAAAAGAAGTTAGATTTGTCAGATTCTAAAAAGAAGAATCAAATGTAGGTAAAAATTGAAAAGGTTTCACCTCAATAATAGAATTTTCTCGTGGCCATGGAACAAACAATGATGGCTGGAGTGTGTGCGTCCTGTCCTCAGGGTAAGCAGAGATAAGATACTAGCATCATGGGGATGAAGTCAGGGAATCTAAGCAATGGGCTATCTGGGGACAGATGGACAGAGAGGAGGGAGCAGACAAATGCCCTGAGATGTGAGAAACTGAATCTGGGCCTGTGGCCTAATGGCTCCAGTCACGCACCATTATGGGATTGTGGCTGCTCTTACTTTAAATAATTTCTGTTGCAGGGAAACACAAGCAGAGGCCAATTCTCGTCTTCAAGAGAACTCTAAACCCACGAATGAGGCAAGGACCTTCAACCCTGAAGTTACTCTATCTTTTGAAGGAAATTTGAACTTGGAGGACATTCTCTACCTGGGGGACACAGGTGACCTAGACGAGACATGGTATGAGGAAGAAACTGAGAAGCCTGGGGATATACTATATATTGAGGAGACTAGGCAGCCAGAGGAATCTCTGTATGTGGATGAACCTGTGAAGCCAGAGGAGACGCCGCATGGGGAGGAGACCGTGAAGCCAGAGGAGACACTGCGTGTGGAGGAGACGCCGCATGGGGAGGAGACCGTGAAGCCAGAGGA
>NW_004567109.1:16038191-16064956 GCF_000260355.1 Condylura cristata | reverse complement strand
GCATGGGGAGGAGACCGTGAAGCCAGAGGAGACACTGCGTGTGGAGGAGACGCCGCATGGGGAGGAGATTGTGAAGCCAGAGACACAGGGTGTGGAGGAGACACCACATGGGAAGGAGATTGTGAAGCCAGAGGAGACACTGTGTGTGGAGGAGACTCTGCATGGGGAGGAGACTGTGAAGCTAGAGGAGGCACTGTGTGTGAAGGAGACACAACATGGGGAGGAGATTGTGAAGCCAGAGACACAGGGTGTGGAGGAGGGGAAGCCAGAGGAGATGCAGTGTGTGGAAGAATCCATGAAGCTAGAAGAGACCATAAGCCCAGAGCAGACTGTTTATGGGGGAGAGACAGTCATGAGCATGGAGGAACGCACCCCTGAGAACCTCAGAACAGGGTCTAGCCCCAGCACTGAGGAGAGCCTGAGCATAGAGGACCTAGAATTGCTAGAGGGTCGTTTCCAGCAGTGTATCCAAGCTGTGGCCCAGCTGGAAGAGGAGCGGGATCACCTCGTCCATGAGCTGGTGTTGCTCCGGGAACCCGCCCTGCAGGAGGTGCAGCAAGTCCATCAGGACATCCTGGCTGCCTACAAACTACAGGCCCAAGCAGAGCTCGAGAGGGATGGGTTAAGGGAGGAGATCCGGCTGGTCAAGCAGAAGCTGTTCAAAGTGACAAAGGAGTGTGTGGCTTATCAATACCAGCTGGAGTGCCGCCAACAGGACGTGGCCCAGTTTGCCGATTTCCGGGAAGTGCTGACCACTCGAGCGGCCCAGCTGTCGGAGGAGCTGGCCCAGCTCAAGGAGACCTACCTGAAACAGAAAGAGCAATTACAGCAACAACTAGAGACACCTCCCAGCCAGAGCGATGGGCACTTTCTCCAGGAGAGCCGACGGCTCTCTACCCAGTTTGAGAACCTCGTGGCAGAGAGCCGTCAGGGCCTGGAAGATGAGTATGAGCCTCAGCTGCTGCGGCTCCTGGAGAGGAAGGAAGCTGCAACCAAAGCACTACAGAAAACCCAGGCTGAGATCCAGGAGATGAAAGAGGCTCTAAGGCCCCTGCAAGCAGAGGCCCAGCAGCTCCACTTGCAGAACAGAAACCTGGAGGACCAGATCACACTTGTGCGGCAAAAACGAGACGAGGAGGTGCAGCAGTACCGGGTAGGCCCACTGGGCGTGCGCGGAAGTGCGGGGTTTGGCCTGGGAAGGAAACGGTGACTGGTGTCAGACGCTTTGGGGTTGAGGATATGATGGGATGTAGGAAGAGTAAGGGATTCTTGGGGCCAGTCACTCACCATTCACTTCACTCTCATGCCCGTGCCAGGAGTCGATCATCTGCACTCTGTACATACAGCATGTTTACACCAGTTATCTTGTTTGATCTTCTCATTAGTTCCTCAAGTATTATCATTTTTTAATAGATGAGGCTATTGAAGCTGAGTTAGAGTAATGTGACCCCTTGTCTGACCAAACCCCAGTATTGCAGTGCTCTTTCCCAGTTCTTAGTGACTTTGCAGTGTGAGGCCACAAGGAGCCTTTCAGAGCAGTTTTCTTGTCTTTGGAAACTCATTCCATTGGTCACAACACTAAATTATTTCAAACTATATATGCAAGTATTCTCTCCCACCCTTTTTTACTCTCATCCCTTTTTATTGGTTCATCAGCTATTGGAAGGGCACTTAGTGTTTTGTTTTTTTTTTTTATAGCATAAATACTATTCTTAACTTACATTCAAACAAATATTACATTCACAATTACCATTATGAAAGTTAAAATCCAGGATAGAAGTAACATGTAACTTAAGTGATGTGCATGTTGAGTCACATGGAAAAATGAACATTTTTAGCCATGGGCTAACTCAAAGCTTCATGGAAGAGATCTTATTTGAGCTGTTACAGGCAATATCTACACCAATATTAATCAAAGCCCAAAGTAAATATAAGCTATATAATTTTAAGTCTAATAACCAATTAAATAGGAGAAATAGGAGGTAATTTTATTTAACATCATATTCATAATTAGTAATTTAGCTACATGTAAAAGGTACAGAGCTGAGCACTGAACTATAAATGTAGGTGGGAGTAGACCACATCAGACTTTGAAATCCAAAGTTAGGGAGGAGTTTGTACTTTATCAGTCAGTTGCTTCAAAACAGGTACTTAAATCCAGGAAGTAACATGATTTTCTAATTGTAGAAAAATCACTAGTGGCAGTATATACAATGAATGGGCTGGAGACCCAGAGACGTATAGGGAGTAACTACTTTAGGTAAGAGGAAACAACAACAATGGAATAAAAGGAAAGGGGAGAATGCTAGAACAAATGCAGAATAAATCTATTATTAAATGAATGGGTCAGACAGGTAAGAAATCAGAGGATGTTGAAACTTCAGGCAAGTCTTACTAGGCTGTTGGTACCATAAACAGGGAATTCACTGAGTTAGTTTTCTGAGATAGAATTTTTATCAGTGATTTTTCATAACTGCACTGGATTTCAGATTAGATCATCTTTCCATGAAAAAAACCTTTGATGAGTGTCTCCTATTGCTATACCATAATTAAAGATGGAATCCAGGCCTAGGAGGTAACTTGCTTACTTTTCAAGGGTATACTTCAATCTTAAGTTGTGCACGTTTCATCTTTTTATCACCATCAACTTTGTTGTTCAGTCAACAAATACCTTCTAAGTTCCAACTTTCTAACTAGGCAGTGAACTTTGCACTGGCAAGAGATGAAAACTGGAGAATGGAGAGGTTCCTGCTCACAAGCACATTACAGTCCAGAAAGGACACCAGATAAAATGAACGTAAGGTGTTTCTGCAGAGCTTTGAAGAATGAATTCAATAGATAGACTAAGGGAAAGGAATTCCAGGCAGAGGGAAATTATACAAAAATATAAGAACACTTATTGGGAAGTGAGCTTGTGTCTAGATAAGAAATGTAAGTAGGGCCCTCCCTGGTGGCTCAGGGGGTTACAGCGCAGCATTGTCAAGTGAGCGGCAGCAGCCACTTCAGTGTGAGTTGGATCCCAGGTCCCCAGAGGTGATCCACATGGCGCGGCAGACCTCTCCTGATCTGCCAGCTGCTCTCCTCAGCAGTGTACTTGTCAATCAGCCTGTTCTGCTCCCCACTTTGGTGAATCCTCTCATCACCTCTGGCCTGTATCCCAGTTCAGTATGAAGAAAGAAATCTTAAAAAATATATATATACACACACACATATATATATACACATATATATATGTATGTATATATATACATATATATCAGTAGAGGTGAGACTAGACAGGTCAACTGGGACCAGATTGTAAAGGGTTTTATGTAATCTTTAGGCCAGTGGTCTTTAAATATTTTCTCCAGAGCTACAGACCCTTTTTTCCAAACAGAATTTTAAATGAAATGCCAACATATAAAACAGCACTTGAACCTGGCCTCCTCCCTGGGATTTCATGGAAAAGTTTAAAGACACACCAAAGCATGTATGGGTGTGAAAGCAATAAAGCAGTTAAGAGTATAAGCTGTCAAGCCCTGGCTTTGCCACTTCCAACTAGGAAACTCTGGACGAATGACTTAGCCTTTGGCTCAGTTCCCTCACATATAAAATGGGATTAGTAATATCATTACCATAAGGCTGTTGCAAGGAATGAACTAGTTACTATTTGTAGAGCAGTGCCTGGCCTATAGGCGTATACTCTTTTAAGTGGCGGTGTTGAAATAGCCTGGAAACTTAAAACTATGAGAAAAATGAGACATGGATGGTAAAATCAGTAGAAATTGGTACTGGCTGCAGAGGTGGGGTTAAGAATTGGCTAAGAATGTCAGTTTTTAGCTTGACGTTGGTAGACTAATGCTGAAACATGGGATATGCTTACTTCCCCCCCCCCCATAGAACTGGGGTATAGGCCAGAGGTGTGGGGAGGGGGTGAAAAGTATTCACCAAAGACAGAATGGGGAGCAGAAGATAGACAGACCAAACTACATTGCTGAGGGGAGCAGAAAAGACCGGACATCTGCAGTGCCACATGTGGGTCAGCTCCCTGGCCGGAATTGAACTTGGGCCCTGGCAGTGTGAGCAGAGACTTAACTCCTAGGCCACCAGGAGGCTCCTGCTCTTTGTGCTTATCAGTAGGCATTATTTGTACGATCTTGGACATACTAAGAACCAGGAACCTCCTGATTTGAGTCAAACAGGAATTATGAAAATATACTGTAGCAGATGCTATCTAGGTGGTATGTAATATAAATGGCAGGAACAAAGGCAAAGATATGGGTCAAACTAGAGCAGTTTTTAGAAAGTTAATCTAGTGGTACTACACAGGATGAAGACTGGATGCCAGTGACTAACAGTTTTTCTCTTCTGATACTCCTTGATGGCTGATGACGGCTGGGGCAGACTGCCTTCCCAAGCACGTACTTCTTGTGCTTCACCAATTTAACAGGCTTGCTAGTGAGGCTTGGGGAACTGGGACACACAAGTCTGATGAGGTTTCCCTGCAGATGACACTCTTAGGTAAGGCTCACCTACCTCTCTGTGTGGTGCCAAAGCTATGCACTAAAAAAAGGCCCTTTGACAATGTTTATGCAAGTTGAGATTCAGCCAGAGAATCAAACTGTAGACTGATGTGCCACAGGTATATCAAGGATGACTCAGAGAACAAATTATTTAGAGCCTTCTAATAATAGCATGTACCCAAACTGGATTCCTATGTTGTTATTCTTCAAAATCCAAGGTGAAGTCACTGCCCCTTTAAAATAGGCCTTCCAATTTCAACCCTCCCTTTCCAACTCCTATTTCCCAAGGACCCAAGCCAGAGACTTGACTGCTGACATCTTCCTTACCTCAACTCCTTGGGTACAGACAACTTATATATGACATTATGGTAAATACTAAGTGGAGACTCTCTGACTTCAAAAAGATTAAAATACAAAACTGCACTATTGTTTTTTTCAATCTTCTATGAATGTCTATAAACTGCTCTCCTAGAATTCTATTAATATTTAATATTGCTTCCACAAAGATTTGGTTTCTTGCAACTTAAATGAAGTTGAAGAGGTAAGACATTATAAAAACTATCTTAACAGAAACAAACTGCACAATGAGCAAGAACTAGGGCCCTCCCTGGTGGCACAACAGGTAAAAATGCAGAACTATGACGCTGTCCAAAGCCACTGCAGCAGGAATTCCATCCCCGGCCAGGGAGCTGACCACACAGAACAGAAGACCACTCCAGTCTCGTCCACTGCTCCTTACAGCAGTGTATTTCAGTACATTTGCCTGGTCTGCTCCCTGCTGTCTCTGTTGAATCCTCTCACCCCCTGCACTGTGGCCTGAACCCAAGTTCTTGTACTCATATTTAAATCTTTGGAGAAAAAAAAAAGCTTTAGCTAGATGAATAGCCTCCCTAATCCTTCTTAAAACTGAAACTAAGAAGTCCCAAGTCCCTGTCCATCTTTTCCAGCATTCTACTAAGCTTATCTGTTAAGCAGTTAACAGATAAGCCTCCTTCAAAAGCAATGTCACTTGGATAAAACCACCTCTTAGACATTAAAAAAAAAAACACAACATTTACTTATGTATGTATATAGTACTGAGTACAAGCCAGAGGTGCAGGGGTGGTGAGAAGATTCACCAGAGACAGAGAGCAGAACAGACAGATTGACCACAAGTACATTGCTGAGGGGAGCAGCAGGCGAGACAGGAGTGGTCTGTTGCACCATGTGGATCACCTCTAGAGTGGGGATCAAACTTGTACCAAAGGGGCCATGGCCAACTTTAGCCCACTGTGCCCCCAGGGAAGGCTAGACTCTTAATTTCAATACTGCTATGAAGATTTAAAATGTGGCCCTCCCTGGTGGCACAACTGGTTAAAGCATAGTACTACAAGCAAGGCGCTTCAGTGCCAAGTTTGATCCCTGGCCTCAGAGGTGACCCACATGGTGCAGCAGACCTCTTCTGACTCACCGCTGCTCCCCTTAGCAGTGTACTTCATTGATCCGTGTGTTCTGCTCTCCTTCTGTCTCTCGTGAATCCTCACTTCCCCTGCACCTCTCTCTCGCCTTTACCCCAGTTCTATATGAATAAAAAACAAATATTAAAAAAAAAAAAAGATTTAAAATGTGCAAGAAAATGCTTTATAAACAATGGACAATGTCAAACTTTCACTCTTATTAATTAAAATTGTTCTTGACCCCTCTCATGTAGGAACAGCTGGAAGAAATGGAAGAACGACAGAGGCAGTTAAAAAGTGGGGTGCAACTCCAACAACAGAAGAACAAAGAGATGGAGCAGCTAAGGATCAGCCTTGCTGAAGAACTTGCAACTTATAAGTCAGTTTTTGTTGTTACCCAAATCTCATCTAACACCAGCAAAGGGGGTGGTCGGGAGGGTAGATAGCACCCATTTAACAATGACAAAAATGACTTTGGCAAACCATTATGCTCACCCATGGACAGATGGAAAATGGCTCTCTTTTCTTAAAGGGCTAAGCTACCCAAGAGCCAGGAACAGGATAATGATCCCACTCCTCAGGCAGGTGGAATCGAGACACAATCTCAAGGTGATCTTTGTGGATAACAAATATTGCAACTTATAATTGCTTTAATATTGCTTTCCTAACAATACTAATACCTTAAAAAATATTAAGTGTGTATCTAATGACAAGTCATTTAGGAATAACACATCTCTAAACATTCAGGATTCATTTGGAAAGCTTCAATTTCTGGAACTCAAGTTATATCCCAGTTACCACCAGGAATTCTGTAGTAGGATGAAACATCTCGGCCCTGTGCATTCCTTTCCTTACTTTCCTCCACTCTGCTGTACCGTTTTCCTGGAATAGCAGAAAAGGCAGTTATGCTACCTCAGACCACGGCAAAGGAGGCCAAAGCTAAATTAATATATAACAGCAACTGAAAAATTACTGGAGGGTGTTGTTTATAGGCCAAAGAACAGGATTATAATTTATGTGAACGAGTAATACATTTGGCCCATAAATTTTATATACCAATATGTCCTCATATTCTTTAAGTATTATATTCTCTTAGATGAGGAAATTAATAAAGGTCTGTGTCAAGTTAAATACGAGACAGACACCTATAAATTCTTATTTCCTAGTCAGTCTTACATCTTGGGTATAAATTCACAAATAACTAACTGAAGCTTTTCTTCATTTGCTAGGACTTTCTATTACTGTTTTTCCAGGCTTAACTGATTTTATACTTAACTATTTGGGAGAGTCATTCAGGATTATATGCAAATCAAACTCTTAGTATTAGTATTTCTTCCCCAACATAGCCTACACTAACAAACTTGAAATTTATGCTTTGTTATTTAAAGTTACAGAAGGTATGAACTTCCTCTTTTTTTCAACCTTGCAGGGGCTGTTTAGAAACATATGGCCGAATATGTAACCCAGAAACAACAAAACCTTCTTAACAAAGGATCATTAAGTACAACATACTTTTTTTTCCCAAATAGAGAAGGGAGTGCCAGGGAATTGGCAAGCAGTTCCTTGGGAAAGTTTCAAGTATTGGCTGAACTGTTTTAAAAAGATTCTAGGCCTGGCTGGAGGCAGAACACCGCCAACCTGCTCTTAGTTGGATACTATTTCATAGACTGCAGTACTGATCTCAATGCGGAGAAGAGGAAGGAGTGTCCCATGCGGCGGCAGCAGCAGCCCTCACACTGATTAAAGGATCCTTGCAGTGTTGTGAAGATCTGTCTTGCCTGATACTGACACAAACCAGAAACATTTTTGGCGTCCAGGAGGGATCAAAAAGGCAACCAATTTTTATCACAAAAGTTTACAATTTGAGTATTCTCAAGCCATGAGTGTTAACACTTTCAATGAATCCTTTTATAGCATTTACCTTTAAGTCTAAGTTGACTCATAGCTTACTCATAATTCACAATAACTTTCATTAATTCTCTAAAAGAGTTACTGACTTGGTGAAAAGGAACTAAACCAGATTTGAACCTAAAAGCTAAATAAGGATATTCAGATTTCTCTAAAGATTTTACACCATGAAAATGACTTTGGGTCAGCAGGATCTACTCAGTTAAATTGAATGCAAAAGAATCAGGCATTTTACCTGGTTATGGCACTTGTTAGAATCTATTATTTCTAACTTCTACGTACAGCATCCAGTGAAAAACATACTGGGGAGACTCAACCTTTGTGAGAAAAGGTTCAAACTTCTGAAAATTTAAATTTGCCTTAAATTCTCTTTGCCACACTGCCTTTGATGTTCTAGAAAGTCCATGTAGTTCTCTAGAGATACTGACTTCAAAAAGATGGTTATCAAAGACTAATCCATGTACCTCTGATTCAGTGTTTTTATGTTTTTCACTTCCTGGGAAGGAGTAAAATCTCTTTTCTATTGTTCTGAGTCTATTACATTTAATTCTGCTCTTCAGTGTCAAAGATCACAGAAAACAATTGTGACCTGAACAATTCTTCTAGAAGCCAGGAATTGGTGTTCGATAGATATTGTATACTAAATAAAACCCACCAGCATGGGGTTATATAGAAAAGCAATTTATTCCATTGTAAGCACTTACACAGTTAGTCATGGAGAGTAACAGGCCTGTTGGCAAAACAGGTCACCCAAACAGAGATGGTATCAAACTAGTGGTAAAGGACTAACTCCTATTTAAAAAAAAAAAAAAAAGCAACTCTTATCCAGGATTAATTTAATTTTAAAAACAAATACAAGCTATCAATTCACTCTTCTCAACTTAACTGGACAGTCTACCTGTGGTATAACTGTCAGGTAAAACATACATCTTTACAACTTGGTGGTCCCAAGTTTTTTTAAAAAAAAAAAAAAAACCATTTCACAGAAAGGAAAGAAATAATATGCAAACAGCTCAAGAAATACACTAACAAGCAAAAATATATGGGAAAAGAGGAACACACAGCTTTGACTTAACTGAAGAAATTGAGAAAATGGTCTACATAGAAAAATGTGCATCCTGCAAAGTCAGGTATGAAGACTTTAGAGTAGGAATTTATGACTTGAATCTCCCCTATTTCCTGAATAAAAAGGCCATCTTGCAATCTTTATATATCATGGCTCAGACACCTACCTCACTTGGTTCTATTCCTTACTCACTCTAACCTTTATTTAAATGAGTCTGAAAAACCTGGGGCAGTAGAAGAAGAAAAATAACCACACACAACATTCCCCTTTCTGTGGCTACTTTAGACCTTTGTTACTACAAAATTCCTGAAGAAAATTTAAATATAAGTCTGTGGCTTTGCTGAATAAAGTCCTCCAGTTAATATTTAGAAAATACCCTCTTGTTGTTTGAGCTAACAACATTGTTGAAGGTACGTAATGTAGAGGGTTAGCTGAACAAGTCTGTGTCTCAAAACCAGTGTTAAATCAATCTCAGGGTTGAGAGGAAAAAGGGGGAGTCTAAAATCACAAGAAGTACAGACAAATCTAGGACCCTTGTCCTTCTGGATCCACACTTCCTTCAGGGTCTTCATCGTTATAAATGTTCTCTGCCTGCCCAAAAACAAGAAAAAAAGAGAAAAGTATCTTTAGTATTTCAAAATACATTAAACCAGGGAGACAGATTATGAAGTATGGTCTGTACAATCAACCATGAGTTCTTCAGGCATTTTATTTATAATTGTCAAAAACCTTAAAAGCAACACAAATATTTACATTGATAAATAAAAAAAAAATACACACACCAGTATTAATTTGGTAATAAAGTCAGTAACACTGTAAGGGTTCATTTAGAGTAAATGTCTAGAATAGGCAAATCCACAGACAAAAGTTGAGTGGTGCTGCCTAGTGTTGGGGTGGAATGGAGGAAAATGGTAACGACCAATAAATAGGGGGTCTCATTTATGGGTAAATGTGATGGTTGCACAAATTTGCAAAACTACTAAACCATTGAATTGTACATTAAACAAAGAGAACTTCCCCATTAACAAGAAACATGTACAAATCTCTCTCTCTTTCTCTCTCTCTATATATTTTAAAAGATTATTTATGCATACAGAACTGGGGTACAAGCCAGAGGTGCAGGGGCGGTGAGAGGCTTCACCAGAGACAAAGTGGGGAGCAGAACAGGCCCGACTGACGAAGTGCACTGCTGAGGAGAGCAGCAGGCGGGTCAAGAGAGGTCTGCCACTGGGATCACCTCAGGGGAAGGCAGGGATGGAACTCATGCTGAAGTGGCTTTAGCTTCTTAGTGCTGTGCTTTCACCCGCTGTGCCACCAGGGAGGACCCGCAATTTATGTTTTTAAAAGAAAAATTGCTTTCACGTAAAATAAACTCTACTACTTGATGAAATACCTATATTCAAAGGCACAATCTTATATACAAAAACCATTTTTATACTGTTCTCAGCATCTGTCACATCCGTGCATAGGTCACTAGCCTAGATGCCACAGCAGATGGGGTAGTCTTGTCTTCAAAGTTCTTATAATTTGACTGTTGTGCTATGAAATACATACAATTCTGTGGTAGCTTTTCCCCTGATATCAATTCTCTAATACTACTTTAACAGGGTCCTCAATAATTCAGTTCAATCCTGACACTAACTACCCAGAGGTAGCATCAGACTTTGGCAGGCTGTGACTAAGGGCTCAATCCCAGAAAACTTTCCTCACTTCAGCATGTTTGAAGCCTTTTATGTCCAGGCTACATGCATTTCTGTCCTACTTTACTAAAAAACTCCTAAATTGGGTCTGGTAATTCACTGAAATGACTCACAGAACTCAGAAAAGTACTTTACTATTAACGGTTCACTATAAATGTTATAAATCAAGAACAGCTAACAGAAAATATGCAGAGAAGGTGGAAAAGGGAACACAGTTTGCATGTCCTCCCAGGGTGTGCCATGGTCCTAGCAAAGATAAACTCACCATAAACTCATCAACAAATTAAAAAAAAAAAAATTTTCATATAGAGTTTCGCAGTCCCTACCCCACTTATGAATGGAATGAGACTGAAAGTTCTCTCTCTAATCAAGTTTGCACTTCCTACAGACCAGTCCCAATCTGATACTAAATAGAGTTTCCTTTTAAGTAGCAAAGGAGACTCCTACAGGCCTCCCTGGTGGCACCAGAAATTAAGTCACAGGACTAGGAAGCTACTAGTAGGCACCAGTTCGATCTCAGGCCAGGGAGGTGACCCACATGGCATAGAAGACTTCTCCTGCCTCACTTGCTGCTCTCCTCAGCAGTGGATCCTCCTGTTCTGCTCCACACTGTGCATCCTGTCTCACCCTATCACATCTCTTGGCCTACACCCCAGCTCTTGTATGCATAAATAAATCTTAAAAAAAAAAAAAAAGACTACTACTACTCAGAAAATCCCAAGGTTTTAGAAACTCTCTGCAATGATCCAATGTCTACTTCCTATACCACAATTTTAGAAAAAAAATGAGTCTAACAGCTTGGCTGGATGTGAAGCCCTTGAAGGTAGTATAGTCTTGACTCCTACAACATTCCCACAAAACTACTAAAATACCATTAGCTGACTGATTACTGACTATGTAGGGGAGCCCATTTCCCTTCTGGTTGGGATTCATAACTTTCTGTAAATATTTTAAAAATATTTACTTACTCATGCATGTAAGAACTGCAGTGAAGGCCAGAGCTGCAGGAGTGAGAGGATTCACCAGAGACAGAGTGGGGAACAAAATAGGTGCATCTCTTAAAACACACTGATGAGGGAAGCAGGAGATGGGACAGGAGAGGTCTGCTGCACCATGTGGGTCACCTGGACTGGGGATTGAACTCAAGCTACCGTGGCTGCTTATAACTTCACACTGCTGAGACTTCAACCTGTTGCGCCACCAGGGAGGGCCCACTCTTCCTAGTTTTAGATATACACTGAGACCCCAAATTCCTTTGGAATTAATTTACTGGACTTTATCATTCAAAAGTTAAGCATTTTTGGGACTCCCAGGTGGCCTAGGGGTTAAATCTAAGTGCTACCACTGTGAAAGCCCACTGCTAAGGCCTGAATTCAATCCTTGGCCAGGGAACTAACCTGCATATGGTGCAGTAGACCTCTCCTAGTTTGCCCACTGCTCCTCTCAGCAGTGTATTTCAGTAAATCTACCTGTTTTGCACCCCACTGTCTTTGGTAAATCTTCTCACCACTCCCACCTACCCCCTGTACCTCTGGCCTATAATCCAATTCTTCTATGCATAAATAAATCTTACACACACACACACACACACACACACACACACACACACTATCAAATAGAAACCCACTAAGGTGTGACAGATAAATAGGGAAGTTGGATATTTTAAGGTCAGGGAGAAACATTGCAGACACAGTGTAAAAAGTGATCTAGACTCAGATGAATAGATAATTAAGAACTCAAATTCTCTGTCAGCAGACTGGAGAAACATTGGAGTCGTAGAAAATAATTAAGTCAGAAGGAGGAAAGGGGAGAGAAGAGATGAAAAATATGATTTTGCTGAATTTGAGGTATCAGAGGGACAACTAGAAAGGTTAAAAACAGGCAGCTGAAATGCTAGAGTACAGATATGCAGGAGGAAGCTAAACAGATGCCAGTTAAGTGTCACTATGTCCATATATTTAACCTCCGAAAGGACTATACAACTTACCATTTGCCACACTTGCATGATATTATCTTCTGATACAGAACAAATCACCCAAGGTTCATTGGGATTCCAGGAGAAATCAGATATCTTGGCAGTGTGACCCCCATGAATAAACTGAAAGAGGAAGGAAAGCAAAGACATGAAAAGCAGACAGAGGGTAATACAGCCCATTTAAATGCCACTGAGTGTCTGTAACATACCAGTAACTCCGGTGGCCCATCTTCTGCATCTTCTGGGGATTGCTCCTCTCCAATTTTACTAGTACAACAAGATTTTAAAAGTCAAAACAGATTTACCCTGAACAATTAACATCAGTAATTGTCAACAGAGAAAACTTCCCCAAAGAGTAATTAATAAGATTTACCTTAAGTCCCAGACATTCAGTCTGCGATCAGTACCACTAGAAGCCAAAATAGTCTCATTATGAGGCGACCACTGAACCTACACATCAGAATGAAGAAAACAGAAAAGCTGTCAATTAAAAAAATTGAGAGGAAAATACTAAAATACTGATATATACCCAACTTAATATATATTCCTAAGCCTAAGACAATTAAGCTGTTGTTCTACTCCACCTTGTATTTTTCAAGATCTCACCTTATCTATTCCTATGGTCTAGTTCTGGTTTCTAGTAAAACATAATCCAATTCTGACTTAAGAAGTACAAATCACGCAGAGTAATTATTTTCCCAAGCACTTACTATGAGTTCAGTATCACAAATAAGTAACCAAGAACTCTTTACAATGATTAAAGTTAGCTATTATACACGCAACATCACATACTGTTACAAAGAAAGTTCTCCACCAGGCAAAGAAAAGGATTAACTAGCGATACTTAGGGAAGAATATGGATACCCTTCAGGCAAGAATACCATTGTAATTAAGCAAGGGCAAAGAGAGAGGGTGAAAACCAAAATAAATACTGAGCAGGCAGAACTGAAAAAAAAAAAAAAGATTAAAAAGATTATGTGTGCTAAAATAGGGCTCATCCAGAGCCCAGTTCAGATGTCACATTCATGCCATCACAATTAATTTTGAGTATCTTTGATTTCTTACACATTGACAAAACCAACTTTTAAAGTAATGTTTTAGAAACAGGACATGCCTCACTAATTTTTTTTTTAAAGATTGATTCTGCACACAGAACTTGGGGTACAGGCCAGAGGTGCTGGGACAGTGCAAGGATTCACCAGAGACAAGAGTGGAGAGCAGAACAACAGGCAGACTGACGGAAGGAATGTCAGGACAGGTTGATGAGATAAACAATGGTTTTCTTGTTATCTCAAGAATGTAGGTGATCAATGTCCAGTTTGAAGAAGTACCAAGAGGTAAACAATCCTAATTCCTAAAGAGATTAGCAGGGTCATACAGAGAACGTCTATTACTAAATGATAAACCACTAGCACACCTAGGTTTTATGAAAAATTAGTGACATTAGTTTATTTTCTCTTACCTGGAATATTTCATCCTTATGTGATTCAAAGGAATGCAATTTAAGTTTCAGATTTCTCAGATCCCACAAAGCAACAGTCTGTGTACAAAAAAAAAAAAAAAACCCACAAGAACAATTACCAGCTTTTTTATTAAAAAAAGGAAAAGGAAGCCCAAAACTAAGAGATTTCTATATAGTCAAAAGAAGCAGGAGGAATTCACCCAACATTTTCTCTTAAACCAAACTGACCTTGTCAGCTGATCCTGTGGCCAGAATGAACTCACTATAAGGATTGAAAGAAAGGCAGTTCACTTCAGCAGTGTGAGCATCCACCGAATGGCTTGGCTTGGAAGTATTGTTTGACCGAGTATCCCAACTTCAGTAAAAAAAGATTGAAAGAGGCAATTAACCCTAAAATTTAGATAAAATAAGAAGAAAAAGCTCAAGAATGGATTCTACTCACATCATAAGTTTCTGATCATCAGCAACTGACCCAAACAGAGACTCATGGAGCAGGTGCCAGGAAACATCTTCTACTACAGCTGTGTGCCCTGTAAAGATGGTCTTCGCATCCACCACTTTTCCTTCCTTTGGAACAGCGCTAATATCCCACAGGCAGATGGTCTTAAATGTAAAATTAATAATTATATTAAAAGGAAGAATCTTCCTTCACCACATACCCAGAAAAGAAACCAACTGATAACTAGCTCAAATTTACATGCGAAGGACACATACGTGATCATCCGACGCACTAAGTAAGTGCCCACTGAGATTTGGGTTCCAAGAAAGCCCATAGCCTTCCTTCTGATGTCCACGGAGACGCAAGTCAGGGTTGCACTCTCCAGAAGGGTCTGAAAAGTAAACACATCAAGACTATCCAGTCTATTGCCTCTTTGGGGCTACAAAGTATAATGGAATTTTGATCAAGAGGTCTAAAGTTCTTGGTACTTATAAGCAACAGAAACCAATTATAGCCAAATATGTTTATTAAGCTACACCATCACCTTTTCTATGTAAAAGTGTTTCTTTACACCAAGGAGAGAAGGAGTATACATACAAGCCACAAGATCTCAAAGAAAAACAAGCAATTAAATTCAGATTGAGTGGAATATATTCCTGTAATGACTCTATATACATGACAGAAAAAGGCAGGTACCTGGCTTAGAAGGATGTTTTGTATAGTCAAAAACAAGAACGTCACTGGATGGAGTCTTCGTCGCAATGATGCAAGGGTTCTGGGGCATATAACGTGCCCTGTTTACTTCTCCTTCATGGTTAATCTTGATTTCTATTTCAATTTTTCCACTAACTGAGCCAAAACCTCCAAATTCTGTAAATAAGATACATTAATTGCAACTGAGGACAAAGCAACAGCTACTTAACAGATGTTACTCAAAGTATGACACTAGCAAGGCTTTTTGCCATCTGATACAATACTAGAAATAATGCAGCTATTTATTAGCACTATAAAGTACTTTTATACCCCTCATTTCATTTGATTTTAGTCCTACACAATAGGGAAATCCAGTTATCTAACAAAAGTTTTACAGGGAGTAGAAGGTTTGAGCACCTACATTAATCTGTTCATTAGTGATAAGACTATGGCAGAACCTTAACCCAGCCCCTATTTTTCTGATTGCTAATCTAGTACTTTCAGTTATACATATCAGTGACTCTAAGCAGTTACATACTTAAGTAAGTCTCACATTACCACCTGAAGGTAGGAATACTGTAACTCTACTTCACAATCAGGCTTTCAAACCTCATTTACAGATTAAATAAAACCTAAGCTGCTGTTGATTATACATTGTGCTAGATACTAAAGCATTCCTCTTATATCATTTAACTGAAGTTCTAGTTTGAGATGATTTTCCTGAAATATGATACTGCATTTCACCATCTCTTAGCCTGTGAAGGAAAAACAGCCACAACAGCTGGTTCCATTTTCCCAACCCCCCACTTAAACTTGCCAACCAGTCGTTGGTTGAAATAAACCAGGTAGGTAAGGGGGACTAGACAAAAACATTTTTTAATCCACATCTGACCACTGTATGCACTTAAGAGAGTTCTCTAAGTACCATTATAAAATGTATAATTTGTGACTATGTAATCTTGGCAAAGTAATGTATAAACAAAGGTAGTTAATGATTAGTACAGGAATTATAGAAGGAAGCTGAAATTACTAAAAAAGAGCCAGAGCATGGCCTAATGAGTGCTGACAAGCTTGGTGATTTGGAAAATGCCCTCAATTTCTTTTTCTTTATATTAAAAGATTTTTAAATTCATGTTTACAGAACTGGTGTACAGGCCAGAGGTGTGGTGGGTGAGAAGATTCACCAGAGATAGAGTGGGGAGAAGAACAGGCAGATCTACTGAAGTACACTGCTGAGGGGAGCAGTTGGCGGGTCAGGAGAGGTCTGCTTGCCATGTGGGTCACCTCCGGAGCAGAGATCAAACTCATGCTGAAGTGGCTTTAGCTTCTTAGTGCTGTGTTTTAACCCACTCCCTGCGCCACCAGGGAGGGCCCGCCCTCAATTTCTTATCCATTTACCAGAGTTGTGATATAATATTGATATAATATATAGCTATAATAAACAATGCTCTATCAATTAGCATTGTTACGCAAGAGTCACATTTTAAAGGACAAGATTCCTTTCAAAAAGGATATAAGTGGGTAACATGGCTGGCCTATTTGACAACTTCCAATTTCAAAATAATTTTGTAAGTTAAAAAGCAAACAATTTAGGGCCCTCCCTGGTGGCGCAACAGGTTAAAGCACAGCTATGAAGTTCTCCGCAGCCACTGCAGTACGAGTTCAGCCCCTGGCCAGAAAGAGGTGACCCACAGAGCTTGGCAGATCTCTCCTGACCCACCTGCTAGTCTCCTCAGCAGTGTATTTCAGTAGATTTGCCTGTTCTGCTCCCCATTCCGTCTCTGGTGAATCTTCTCACCCCTTGCACCTCTGGCCTGTACCCCAGTTCAATATGTATAAATAAATAAATCTTTACAAAAAAAAGGCAAGCATTTCATAAACAGGCCACAAAACTAAAATTGAAAACGGGACTCTAAAGAAGCAAAACAGTAACAAAAAACATTAACCACTTTACTTAACTACAAACCAAAAGTATCTACAATATACAAAAAAGGGAAGAAATGCAACATGATCTTAAGGAACTTTCTGTCCAAACACTGAATGACACACACACACAAATATGGAGGATTAAGACAGAAAAGCTTAATAACTGCCAGAAGAGAGATACCAGTAGTAAGGGAAGAGTGACAGCTGGCATGGAGCTCAAAAAGTAAGGGATAGTCATTATATTATGTGGATTATTTTGGTGCTGGGTAGTACAAGTACAGTAATAAGTCAGCTTCCAAGATTGACGATTTAAGTTTCTAAGAGGATATATCTACTTAAAAAATAATTAGGGATTCCCAAGTCTAAGCTGATCCACAGAGGTCACACTTGAACAAAGAAAATTTGATCAACGTGTAGTTGAATAAATATCAAGGTCCAACTGTATTCCTATTTTATTTATTTGCTTGTTTTTGCCTTAAACACTATTTAAAAAACTGAGGTATAACATAATAAAGTAAACATAGTATACAGTAAACATAATGTAGTAAAAGTGAGTAGCCTAATGAATTTTCAAAATTGTATACATCAGGGGAACTACCATCCCAAATAAAAATATAGACCACCTCCAGCTTCCTTCCGCTCCCCCCAAGGTACTATCCTATCTAACCAAACTTTGCAACCAGGTAACTCTAGCATTCTGATTTTCTACTACTAAATTACTTTCTAAGTCTATTAAATATTCTGAAACTAAGTGTAAGTGTGAATGTTAACATCCTGAAGCAAATACTCAGTTGTTTCATTATGATTTAGTGACTCTGAGTCAAAAGAAAAATTTTTAAAAAACATTCCCCAAATAAGTTATTAAAAATATGTTTGTTAATATTTTAAGACCATGGTAACAGACTCAAGTAAAATCTTACATTTTTAGGAAGCTCAAAAATGTGACCTAATCAGTCAGGCCCTAATCTAGTACAAACACAAATTCTTTTAATATCAATATAGGCCTAAGCCACAGTTCTTTCACTTTGAATGATCAGTGACATTTTGAAACTGTCTGCCATCAATTACCTCAAACAAAAAAGGACCAAGTAAATAGTAATCAAGTTCAATCTGAGAGTCTAGAGCATTTCATCGGAGAGCAGTGTGTGAGACTAGAAAGCTATCTATCTAACAACCACCCACAAAACTTCTGTAATGTGTGTTTTCTAGTAAGGATTTGGTGATTTATATAGGCAAATGCATGTATCATACTAACTGGTATCTGTAACTGTTTTGTATCATTAAGTATTAGTAAGGACAAAGGACAGGAGACTATAAACACAAATCGGTTTAACCTCAAAAACTCAGTTACCAGACAGATGAGTGTATATCTAAAATACACCATAGTATTAAAAAAAAAAAAACCTAACACACTTAGGAAAAACTTATTCTAAACTGAACACCAAAACAAGCCTTTAAGATTATAAGAAATTGGGGAAAAAGTGTCCACAATCTATTTGTTGGGTATAACTTATTAAAGAACCAAAAGAGGGGCCTTCCTGGTGGCGCAATGAGTTAAAGCGCAGCACCGTGACGCTCACAGCAGCCACTGTAGCATGAGTTTGATCCCCAGCCAGGTAGGTGATACACATGGCATGGTAGACCTCTCCTGACCCACCTGCTGCTCCCCTCAGCAATGGGCACTGTCAATCTTCCTGTTCTGCTTCCTGCTGCTGTCTCCCGTGAAGCCTCTCACCCCATCTCCAGCCCCTCCCCCACTGCACTGTGGCCTGCACAACTCTTTATGCATAAATAAATAAATCTTAAAAAAAAGAGAGAGGCCCTCCCTGGTGGCGCAGCGGGTTAAAGCACAGCACTGAGAATCTGAAGCCACTTCCGCATGAGTTCGATTCCCGCCTGCCGCCTGCCCGGAGGAGACCACATGGCGAGCCAGACCTCTCCTGACCCGCCCGCTGCTTCCCTCAGCAGTGTACTTCGTAGATCTGCCTGTTCTGCTCCCCACTCTGTCTCTGGTGAAGCTTCTCACCGCCCCTGAGCCTCTGGCCTGTACCCCAGTTCTGTATGCACAAATAAATAAATCTTTAAAAAAAAAAAAAAGAGAAATGAGCAAAAAACAAAAGGCAAAAAAAGACAGAAGGCAATTTTTTTAGTACAAGCATAATATTAAATCTACTGTTGGCAAGGGCACAGAGACACAAATTACCTGCTTGTGGTGGGATTGCTTATTTTTTTTAAAGACAATTTATTTACACTATCAATTAAAGTTTTTAGAAAAAAATATTTATTTATGCAAAAAGGAACTGGGATCTAGGCCAGAGGTGGGGGCATTGAGAGGATTCAGCAGAGACAGAGTGGGGAGCAGACTAGGCAGATCTACTAAGATACACTGCTGAGGGGAGTTGAAGGTGGGAGAGGAGATGTCTGCTGCACCACATGGGCCAGCTCCCTGGCCTGGGATCAAATTCATGCTGCAGTGGCTGGAGATAGCTTGTTAGTGCTGAGACCAGGGAGTCACCAGGGAGGCCCAGTTATTAATTATATTTAAAAATGTTCTTGCTTTTGACCCAACATACCACTTAGAAAATTATCCTACAGCAAAACTGTAGACAAGGCCTGTACAAAAACTGTGTTTGAAATCTGAAGACTGGCACTTGAATGTCAATAAAAGATGGTTAATAATGACAAGCATATAGTCATCAAGAGATAGGTCTTTGTATGCTCACGTAGAAATCACACCAGACTGGAAAAGCATATTTTATGCTCTAGTTCAAGCACCATGAAAAAATGTTTAGCATATGAGCACTTTACCTATTTGTTGAATGAAGTATTACAATAAATGGGACAAATTATTCAGAAAAATCATATATCAATTTAATAGTGGTCTATAAGGGCTAAGTTTATGGGGAAGAGAGAAGTCTTCAATATTATAATTCCTTTTTATTTAAAGAATAATCTACTATATAACCAATCCAAGTATTTACAATGTAGTCAAGCAATCAAAAATCCCATTTAAAGACAATTTATCTTCATTTACTAGAAAGGAAACTAAGGCTTAAGACGTTAAATGACTACTTCAAACCACATGATTAGTGAGAGGTAAACAGCACCATCAGTCCTGATTCTTTACTTTCAGTATTGTTCCAGTAAGCGTATTTTATATTTAGTCACTTAGGTCAGTGACACAAAATCAAGTTTGTTGATTTTTATCCTATGAATTTATTTTGCATTCTGCACCATGCCAAGCTAACTATGGAACAATCTAAAGATTAAATGAACATTACAATTCTGACAAATCACTGAAGCCCTTGAGAACTAAGAGCAAAACATAGATTCCACTAATCAAAGAGAAATGTATTTAAAAAAGCAAATACCTAACCTTTAGAAGCACAAAGAAAACCCATCTTCCATCTCTTTGCAATAATTATAATTTCTTACTGTGCTTAATTTACAAACTAAACTTTTATTATAGGTATGTATGTACAGGAAAAAGGCATAGTATGTTCAGGGTTTGGACAATATCCGTGGTTTAGGCATCTACTGAGGTCTTAACACATTTCTTGATAAGTGGAGACTTCTGTAATTAAGTGGCTCATTTAATTCTTTTATATATAGCAAGAGCCATTGTTAAGTTACTTCTATTATTTCAAACCTGAAAAGGAAAATTTAAGCATGTGTTGTGCAATATTTTTTTTCATTATCGCTTAAAAAACCTTCTAAGACATTCTTTCTGATCCTTGCCCATGAAATTTTAATATCATCCCCTTTAAGAACCAATTTTCACCCCCTTAGGGATAATAGCTTCTATGCGGAACAGCAATGTATGGTAGATTTTTGTCTCTTTCATTCCAGAAATCCCCAACCACAACCATAGTTGAGGAAGGTTTATAGGAAAGGTAACAAAACCAAAGCTCCAATCATCTTTCTAAACTAAGACAATTTTATCAAACTGTACATCCTTTTTATGACCTCCTAAAAGCCATGAAAGAGGTAACCCACATTTGCATCATTACTTTTCACTGGTAAGGATCATACCTCCTTTTTCACTGTCATAGTGCGAAGCATCAAATTGAGCATCATCATTAGGGAGCTGCACACTGGCTATCACAAGGTGGTTTTGTTCATCTGATGTGTGGGTCCCAAGGACAAGGCGATGAATGCTGAAATCTTTCCCTTCCGGTCTGTAATGTTAATAGATGGTCACTACAAGTTAGTAACCCTAAGAGAAACTGTAAAAGTCAGTTTTATACATGTATGCAAAAGTAATTATTACAATCAAGTTTTGAGATAGTCATTAAGAATCACATTTTCTATTTTTGTCTTCCATAAATACAAACATAAGGATAACTACAGGAATATATGGCACTTCACCTTATAACTCTTCATTACTTGGCTGAAAATTTACAATGATTAAAGGGGAAATGTCTACTGGAATAAAACATGATTCAACTACTCATCCTTTAGGTTACTTGGTAGGTTAACTTCACTTAAATGAAAAGGATAAACAGCATAAGGCAAACTAATTTTTTGTTTTTAAAGATTTATTTATGCATACAGAACTGCAGCGTAGGCCAGAGGTGCAGTGGGTGACAAGAATCATCAGCAACAATGGGGAGTAGAGGGTGGGTTAGGAGAAGTCTGTAGCACCATGTGAGTCACCTCCCTGGCTGGGGATCTAACTCAAGCTACAGTGACCGTGGATTACTTCATAGTGCTGAGACTTTAACACATTGAGCCACCAGGGAGGCCACTGGTAAACTTTTTAAGACTTACGAATTGCCCAATCAATGGACACATTACTCCAAATACAATGGGAGTAAAAAGTGATTAAAATTTGATTCTCATCCTCAAAAAACCGGACACAATGAGTTTTGTAAACAAGTAAATCAATATATATGCCACATGAAGGTACACAAGAGTGAGTTTAGGGGCCTCCCTGGTGGCACACAAAGGGCTAAAGCATAGCATTTTGAAGCTATCAGCAGCCACTGCAGCTTGAGTTTGATCCCCTGCCAGAGGAAGTAACCCACATAGTGCTGTAGATCTCTCCTGACCCACCCACTGCTCCCCTCAAAAGTGTGTTTCAGTCTATCTGCCTGTTCCACTCCCCACTCTGTATCTGGTGAATTCTCTCATCTCCCTTCACCTCCCTTCCTAGTTCTTATACGCACAAATAAATCTTATTTAAATAATAAAAAAAAGGAGTTTAGGTAAGGATTACTTATTACTTCTGGAATTAAGTATTCATGAAGAGATGCTGAATGTGTCTCAATGATATATAAAATCTGGACAAGTAGGACAAGGGCAGTGGGAGACAGTATTCCAAAAGTGAGCAAAAGGGAAAGTTTACAAGCACACTACACTCTTCATGTAATTTAAATACGATGACTTCATATTTCCACTTAAAGATGAAGACACTTGCATCTTAGGAACTCTAAGTACCTTACCTAAATCACATAATGAAGTAACAAAAGTAGGACTGAAGTTAAAATATGACTTTGCATATGGGAAAACACAGTGAGAGAGGCTAGAAAGCAGGTTCAAAACAGATTGTAGGGTAATTAAATGCCAGCTTAGGGCATTCTAAACTCTGTACTACAGGAAACAACCATAGAAAATTTCTAAGGAGCACAACATCACTTAAGATATCCAGAAGGGTTAACCTAACAGTGTAAAGATGACAGCAGAGGTTTTCAGAGTATACTAGGACCAAGAGTATCAAAATCATCTGTAAACTTCTGTCAAAAACATATTCTCAGATCCACTCCAGATCTAGTGACTCAGAAACTTAGGATTAGATACTTGGTGTTAAAATCCTCCAAACTGATTATGATGTATGTTTGAGAACACACAAGTGGGAAAAAATCCTTGTTCACTGGGGAAGTACAATTCATTGGGGCTTATAAATGAATTAAGTGGAGAAAGGAAAAAAAAAAAAAAACCCCTAAGAAATGTCAAACCAAAATCAATTATGATAAAAGAAAATAAGAATAGGAGAAAGTGATATGGGGAGGGGGGAGGACCTCCCCAGAAATAATATATACAATATGGAAGAATATATACAATATATAATGTATACGATTCAGAACAAGTCATATTGGGGAAAACCAGTAAGATACTCCAGAGAAGACAAAAATAAGCAGATGAAAATTCAAGAACCCAGAAGCTACCAATAGGAATTCCTCTGCAGGGGTGGGAGGAGGTAGTAAAGAACTAACTACAAGCACATGGTTTTCTCCCCTCCAAAGGATATGAACAACTATAATAGAAAAAGAACACATACACAAGAAATTAAATGCTCAACATTAGGTATGTTCGCTAAAAAATAAATCTTAAGAAAAAAAATTAACACTGCTTCATGAGTATATTTTTTAAAAAGATGGAAATGGCAAGGTATTTGGATCAATGTCAAACATTGCAGAAAGGTTTACCTACTTAAATGAGCAAAAGCTGAAAGCTACTAAGATGATAGTATAGATTTCAATCTTGGGGACTTCTGTATTAATTTACAGCTTTTCAAGCTGTGTAAACAAACTATACTTATACATGGGAAACTTTTAAAAAATATTGGTTCCAGAATTTAACAGTATGGATGAGGTGGCCTAGTATTTAGGACCTATTATGGGACCAATATACATAATTTAGTGCAGAACTAGAGTAAATTTGGAATCACCATTGAATTATTTGTCATTAAATATTTTGCCATAGGTCCTAAATGGTTTGTACTACCTGTCAGAAACATATAAACTCACTTAAGCTGAACTCAAATTAACTATTAGGAATTCTTAATCATGATAAAGAAGCCTCCAACTCTAAATTCCTATGTAGTTTTTATTTGTATAACTTCCTTAGTTAGATCACCCCATTTTTAATGCACTGCAAAGGTAGCAGTGCAGTCTTAATTAAGTTATTAAAATTTATATAAAATTTCCATTACTTAATAAAAATTTTTAAAAAGTTCCATTGCTGAGATTTAAAACTACTTTTGCAAATATCTTGTTGTCTAAAGCTAAGTTTTGATGGAATCCATTTATATTTAACACACAATACAATTTTTAATTGCTAATCTGAATAGTAAAGCAGTTTTGTAATTTAAAAAACTCATTATTACAATTTATAATATACACACAAAAAACACTATTCCAACAATGCACACTGGTTTTGCCAAAACTTTATTCACCATCTTGGCATTGTCAATTCTTCCTGGAAGCTTTCCTGATATCTATGTTGAGGAACTTTTCCAACCTCTGATCATTTCCTCTGTGCCACACTTATGTTTTTAGTTTGTCCTGTTATACTTTATATACACAGTCAAAGCAGGGACTGTGTTTTACCTAATGTGTAAGCCCTCAAATGTGACCAGTACACCATCAAGTGTAAGCTACATGAAATAACATTTCATCTCTATTAGGGTAGACAGAGACCTCATCACACTCATTTTAGGATTAACCAGCTACTACCAGTGACTGTGAGATTCAGGTTTTATTGCAAGAACTGGAATCACAGGACTTTGGGAAGCTGACAAGTGTTACAGTACTGGGTCAACTACAGTCGTTACATGGCTATTCAATTCGGTATCAGAAAAAAGAAACAAGTTTTTCTTATCAGCTAAATTACAAAACAGTTTCACATGTTGTCTTTTTGGCCTAGAAAAAATGTCACCAATAGGTCTACATCACGTGCCCTCTACGGGTGACTGGAGAGAGGAAAATTGGGAGAAATCAACGTAAGAAATCTACTTCAAGAACACATTAAAATAACGTTCAAGAGATTCACGTCACCTGGTTACATCTGGAAGCCACTGTGCAGTTAGGCTGGGCCATTCCAGAGCATGGGTCATCACCAGATCGTAAAGAAAAGGGGTGTTCTTTTTCCATATTTTGTACTCTTCGTTGATCACACGTTCTTCTACTGCGTCATCAAAGGCTGCTAAATATTTTTTGAAGAAATTAAGTTAGTGAACACAAACGGAACCCGAGTTCTGATTTCCAAAGCTATGGGCACGGGGGCTGAGTCCTATCTCGGCAAGAGACTTGGATAAATCTCAAGGCGGAGCCACAACACCCTCTCCACCCCTCGCGGAGCCCGAACGACCCCGGGTCCTCCCCGCCGGCACCCCGTTAGCCGCCGAGGCGCGGGCCTCGGGCGCATGCTCCCGGAGGCGGCCGGTCCGCCGAACGGGCGAGGAGGCCGGAACAGCGACCCGGGGGGCGAGGGGACCGGGTGGGGAGCACCTCGAGAGAGGCGACTGACCGACGCGAGCGCGGACAAGGGCCAAACACCCTCCCGCGCCCCCCGCCAGCTTCGCCCGGCGACGGCCTCAGCTCTCAGAACTGGCGCGCCGTTAGCTCGCCCGGGAGGCGACTGCCTCTCAGCCCTTCGACGGTGGGCACCGCACTCAGCAGAGTTGGGCCTGCACGCCCTGTTAGGCCGTGTCGAGGCCGCGGCGCAAGCCCGGCACCCCCGCTTCCCGCCCTTCTGGGGCGGCCCCCGCACCCTTACCTTCCTTGTCGGCCATGGCGAGCAAGCAAGCCGGGGGGGATCCCGGGGTCGAGCGTTGCGGGAGGGGCGGGGAGGCTGCGGGCGCTCGCTCTGCGCGCGCGGCCTCTATTGTTTCCTGCCGCTCCTGCGTGAGGGTCGACTCGCGCACCTTCGCGCCAACGGTAGCCAATGGGAGCGCGCTGAACGGCGAAGGGGGCGGGGCAGCCGCATTTGTAGCCTATCCGGACGCTCAGAAACGCTTTCGCGGAGGCAGAGCGCGCGCTCCACCTCTGCCCCTACACCGCCCAGAGCCCATTTCCTTCGATTGCGCGCGCGGGGCTGCTGCCAGTGAGTCCACCCGTGGTCACGTGACAAAGGTTTCGTCCGCACTCTCGTGGGGGCAGCCATTTTCTTAAAGGCTGCTAAACGCACTACTTCAAAAATTCTCAGATGAATAATCTATCATGCGTTCAAGTTACAAACTCTAGGGGTGAGGCATCACTTAAAACTGGAGATGTCTGGCTGACATGACCCCTACTCAAAAGACCCCCAACTTATGTGTTTCCTTAGATTTTAGAATTGATTGAGGAAGCATGAGCAGAAAATGGGGCTTTTTAAAGAAAAGTTCCCAACCGTGAGGCCTGAAAAAGACGACTGCGAACAAAGTGTCTCAGCGAGCAGAGCGTCCTGGCTCTTTAAAGGGTGTGTGTCAGGGGGTGGGGTCTAGAGCGGAAGTCTTATATCAAGGCTGAGGTCCGGTTGATGAAGGGCGGAAGTGGAGTGCGCAACACGGCTGTCATGGCGCAGGAAGAGGAGGATGTACGAGATTATAATTTGACCGAAGAGCAGAAGGCGATCAAGACCAAGTATCCGCCAGTCAATCGGAAGTACGAGTGTGAGTAGGAGGCTCAGTTCCCTGTTCGCTTTCCTCATTTGCGACTAGCGGTCTTGCTCCACGTTGCCCCACGAGCTGCTTCAGACTTGATCTCCTGGTCTCCTGTACTTTTCCAGGGAGTGGAAGCTACCAAGTTTGAGAGCCGAGAAAGTAAAGCTCTCACATTTACAGTCCTTGGAACTTTTTTCACATATGCCTAATCACATTTAGCTTGTGGGAATTTTACCAGTGTGTTGATTTTAAACATAGCCGTATTTTCAGGGTTGTCTTGCCCCTACCTCCAGC
>NW_004567109.1:16032991-16037201 GCF_000260355.1 Condylura cristata | reverse complement strand
TCCTGTCAATATTTTTTATGGTTTGTGATTCCATCTATGGAGATGATCAAACTAGTGGGTCATACAGACAGGCTCCCCATTTCTATTTAGAAAAGATGGATTTGCCTGAAATAAGCTTTCATTTCTTTTGCTAGTAACTGTTGCACTGTTTTCTTCCATTTTATTGGAGTTTGTACAGTGCATGAAGCCAGTTAGATCTCTAAATTTTGGGGTTTTTTTTTCAACCAGTAACAGTTGAGGCAGTGGCACCAAATTGTGTTGGTAGTCTATTTATCACTAAGTGCTGAGAAGTGGAATTTTTTTTTCACTTAATGTCCTTGATGAATTAATAAAAACCTTTACATTCTTCATTTTTAAAAAAAAATATTTATTTATGCTTACAGAACTGGGGTAGAGGCCAGAGGTGTGGTGGGTGAGAGGATTCACCAGAGACAGAGAGGGGAACAGAACAGGCAGATCTACTGAAAAATACTGCTGAGGGTTGCAGCAGGTGGGTCAGGAGAGATCTGCCACACCAGGTGGGTCAGTTCCCTGCCCAGGGATGGAACTGCGCTGCAGTGGCTTCAGGGGGGGGCTTCATAGTGTGGTGCTTAAACCCGTTGTGCCACCAGGGAGAGCCCAAAAACATTTACATTCTTAAAGATTATTGAAAAAAAAAAACTTTTTTTGTTTACATGGATCATATCTGTCGATATTATCCACACTAGAAATTTGTGATAGATCTTTAGTGGATTGGTATGTATAGAAAGAAAATCAAAGAAAGGATATTATTAGGAACAGGAAGGCCAGGCTAGGAACTAAGTCTTTGCACCAAAGCTTTGCAGATGTCCTGTCACTGTATTTTTAAACTTTTTAAAAGTGGAGACACAATTTATGTGTAGTAAAAGTGTTCAGATCTTAAGTGTAAAGTCTAGTGAGTTATGATAGAACCATGTAACTCATACTTCATGTAAGCAGAATCACTCAGTATAAATTCTTTTATGTCTTATTTCACTCAATATCACACTACTGCTGCACATTTTCAAGCAGTTAAAAGATTTCATTCAGTGACTACTGACAGTAAAGAAAAGAGCTGAACTCCATTCTGACCTGTACAAACAGGATTTGGCCTTTTAAAAGGAGTGTGAAAGGTGGGGAGAGCAGGTTCTCAGAAGCCTCTCCTGAGTTAGAAAAGTTAAGAATTACAAAAAGAATCACAGTAAATTCACTTAGACCAGCTGCTTTTGCTAGTTATCTAAATTGGGATTCTGTCCTCCCACAGAGTAATCTCAAATGAATGTTTCTGGGGTCCTTGAGAAAGTGTAAGTCTGATAATAAAAAAAAAAAAAAGACACATGTTCACAATTGTAAGCCCTTTTTAGTAGATTCTCTAAGAAAAGGAGGTCAAGGGCCTATCAGATGTTGGGCTGGAACAAACAGTAAGTTCTGGCTACAGTAGGGAGGGTTGGGGACCGGGCTGGTTTCAAGTCTGTTAGTGTAGGGATTTGGGTAGATTTCTGATGCACCAAGAGTTCATCAGTTTTCACTTATGGTTTCTGAGATTCACATTAATGACATTAATGTATCTATCAGTTATTTACTTTAGTTTTAATTGCTGAGTAATTTTTGCATTGTATTCCTCAATTTATCTGGTTTATTATTGATGGACATTTAAGTTTTTTAAGATTAATTTTTACTTATTTATGTACAGAAGAACTGGAGTGTAGGCTGGGGTGAGGGTTGTTAGAGGATTCACCAGAGACGGAGTGGGGAGCAGAACAGGCAGATTGATGAAGTACACTGCTGAGGGGAGCAGTGGATGAGACTAGAGAGGTCTGCTGGGCCATGTGGGTAGTTCTCTGGTCAGGGATGGAACTCATGCTGCAGTGGCTGGTGATAGCTTGATAGTGCTGAGACTTAGTCTCTTGTGCTACCAGGGAGGTCCCAGTTTTTAATATTTAGCAATAAAATTGCTGTGGAAATGCTTATGTATTTTTGTGGATATATGCTTTCATTTTTCTTGGGTTAATTTTTAGAGTCATTTCCTTTTGTTTGTCATCTCTTCTGATCATTGAGCCTCTGAGGGCATTAAGTCCTTAGTAATATTTTAGAGTGAATTACAGATGAATTTGAATCTTGAGTGCCACCAGAAGACTGTTACAATGCAAAGTACACTACGTGGGAATCAAAAACCTCTTTTCTAGTCCTGCCTCTGCCTTTAATCAGCAGTGTAGCCCAAAAAATCACAATCTCTTTGGAGTTCAGGTTGCTTCTATAAGTGAAGGAAACATCAAGTGATATCCAAGACTTCCTTCTGGCCTGACAATTCTATGACCTTAAGTAGGAAAAATTGATAGAAGTCATAATATGAATGAAAACTAGACTCAGAAATATTTAAGCGCAGATCTAATGAGCACTTGCTAAAGTAGCAGTTGAGTGTGAGATTAGAAGAAAACTCATATCCCATAGAGTTTGCTTTCTAACACTTACTGGCCAAAGGTATATCATCATGGAATATTTAAAATGCAAAAAATGACTCTTGTTTAAAAAAGATCCAGTTTTGGGGCCTTCCTGGTGATGCAGGGGGTTAAAATGTAGCACTATGAAACTATCTGCAGCCACTGCAGCACAAGTTCAACCCCCAGCCAGGCAGGTGACCCACATAAAGCAGCAGACTTCTGCCTCACCCGCTGCAGTCAATCCACCTGTTCTGTTCCTTGCTGTGTCTCTGGTGAATCCTCTCACCCACTACTTCGTGCTGCGCCTCTAGCCTGTATCCCAGCTCTTGTATGCATGAATAAGTAAAAAATAAAAGCGATCCTGTTTTATAGGATTTGACTAGCTGTTCATGAAAATGTGAGATAAAGAAATTTTGATGACATAGTTTCTAGAACTTTGAACATTAACACTATGACTATTTAAAAAGACATTGATTTGTTTTGTTGAGGAATGGCATTTCAGAAAATACATATATCTAATATGTATTAGATACGTTTTAGTTCATATAGAAGACATTGGTCCTGCTGCCTACCATAAATTGTCATTTGTTCAAATATAAATTTTGGCTTTAAAAACATTGTTTAATAAAGCAATTTTGGTTGTATAAAGGATTGCAAAGATGGGGTCTACCCCACTTTTCTTGCTCTTCAGGGATGATGTTCCTAATAATGAGTGAAATCATGTTGTGATTTGTGAGTCAAGTTTAATGACTTACAAGAGTTTTCCCCTCTTTCTCTCAGATTTGGATCATACAGCAGATGTCCAGTGAGTATAATTCGAGTTTATCCCTTTGAAACTGTGTCCTTAAACAGGAAGGCTGATTTTTTTTTTTTTAAATGTTGATGCTCCTAGTGTTCAGCTTTTATTTTGACTCTTTGAAAACATGAAAAAGATGACTTAAAAGCATCCAATTTCAGTGCTGTTAGTTTTAATCACGGTGGTTTTCTTTTGATGTCATTGTCAAGTTTTCTCCCTCGCAGCCATTTCTATTATGCAGGACATGAATGTGTTTCTGTAGGTTACATGCGTGGGGAGATACACTGGAGGAAGCATTTGAGCAGTGTGCGATGGCCATGTTTGGTTACATGACGGACACTGGCACTGTGGAGCCCCTGCAGACAGTGGAAGTAGAAACTGAAGGTAACCGGTTTATTCACAGTTGAAGATCTTGTCACGCACATGCTCAGTGTCCTGTGGAATTACATATTAAGAAAAGCAAAATTGATTATGAGCCTCTTCTTCTTTCAGCTAGCTTAAAAAATTCATTGCATTTTTAAGTTCAGCAAGATTTTAGAGATGGGTGATTAAACATCAAGTTGTTACGGTTCTTGATCCCGTGTAGGAGATGACTTACAGTCTCTTCTGTTCCACTTTTTGGATGAGTGGCTTTACAAGTTCAGTGCTGATGACTTCTTTATACCCCGGGTAAGCGAGAATTTTTCTTTTTATTCAGCAATATTTTCTAGGTTCCTATTTTATTTTTAAAGATTTATTTATTTATGCATGTAAGAACTGGGGTACAGGCCAGAGGTGAGAGGATTCACCAGAGACAGAGTGGGGAGCAGAACAGGCAGGTTGATGGAAGTACACTGATGAGGGGAACTGTGGACGAGACAGGAGAGGTCTGTTGTACCATGTGGGTCACCTCCCTGGCCAGGGATCAAACTTGTGCGGCAGTGGCTGCAGATAGCTTCATAGTGCTACGTTTAACCCATTGTACCAACAGGGAGGG
>NW_004567109.1:16025665-16032621 GCF_000260355.1 Condylura cristata | reverse complement strand
TATAAATATGTAAGATGACATTGATTTGCACAAACTATAATGACCATATAAATTTGTAAGATGACATTGATTTGCACAAACTATAATGACCGTATAAATATGTAAGATGACATTGATTTGCACAAACTATAATGACCATAGGCACTTCCTGGTAACCAGAGCTTGCCTAGAGACACACATTTTGTATTTAGATCTCTCATTATGTACTTGTCACTGATCACAAGTGTGTAATTGGAAAGCACCTGCTGTCTTCATCCACACTTTTGATGGCTCCCAACTTTCAGCTATATTTGTATCCATCCATATGCTTCTTTTGTCTCAGATGAAATGCGGCAGCTCTGCCACCTTGGCCTAAGCTAAGAAATTGCTGCTTTTAGTTTTCCCTAACATGAAAACTGAAAAGCCACATGAAGGTTGTTTGTTGCCATCAGTATCTTGATGGGAACACCTCTCCAACTTCACTGTTACCTTACATGCACAGTCCTCTCTCCTCCCATAATTCCTACCTTCTTCCCCACACCAGCATCGTGCCATATATGCACCCTACTGGCTCATTTGTCCCACAGAGTTCAGGTACCGTAATAGTACATAAAAGCCGGCTGAGAGCCTTGTCAATTATGCTTTAGGTAAAGCTGAAAAAAATTAAGCTGAGAGTGACTGGAAATATATAACATCATCCTGATCTTGCAGAGAAATTCTTTTTTTTTTTTAACAATGATGAATTTCTCCATAATTTTTATTTTATTTTTTTAAAGATTTATTTATGTATATAAGAGTTGGGGTTGTAGGCCAGAGGTATGGAGCAGAGTGGTAGTATAGGGGTGGTCATGGGAAACAGAATAGGCAGATCTAATGAAACACACTGCTGAGGGGAGCAGGGGCTAAGACAGGAGAGGTCTGCTGGACCATGTGGGTCAGCTTGCTGGCCAGGGATTGAACTTGTGCTGCAGTGGCTGCTGATAGCTTCATATGCAGAGACTTAACCCCTTCTGCCACAAGGGTGGCCCAGAGAAATTCTTTTGACTGTTTTCAGATTGTATATTTTTCAAGAATACCACCCTTGAAATATGTAAGAAAAAGTATATTTCCTTGAAATATATTGTTGACCTGTTAAGGAACATTTCATTTTATAAAATTTAATGTTTTTTTTCCCCTTTAGGAAGTGAAAGTACTTAGTATTGATCAAAGGAACTTCAAGTTACGGTCAATTGGGTAAGTTTTGAAAATCTTTGAAGTGGTAAGTCATGAGTGTAGTGGGCAGGAGACAAATGGGAATGTTAAGTCCGCGGACCAGTTGCATCCCAGAAAGGTTTGCAGGCTAAGCTTTGTGGGGCGCCTGGAGCTCGGCCTCACCTCAGTTTTGGAGAATCAGAAACTCATCAGAACAAAGTTGATTCTGGTGGTTAAATCTGAATCCCAATTTGTTGGTTTTTAGTGTATGCATACACACCGAAAGAAAAACAACATCATATAAAATTGGTAGATGGCACAGGTCCTTGCTTGGCCATGGTGAATGGGAAACACTGGTATGTTCTTTCTCACTGATCCGCACATTTCATTCAAGCCGGTTCCGTGAATAAATTTCACTTTTTATTCAAGCATTCATAAGCATGTGGTTAGGTTGCTCTGATTCGATTTAGTGTTCTACAGGTTTCTTTAGTCCCTTAATGATAGCTTTTAAAGCATATAAGGAGAAAACAATTGTTAAATCTTAAAAATCTTAATCATGTTTTCATTTTCCTTCTCAAGGTGGGGAGAAGAATTCTCATTGTCTAAACACCCTCAGGTATGTTTTTAAATCCAGCCATGGAAAACATTTTTCTACTTTTCTACTTCACCATAAAGCAGTAAATTCTGGACAGCTCTAATAATTGGTATAAAGTGGTCAGTTTTTTTCTCAAACTTCTCTGAGAAAATACATCTGGTTTGGTGGATTCAGCATTTGGACTGTAGAGTCAGGCTGATGCGGTACTTAAAACTCACTGCCTTTCAAGTTGTGATATTTTCCCTTGTAATGCAGGTATTGGACAAAATGTTCTTTAAAGTACCTGCTACCTTCTGTGCCACTCTGGATTCTGTGTTTGCCAGTCTGGATGACTTGACTTGGTACTTGTCACCTCTGGGGGGAAGAGTGCTCAAGCTTTCTGAGGGGACAGGGCCAGGCCAGGCCAGGCCAGTCCAGGCCAGGCCAGTCCAGGCCAATCCTTGTAACAGTAGAGAAGACCAGTGTGAGTGCAGGCTCAGTAAGATGGTAGGTTTGATGGGGAAGACGAGTCAAATCTTATGGTTGCTTTTACTTTCTTTGGGAAAGTTGGTTGGTTGATGGTGGGAATGAAGGAGGGATGTTAGAATGAAGGTGTTAAATAATTTTCTTGGAGAGTGAGAAATTAAACTTAATGGCAAGTGGAAGATTATTGGTCAGTGCTCAGTTTACTCTTGACATGTGCAGACATTTAAGGTGATACAGTTAGCTTGGTATGTGCTGCTCTAGGCCTACATGGTTGAATTTGATTTCGATTTCGATTGTGGTTTTGCCAGGTGATTATGGCAGATACTAAGTGATTATGGCAGAGGGGAAAAAACACAGGTGGGTACCTTTAAATCCTGTGAAATCTTCAGGTGTCTCTTGTGCCATAAAACTACCAAATTGGGCCCTCCCTGGTGGTGCAGCAAGTAAAAGCACAGCACTAAGAAGCTAAGGCCACTTCAGCATGAGTTCAATCCCCACCCCAGAGGTGACCCACATGGCACAGCGGACCTCTCCTGACCAGCCCGCTGCTCCCCTCAGCAGTCGGCCTGTTCCCCACTCTGTCTCTGGTGAATCCTCTCATGCCTCTGCACCTCTGGCCTGTATCCCAGTTCTGTATGCATAAATAAATAAATTCTTAAAAAAAAAAAACTACCAAATTACCTATTTGCAGATCCATTTTGTAGTGCACAGAGTTATGGTAGATCCCTTTCAAAAACTGGGAGGAACTCAGAGAACACCTGATTTTATGGCTCTAACCTGGGCAGGGTAGGGGAAGTGTTGGGTAACAGAAACATGTAGAGAGAGAACCTCACGAGGCACAGGGAGTAATGGCAGCTACAGAGAGAACAGGTTGCGTGCCTCGGGCCAGGTTGGGCTTGAGAAGTAGAAAAGATGAATGTTCTTTGATGCATCCCATTTACTAAATGAAAAAACTGACATCTGGAAGTCAGAGACAGCTTTTATATCCAGTGGGAACAAAACCAGGACCACAGCTCCAGCTCCAGAAGCCAGTTAGGACCTTTCACTTGTGGCTCCCAGGGCGTAGTCCTAATTTGGTAACTGTTCTGTGTGAGTTTTTTGTTTTTCATTTTCTGCTACTTGTTGCTAGAGTTAAGGCTACTGATCTCAATGTCCTTTTTTTTTTTTTTTTTTTCCTCTTTAGGGTACTGAAGTCAAGGCAATAACATATTCAGCAATGCAAGTCTATAATGAAGAAAAGCCAGAGGTTTTTGTAATCATTGACATTTAAAATACCGGGGGGGAGAAAATACTCCGATGAAGAACAACTTTTTCTCTTCCTTTGAAGATGATAGCATAATATGAATCCTACTGAATCGTTGATAATGTGGAGATTTGTGGAACAGAAATTATTTGTTTAAATTGTGACTCAGAAAAGGAAAATAGGGACGCAGCCTTCATCTGTGCTATCAGACTTTTCAAGAATTCTTTCCATGGCAAATACGGTCCTTCATTAGTTCTCCCTATTAAAGCAGCAGTCACCTCACACCTTTCCAGTGTGATGCAAACCTGCAGCCTGAAGCTCAAGAATCAGTTGAGAACTCCCACTCCAAGGATTTACTTTTACTCCAAATTAGTTAAGACATATTTTTCCGAATGTACATTAAGAGAGTACATCTTAGATTGTGTGGGACAATGCCTACCATCTAGTACACTAGTTGGTTTTCTTACAAATATTAGTTCATTACAAGGACTTCTCTAGAAAGGAGGAATTACCCTCACTCCATTGTCCAAAAATTATATAAACTATTTCCAAGGCCAGGAAAATAATTTTTAAATGATCAGAACTTTTCAAAGGAGATAGCTTAAAAAAAAAACTGCTTTCATTTGCAGTGTTGTTCTTTTCTGTCTTGATCAAGGTGTTCTCTTTTGTGACCTCCAGTTTGCAGAGTTGTCTATTCAGAAGCATGTAAGAAAAAACTCTACTGGGTGGTGCCAGACATCATTATTAATATGCAGAAGTTCACCTAAAAGGAACAGATTGACTGAACTACCTAAGGGTTTTCTCTGAGCACTGCATTATTTTTCTGTGGGCACTTAACAGAAAATAGGGGTACTGAAGACTAGACCTAGAGCCTGTGTGGTTTGAACAGCTCTGAAACAATTGTATAGCAGGATCAAATTTCCTGACCTTTCTTACCTCAGATGCATTTTATAAATTTAAATTGTGACCCTCCAAGCATAGAATGTCTAGAAGAACCTCTGCACCTTTTGCTGGGATAAATTTCCAGACTGAGAAGAGGCTCTTGTTTTCAGGGACCTCTTTGTAGATGCTGAGCTACAGGGGTATTGACTGAAAATGGATCGTGGACTATCATTCAGGCAGTGGCAGAGTTAAGAGCACTTGGGATAGAGTAAAGCCGGGTGGGGTGCAAATTTGACTAGGAAAGGAAGCAGAGGTTAGTCATGTTCTTACTGCATACTGTGTGGATTCAATATGTAATATCAGTTAGGTTTTTATTCAAAATAAATTATTAATTTTTGAAAATTTAAAATTTTAGTTTGTGTTTTAAATATCCCAAAACAAAGATTGAGAAGGGAAGTAAATATGAATACAAGAAACACATTCAATCAGCAGGAGCAAAGTTTTGTATATTTTTAATTCACTGGGCTTTCACCAGACTCTTCTGCTGACCTCAGATATGTCTTGGCCTAGGGAACATGTTCTCATTACAGCACTAAATCCACTGATAGCACTGCTGTGTCTCACTTGTCCCTTTCCTGGGCTGTCTTTCTCGTTTCTGAAAACGGGTAGCAGGTCGACAGCCCAGGGGGTCAGGCAGGTAATGAGAACAGGCAGTGGGTGTTCAGCCGGTTTACGCAGTAGCTAAGGGGAGCTGCCTCTAACCCCAGACCTTCTTGTTGGTGAGACTGCTAGCCCCGTATTGTCGTTTTTATGACATCCCTGAAATTGGAATTTTTATGTGAAAGCCTCTCAGGTTTTGGAAAGAAAGAACCACTGTGGGTCACCACAGTAAAGTTGTGTGTGGGCTGACGCTGGTCCAGGGTTGCAGTGTACAGCAGACTGCTTTTCATCCAGCTCACATCACATTTCCAGGAAGCCTCCCTCACCCTTCCAATCTTCAATGACCTCTGAACCATGCCCCTCTAATTAGCTTTAAAGGTGGGCCAGCTTACTTGATTTTGTAATGGATATTCGCAAGTCTTGTCCGTCTGAATCAGGCCCTGTGCAAGGCTCTGGGTGGTTCATAGTCGATGGTTACTGCTCAGTGGTCATGGATGAAGCATCCTAGAGTCACAGCAAACTTGGGCAGAGACTGCAGCTCGCCTATGTTTATCTACAAAAATAAGAATTGCAAGTCTCAAGCCTCAAGTTCTAGCTTTTGCTCTACTGTCTGACCTACTTCCTCATTTATGATAGGTATTTATTGGTGATTTCTCAATTCCTTTACAGGTCTAAGTTTCTGTAACTCATTATCGTTTAAACCAATAAGCAGAGAATGAAGGTATGTGCTTCTGGTGGTTTAGTATGAAAAGAATCAAATCACATCCTCCAGCTCTGCTTACTCACTAGTCAGATGGCCTTTGTCCAGATTCTTACCTGCTACTTTTGTCCTTTTTCAGTATAACTGGAAACTTACCTCTCAGAAGCCTTTTGGACTCATCCCACCTGCTTGATCCTTGAAATACGGGATCCTCTCAGTTCCAATGAAACTGTCAGCAGATTTGAAATGTACAATAAATGGCTGCACAGGTGCCTTAAATCAATACGTAGTCACAACTTCACCTTTAAATTGCAAACACATTAGGGAATGCAGGACTAGCTTCCAGTGATTGTGTGCACCTTTGAGCCTTCTTGTTTTTAGTGGCCTGGTTCAGGGACACTTAATCCAGAGCTTCCTGATTCCAAGGGGCCTGGGCCCATACTTAGTAAAAGGTCCTTGATGTCTAGTTTTCATGCCCAGATTCCACAGTCCCTATTTCATTTGAGAGCACCCCATTCTTCAGGCTGCACTTCCAACCCCCGCACTCAGCTATTGTTAGCTGTTGTGGCAGACAGCACAGGTTCTTGATGGACCAAGGCAGAAAGGTAAAGGAGAGTCCTAGAACACTGATTTTTTTCAGGCTTTTAATGATCTTACTATACACTTGCAGTGCAGCAACCAGGTGCAGGACAGGCAGGGGAGCTGCAGAGGCTGGCAGGCCTCCTCCCTCTGGACTGGTGTCGCTGTGGCCTCTTCCTCTCAAGCCGTTTGCTGCTGTCTGCCACTCTGCAGCAGCATCCTCTGTGACACCACCCTGGGTGCTCCACCTCCAGGCCCAGGTGTGCCCACTCATGCACGCCCACACCATCCTCCAGCTGTCCGTCATCAGGCATGCGTCAGGAGCCCATGCTCCCAAGCACCTCCTGCATTAAAGGCCACAGGTGATAGCCACAGAGGCCAGCAGTATAAAAGTGAGCATCTTTATTTATCCAACACTAACTTTCCTCCTTGATCAACTCTCATTTCATTGTGTTTACTTGTATGTCCTTCCCATGCTTCAAGGCATAGCTCAAAATAGCCTCTTTTTTTTTTTTTTTAATATCAGCAGACATTGGCAAGTAGGGAATTTTTAAAATCTGTTCTTGTTGGGCACTCCCTGGTGGTGCAGCGGGTTAAAGCGCAGCACTGAGAAGCTAAAGCCGCTTCCGCATGAGTTCGATTCCCGCCTGCCCCGGAGGTGA
>NW_004567109.1:15992601-16025520 GCF_000260355.1 Condylura cristata | reverse complement strand
CTGACCCACCCGCTGCTCCCCTCAGCACTGTACCCCGTCGATCTGCCTGTTCTGCGTCCCACTCTGTCTCTGGTGAAGCCTCTCGCGGCCCCTGAGCCTCTGGCCTGTACCCCAGCTCTGTATGCACAAATAAATAAATCTTTTTTTTTTTTTTAAATCTGTTCTTGTTTTTGTGTAACAATTAACATGATACTCTCCCCTCCCAAATTAATTGAATTGTTGCTGGGGTCTGGACATTCAGAGGCAGCTGCAAGTGGCAGACACTAAGATACTTATTCAATGAAAAATGTATATACTTCCAGCACATGCAACTTTCTCCCTTTCTCAGGGCGTAGGCTGTGTGTGTGTGTGTGTGTGTGTGTGTGTGTACACAGGCAGCTTGCGAGGTCTAAGTGAATCACTGCCCTACACCACAGAACAGTGGGCTCCCCGGGGAGGACAAGCATCCTAGAGCCCTGCCCAGGTGTCTGCGATCTGCAAGTGTGGAACCTTACATATACTATGTTGTGCCTATGATAGTTTAATTTATAAATTAAGCACAGTGACAGATTAGCAGTAACTCCTAATAAAATAGAACAACTGTAGCAATATGCTGTAATAAAAGTTACCGGAAAGTGGTCTCTTCACGTCGTACTGTACAGTTTTCGGACGGTGGTGGTTGACTGACGGGAACTGAAACCCGTGAAGCGAAACCACGCGCCGCTAAGCGCGGCTGCAATGATGTAGCCCGGAGCTGGGGTGACGCAGGTTAGCTCACCCCTAGGAGAGGCGCGGCTGCGGCAGCTACCCCCTGGGCCCGATCCCACTGCGCTCTGCTGTCGTGGGTGGCTTCGGGCCACTCATTCCTCTTCTGACGCCGGTTTCCTCCTGGTTTAAAAGGGGGTGGCGGGAGTGCCGGCTTCGGAGGGCTGGGGTCCGGCAAACGTGGACTCTCTATTGGGCACTCACAAGGCGTGACAGAACAGTTTCCATTCGGTCCACTCCCTCAGTCTAACTTGAGGGGTGTGTCTGGTAGGTCGTGGGCTTCTTAGGGGGTGCAACGGTCGAACTCTGGTAACTTATTAGGAAAGTAGTCGTGGAGGGAAACAGGCCTGAGAAGAAAGACGCCTACTCCCGAGTCCCACTCACTGCTGGAAACAGCACGCGGAGCCAGCTGGCCACCGGCCTGGCGCTGGGTGGGGCCAAAGCCTTGGCTCTCAATTCTTTAACATGGGCCCTCTGTACTGCAGCATCGGATGCCAAGGTTACAGGCGCCGGTTTTCCACTGCTGTATTCCTGGTGGATGTTTTTCCTCCAGGGGAAAAAAATAGTTTTAAGTGAACGCAAATAGCCACACAGAATCTACTGTTATTTCAGCAGTTAAACTTTTTTGAATTATGCAAGAAAATGCCACTTGGTTGGTTGGATAAAATTTTTTTTGTAGGTGACTCACCAAGAGAGTTGCCTGTATATACATTACAGCTAAAGGGATGTGCTTATGTTTGAATTTAAACATAATCTTAAAAGTGGGAATGAGGATGGTTTCAAGTTACTTAAAAAAATTGAATGGGAAGGCATGCAGAAGAAATTAATTGTCGTTTCTAGATTTATCCAGACATTAAATAACACATTTCAGTATTGACTCCTACTTTTCCAGTGTGATATTTAACTTGAATAAAAAAATGATTTAATTCAATTCGCTGATGGAGTTCTAATGTGTAACAATTAAACTTCATAGTGCTTGGACAGTGCTCTGGTTTCTTTTTCAAAAGCAAAAGCATGGAAAGCTTGCAAAACTTAGGGTACAGTATTTCAGCCATGTATTCCTCACATAGTTTTCCAATAGCCTGAAGTACTGTTTGAATTTCCAGAATGTAATGCCCATAATCAAAGGCAAAGGCATCTCAAATAAAAATAGGCTATTTTAGGACCACCTGGTAATTTAGAATTTCCATATTATTTGTTCTAACGGATGTCCCAAATTTGGAATAGACACAGTATCTTGAAATTTCAGAAAAATTATTATTATGTTGGACTGGGTATCTGTAATTTAAAAATTTTTACTTTAATGATAAGTAAACATAAAATACACTAGGAAGATTTAAGTAGTATTTATACCCAGATCCCATCTGCCCAATATTCTTACATCCCTAGGTATATGTATTTTTAAAAATCTCCACAACTATTCTAATATGCAGCCAAAGTTGAGAACCCCTGATCTAGGCAGAAATGTTGCTCCATTTTTACCCCCTTGTGGCTAAATAAAAAGAAATTATTCTCTAAGGAATTAGGTAGTTGTAATAACTACCTAATTACAACAAGGAATTAAAAGACTTTCCCACTGGGAAAGCCAAGAAACTATAGGATGGATTTGTATATCTAAAAATCCAAAAGAAAAAAGCAATGCAGAATAAATTCTTAAATTGTAATCTACAAGCTATATTCAATGTAATTTTTGCATTGAATCTAATCAAATGATCTAATCAAATCCAAAAGTAAAGTGGTGTCTGACATTACTTTGGCCATTGGTTTTCTATGTGAAGGCTATTGTTTTTGCTGACATGAGAAAACAAAACGGAATAAGGAAAAGTGTTTATCAAACTATTTAAGTGTGTGCCTTTAAAAATGTCCCTTGGCTTCTTTTGTGTGTTGTTTATTTATTATTACAGTGTTTGACTTTTTGTTGGAATTCTAAGTTTTATAGGAAGAAGGTTGATATGTTAGAAATGAAGTTTATAGATTTCTGTGGATTTCATGTAGTCATTAGCATGAATAGTTAGGGAGCTACTGTATAATAAAATATTAATTATACTTCACAATATATAAAATAGCTATAAAATTGCCATTTCTTTGATACCCTGAATTTTTATCATTGAAACTCTTATAACTAAAGTCACATCCTTTACATGACATAAATTTATTTGTATAGGATTTATCCACATACAATGATGTCCACTTTAAAACAACTGACCATTACTTGTAAAAAATCATCTTATAAAATAGTGACATATAACACATATTAGTAAATGAAACTAATATTCTAGGAGTCAGAAAATAATTCTAATTCCTGTTTTTGCCATTCTTTCTCTAGGTGGTAGGCAGGTTGCTTTACTGTTCTGTGCTTTACTTTTCATATGGGATAACTGTCTTATTTCATAGATAATAAGAACAAAAATCTTTTAAATATTTGCAAATATAAAATGCTGTAGAAATGATAAATAGTAATACTGATCTATTCTAGTATAAAATAACATAGAACTTTGCATTTATAACCTAAAGTTTGGTCCTCTAGTACCTATTATTACCCTTCCCAATTAAACTTACCTTATGCTTTACTATTTCTAGTGATTTTTCCATAGCATTAACTTTATGTAGATATGCACATACATATATAAAACGTGCACAGATATTTCAATATATCTAAGCATGACTTGGTAAAATAACGCATAAGTAATTGAAACACTGAGATTTTTTCATCCATTGAGCACATAAAAGCATAACTTGATTTCATTACACAAAAATACAATATTGAAAAATTTCTTCTTGAAAATCCTATGGTAACTACAGAATATTGTATATTAAAGATATGATTTGCTGTTCTAAGCAACCCTTTGCCTGCCTGCTTACAGCTCAGTGAGAAACATGTGTAATGAAGGAATACCCAAAAGTAATTCAAGTTCCAAGGTTTTCAAGGCTGAACTAGTTTTGCAGAGATATCTGGGGATGTTTCATATGGGGGTTTTAACCAGAATAATTCTGATTTTAGAGTTTGGGCTTAAATGTTGGGCTTCTCTATGAAATAGTTCATTTCAAGAAAGGTTTCTTGGGTAAAAAAATAAAGATCTTTTAAACTGCTGATCTAATTCATTTTGCTTCCTGCAGATGCTAGGCTGGATTGCAGTGGGGCTTTATTTCTGTAAGACTACATCCCATCAGATACCCTTGAGGACCAGAGAGACAAGGGTGTGCAGAGTCTGATAAAAAAAATCCCTGTTAGAACAAATTTTGGTGTAACCCACCCCCATTACCTACCTAATATTAAAAAAAAAAAATCCTTGGCATAAATCTTATTTTAACAGATTATACCCCTATGTAACATTTTCCCACATTTGAAAGTCAAAGAATTCCATTTTCTCAGAAACCATTAAGTTTCACTCCAGAAAAAAAATGGTCTTTAAAATCATACACACACACACACACACACACACACACACACACACACACACATATAAAATATATAGTAAGTGGAATTATTTACAACTTACAAACATATCATGATCTTTTTCCTGATACTAAAATGATCGAACAGATGAGCTGTCCTGGGTTGGTAAGTTTGATAGCTGCATTGTGTTTGTTTGCCTGATATTTGTTATAAAAAATCACGAGGAAGCATTATTTCCAAAAGAATTACTGAACAAGTGCTAGGGGCACAGTGTTCAGTGGACTTTGCACATTCATGCTGATGTCTGTAAAGTTCGCATGCAGAGAAGAAAGCATAAAAGATTCAGATCATAAAGTGTATTAGACAATACACATGCAAGCAACTACTTCATGAACTCCTATGAACAAAACTCAAATCACTCATTTCCCCTATCGGCCCCAACAACTAAAACTTCTAAGTTTGATCCATCATCTGGATACCACTTATTTGTTAAGACTCCCCATACAGGAAGGTCAGTTTGGGACAGGGATCAAGCTGATATACTTCATCATCCAGCCTTGAAGCAACTGGAAATTTCAAGGGAATCTTGAAAAAGTTTAAGAATTAAGTACCATAAAACAAAGGTTTCAGTGATTTGTAAGAAACTATTTTTTATAAATTAATCATTGTAACCCGCAAATTGGCATCAAAGACAATCATTAAAGAACAAAGATGATAACAAAAAGTATCATGTTGAGGTATCAAAGTTAAATGACATAAAGCTTAATTGTGCTAATTCACAAAGACCTCTGTGAAGTTCAGTTCTTTATTTTTGATGTTTAGAGTTTATCTTTAGGACTAAAATAATGCCTCTCCAATTTAACTGTAATTTTGGAATGTTTCATAATCTCTAAGGGGGAGGAGTTTAACGTTATATCCTAGGAAAAAAGGTCAGTGCGAAAAATTATATAAACAAAGAAAACAAAACTGCTTACAGTATTTAAGAGAATAACTTGTTCAAATACTTTTGTATATAAAATTAACATATAAATGACATACAAACAGGTCACACTGTTGGGATATCACTCAGCACTACTTGCATAAATCTAGTTCAAGATATTGTATATTGTTGAAGATGATTAAATTCCCTGCCTCATACTTTCGAATTCTGATAGGCTTATTTTTGTAATTATTCAGATTGGTGATGTTTGTCTTAAAATTCTTTGCCAATTCAGGAGACCTACAAGGACAGACAGTTCCAAAAGGACTGTTTAAAATAAAACCTGTTCAGTCACCAGTCTCACTACCTTAAGTTCTGACCTTAATTGTCTCATCTGTTAATCAGAGGCAATATCCACCTTGCTGATTGAGAAAATGTGGGACATGTCAGTACATAAATGTCAGAATTATTCTTAAGAACTGGTAGAACCTCCAGTTTTGTTTTTTTCTCTTTAGAGAGTAAGAGAACTTACTGACAGATTCTCTTCACACACTACCTTAACTTTTAAGCATTAACACCTTCCTTGCCATAGGAAAACGATCTGTATATAATCTCTGGTCAGCCTCTACTTTCAGCTTTTGTTTTTGAAAATACTACCTAGGTAAGAGTAATTTTAAGTTTAATGAGAAATTTTCAAATATGAAAGATTTTAGATATTTTCAACTAGTCTTCTGCCATAATCCTAAAATATTTAGGATATCTGAATGATGATAGGTTGTTTTAGGTCTTAATACAAAGATTTACTGGTTCAGTAAGGTGCACTGCCAAACCCCTAAATGTCTCTTACCTGGTTCCTTGCAAAAATAGAGTATTGGTAGTTTATATATTTTAGAAATACCTTGAAATTAGCTTACGTAAAACTCGGTTGTGGTAATTTTATTTAAAATATTTCCTTTGGATAAAAGATTGCTAAGTAGATATTCCAAGATTAAGAGAAAAAAGGTTTCTGTAATAAAAGCAAGAGGATTAATTAGTCCATCATGCCAACTCAGGCTAGGTCTTTCCAGTGCAGCAACATATTTTAGGGCAACAGAGTTCAGAATGGATACAGTGGCCTGTTCAGGAAGCATGCAAGTTATGTCAGATCATCGTTCTCACACAGTCTGATAAATGTGTTAACCAGGCTCTGGCTGTGGAAAGAGAGAGCTAGAGGAAGTCAACGGAGGTTGCACGCATGCCAGCTCTGTTGGGTTATAAGACAGCTACCTAATGTTGGGCTTTATTTCCTTTTCTTCTTCTTCTTCACTATCATCAACCTGTTGGATAACCAGATCAGCAGACCCGTCCTCTACGATCTCCACGTATGATCTATTCTCATCTTCACTCAGGTGCCATTTGGAATCTTTTTCACCATCTGATGGGGACCTAAGATGCTGTTCAGCTTCCAAGTCAATGGGGAGGCTGTCTATGCCAACTTCAGCAAGGCACTCATTGCACAGTCTGTAGCGCCGGGTTCCTTCCTGCACCACTTGCCCAGTTAGATCAGTTACGTGGCGTTTGCATTTTCTGCAGATTAGTTTGCATGCTTGATGAATCTGTATAGAGATGTAAATGGTGATTAAAAAGGATTTTTCAAAAGCAGGACAGTCTCTGCTATTTAAGGTAGTAGTTCCTAACTTGAGGTTCAAAATCAAATATTAATATTAAATTAACATTTAATAGATGATTAAATTATTAGAAAAATGATCGAGGTTTTGTTAAAATTTAACATCACAAAAGTTTTAAACAGTTCTTCTCTAAATAATAGTTGTAATGTTTTTATAGTTAATACTACATATTTAGTAGTATTAACATAATTAACATAATAATTGTACATATCCCAGACCCTCCCTGGTGGCACAGGGGGTTAAAGCACAGCACTAAGAAGCTAAAACCACTTCAGTATGAGTTCGATCCCCACCCTGGAGGTGACCCACATGGAATGGCAGACCTCTCCTGACCTGCCCGCTGCTCCCTTCAGCAGTGTACTTCATCAGTAGGCCTGTTCTGCTCCCCACTTTGTCTCTGGTGAATCCTCTCACTGCTCTGCACCTCTAGCCTGTACCCCAAATCTCTATGCATAAATGAATCTTAAAAAAAAATTGCACATATCACTGAATCCAGTAATATTTTGATATCTGAGTAGCACTTACTATATGTACTATTTTAAGGACTTTGAGAGAAAAAGACCTCTTTTGTTTCATGAAAAAATAAATTATACTCATAAGTTATATGTACATAACTCAACTTTTATTATTTTGCTAGAGAAAGAAAAAATATTGCCCCAAATCTGTCAAAATAATTTTGGGTAGGATTACTGGCTATCATTATTAATGAAAGACATAGTATAAACAGGACTGGATTAGTCACTGAAAGCTTAGATTCTGACTCTGGTTTTTCATTTACTAGCCTTGTCATTTATTAATCATGTATTTTGAAACAAGTAATTTAAAACATTATAAATTTGCTTCCAGGTGATAGCCAAAATAGTAAATAGCTGGTGATATATGGGTACGCCCCAGACAGAGCAGAAGCCTGACTGGTCAGAATGGACACTGGTCTGGACACTCACAGTGGTGGCTCTATGAGCCTGCTGAGCTCCCCAAGCGCCTCCTTCTGAGCTCCCCAAGCGCCTCCTTCTTACTCTTGAAGCTTTGCTCAATGGCTAGTAGAGCAGTGGATTATAGGTTTTAATCTAAAAATTATTTTAGTTCAATATTCCAGGAATATTGAAACCTTAACCTTATTCTTTTGCAGAAATAAAGCAGTTATTCTAATTTTAGTACATGCTAAATACCTTATTAAAATTATTATAATTAATGTATATTGAATTCATGTTTACTCATTTATCTAAAGTCAGAACAGTAGAGAAGTAGGTCAGAAAACACACACAGACAAAATATCCAAGCAAAAAATTTAGTCTAGTAAGGTATTTAAGAAAATGTATGGTAGTCAATACACTTGTTATCTTCTGCTAGCCACTGATATATTAATTAGTGAATATTGAAAGTGTACAATTTGAGTGTACACTTATTTCCTTCAGAAAATAACATTACAGGTCTCAAATATAGTACTGTTTCATTACAAAGTTTGGCACAAATTCATGTTTATCCTTTTCAATTCTGATATAATTGTAAAGTCAAAGAAATGCAGATATAATGTTAAAATTAAAAATATATCATATTATTTTAAAATATAGATGTGTCTCCCAATGTAACACAATACTATATATATGTAATTATTATAAATGATTATAAATATATAAAAATCATTATATACATGATAAAATTATAGCTATACATATAGCTATAATTTTGCCCTTGATGTTCTAGGTGAGTGTATTTAACTTGAATCTGGTAAATCTTCAGATAAAACTGTCAGTTCATAAAAAAGCAGGGAGGATAGAGGAACAAGTTAAATGACACCATGTAGAACTAAGCAGAGGTAGGATGCTTTGTAAAACAATGGACTCAGTATCTTCAGTACACTAGAGTTAGGGAAAGAGGGGGAGGGAGTTCTACGTGAGTTTAAAAACCTATTCAAGGGATCTAACTAAAATGATAGTATACCTGGCCCTGAATTGGATTCTGACTTGGACAGACTGGCTATAAAGGGCATTTGGGAAATGGGGGTGGGGGGGAGGAATTTAAAATTGAACTGAGTGTTAGATAAAAATTAACTGAGATGGGGCCCTCCCTGGTGACACAACAGGTTAAGCACAACACTATGAAGCCAGCTGCAGCCACTTTAGCACAAGTTCCATCCCAGGCCAGGGAGGTGACCCACATGGCGTGGCAGACATCTCCTGACCTGCCCACAGTGTACTTTGTCAATCTGTCTGTTCTGCTGCCTGCTCTGTCTCTAGTGAATCCTCTCACCACCTCTGGCATGTACTCCCTTTCTGTATGCATAAATAAATAAATCTTTTTTTAAAAATTAGCTGAGATGTAGAAGTAAGACGTTGTTCACTAAAGAAATTAGGTTACAAACAACATGTATAGTATGATCTCGTTATGGTAAAAAGAACAAAAGCCAAACATATATACACATAATATAGTACTAAGAATGGTAAGATGAGGGTGGTAAAAATAAGGCATTTTTATTTTTAAATTTTTACATCTAACTTTTTTACTTTTCATAATGCATGATTATTGCTGTTATAATAATAAAGGGTTGTTTTAATTCTAGTTTCATAAGCTTAATGAAGGCAGAGACTTTATCTGTTTTGCTCACTACTTAATATCTAGTAATTCAAAAAGGCACAGAGTAGGTTCACTATATATTTGTTGAATAAACTACACAGCAACGTCAAAAGAAATCACCTAAGTGATTCAATGTCCTTGAAAATTAAAAGGAGCTCTTGTAAATGGACTAGAAGTATGAGTAATACTTCTAGATTTTGGAAAAAAATCCTTGCTCTACGGTGAATAGCAGGAAAATTCTAATGTCACTATCTTATTAAACCACCAGAGCACCGAACGGCAACTTCTCCCTCGGTGAAGTCCTTGATTGAGACTGGCCTGGTTACTAAGCTTTTCCCCTTCCTTGAGAAGAGTAAAGAGAAGCTAGAGACTAGGAAAGGGTTGTAGTAGAGAGAAGTCAGACAGCAGAAAACTAAACCGAGATGCTACCAGACCAGGTTTTAAGAAGCGCTAGTAAAAATAGGGGATCCAGGGCCCTCCCTGGTGGCGCAGCGGGTTAAAGCACTGCACTAAGAAGCTTAAGCCACTTCCACATGAGTTTGATTCCCGCCTGTCCCGGAGGTGACCACACGGTGCGTCAGACCTCTCCTGACCCGCCCGCTGCTCCCCTCAGCAGTGTACTTCGTCGATCTGCCTGTTCTGCTCCCCACTGTCTCTGGTGAATCCTCTCACCCTCCGCATCTCTGGCCTGTACCCCAGTTCTGTACGAATAAATAAATAAATCTTTAAATAAAAAAATAGAGGATCCAAAGTGGTGACTCAGACAAAGGCAGTTAAAGCAATTTTATAGTTTCCACTGTCTTTTGGTTCTGCAAAGACCAGCATATAAAAACTTATTCCATTTTTAGTGAACTAAAATGGGTATTCAAAATTTCTTACTTTCCGGTCTCAAAGGAGAATAAAAAATATATATATTATAAATGTATAAAATACACACTAAATTATGCATTATGTGCAAAAATCATTTAAGTGGGAACTATTTTTAATATGGAGGAGTGTGAAAGGATTTTTCTCAGTAAATTGGATGACGCCAAAGCAGATAAATACATACATTTCTTAAGAAGTAAAACAATGAAAAATCATATACGTACTGTTCGAAAATGGCTACTTAGATGGTCGAGTCTGCTAAATCTTTTCCCACAGGCTTGACATGGGTAGGGCCTTTCTCCTGTATGACAGCGAAGGTGGCGCTTCAGGTCTGCTTTCCGCTTCACCACATGTGGGCAGTATGGACATTTGAATCGCATCCTGGGCAGGTCATCTGTCAGGGAACAGTCTGATTAAATTACCAGAAAGTCATAATATCGATTTTGATAACTTAAGAATCCAAAAGGAGTTGATGCGCCCAGTCTTGGAAAGAGAAGAATAAAGGAGAAGATGAGATTGTCAATATCCTCCTATCTAGAAAACGTAACTTCAGTACTTGATGTATTGACAAAGTTTGAGTACATTTATAAAGTCTGTCACACTTATCTTTTTATTTCATGCTGTAGCTACTAGATTTTAAATATAAAAAACTATAGACAAACCCCAAAATAAAAATATTTATTTACTGCTTAAGCTTTTTTATTTATGCACACAAGAACTAAAGTACAGGCCAGAGGGGTGGGGAGTGAGAGGCTGTACCAGAGACAGAGTGGGGAGCAGAGCAGGAGGATCCACTGTTGAGGGGGGCAGCGGGCCAGGCAGGAGTGGTCTGCTACTCATGTGGGTCACCTCCCAGCTGGGATCAAACTTGTGCTGCAGTGGCTGTGGGTAGCTTCATAGTGCTGTGACTTAGCCACCAGGGAGGGCCCTATGTAAGCTTTTAAATAACACATTTTATTCACATTTTTATTCTCTTGCCTTTACTTTTCATATACTTGTATGATTTTTCTTTTAAAGGTGAAAAAATTTCAAGGATTTTTTTTGCTTTAAAACTCATGTGTATTCAAAATGTTAGCTATGAATCGAGGCAAACTTCATCAATTTAACTGCTAAATCTAGCTGTTCATTATCAAAGTTAGATTTAAATAACCAGAATTATAAATGTGCAAGGTCCTAATTTAAAAAAAGATCATGTTTATGCTGTTTTAAAATGCAACAAAGATTTCCCATTTTTGCTGTCACTTCTGTAAGGTTTGGTCATGATGACTTTAAGTAAGCTCTGTAATATACAATTTCATTTATTTCCAAGTTAATGTCCTATAGGAAAATGTGATTGAGTAAAAATCAATCAGGTTGCCGATTATTTTAAAATGTTATCTACAGACAACCACATCACCTTTCAAGATTTATATGACAAGCAGCAAAAGGGGACTACTGTCTGGTTACCGAGTAATATTAAATAGGACTTGTTCCTTTTGTTTAGGTACCATAATGGTATTCAGGGGTTTTTCAGACTATTTTAGGAACATATTCTTAGGGGTTTTTCAGACTATTTTAGGAACATATTCTTAAGTAGTTACAGATGAAAACATACCTGAGGTTTGTTTAAAAACGATGAAGGGAGGGCCCTCACTGGTGGTAGGATGGGTTAAACACTGCACTAAGAAGCTAAAGCCACTTCAGCATGAGTTCGATCCCTGCCCCGAGGTGACCCACATGGCACGGCAGACCTCTCCTGACCCGCCTTCTGCTCTCCTCAGCAGTGTACTTCATCAGTCTACCTGTTCACTCTGTCTCTGGTGAATCCTCTCACCACCCCGCACCTCAGGCCTGTACCCTAGTTCTATATGTACAAATAAATAAACCTTTAAAAAAATAAAAATGATAAAGGGGAGCGTTGGGGTAAAGGTAGAGATGAAACAAGATTGTTTCATTGAAAGCTGTAAGTTGAAAGCTGCTGGAATTAGGTAATGATGCATGGAGGTTAGCGCTACTAGTCTATTTTTGTATGTTTGAAATTTACCTACATTAAAAAATGCAAATGTATAATTTAAATTTACAACCCGCAGGATTTCCAGTTTATCAGAATTTTTCTTTAAATTTACATGTAAACTATAAAGCAAATTTGCTAACAGACTAAGGGGGGAGTAGGAACCAGAAGACACGCATTTCTTTTTTTTTAAGACACACATTTCTAATCTCTACTCTTTATTTCAATTCTATGGAAGTAAAGAGAGGGTTACTTTAAAGCTATCAGCCTATATGCTCTCTCTGCAGTTTACTACTATGGTAAAAATGAAGTGTGTCATGTTGCACATAGACTCATAGTATCAACATTATGGGTTGCAGTATGTTTAAAATTATGTATTTAAAATTCAGAGCTAGTCTTAACTTCCTTTAGACCTTGGATTTGTAAACCTATGCAACATGACTAGTTGCTCTCTTGACTTCTATGAGTAAAAACACTCCTCCTGAGTGGATACTCAGATAAATGTTTAAAGTGAAAATATGTGTCTCAGAGATTGAATCATTTAGAGAAGAGCTTTTACCACCTAACAGTAATCCTATCCCCTTTGTTTAGAAAAATCATAAATTTTGACCCTCATCAGAATTCCATTGTTTTGACTATTATTACGTTTACCTAATATTATCTTCAATTATGGTTCTTTTTTCTTGTATGTTTTATGAAACACATTTTATATTAAAGCTTGAGACTCTAAATCACTTAACTCTACTGCCTGTCACACCAAAATTAAGGGGATGTTGGGAAAGGATTCATCTATATGGAGTCTCAGAAGCTGACTGAGGGAACTGAGTCTCTTTTTGGGTACCTGGAAAACTTCTGGATATGACATCAGATCCTTGACTATACTGATAGCCAATAGGAGTAGAGTCCATTTCAGCATCGGTTTGTGCTTGTTCTTCTGACTGGGACATGTGGGTGGAAGAATCGGATGTCCGCGCTTCCCTTTTGCTTGACTTATAATGAGCAACTTCAGAAGGCTGTGACAATCTCAAATGTTTGGTCTTTTTAATGGAATCTTTCCTTTGTTCATGCTTGAGCAAAGCTTGTTGAGTATTCCTTTGGGAGGCTGGCTGGTAATTATACTTACTCCAAGATTTCCCACTTATTATACCTGTTCCTTGATCAGGGCTTAGGTGAGAATGTGGAGAACCGCTTTCTTCTTGCCAGCCACTGCTATAAAAAGAGGAACGTTCTATGCCGTTAGAATTGGCATCTTTATCAGATAGACTGAAATAGCGATCTTTTTCTTTCTCGCTAATGTCTAATGAAGATTTAATAAAGGTCTTACATACACTAATGACATCAGTCATCTGAAGGAAGCTAGCAGCTGACATCACTTCTATGACGTTCTGACCAGTTAGAGAGAGCTTGCCGGAGTAGACGAAGTCCAGGATGACAGTGAAGGTGTCGGGGGAGAAAGCCTGAAAGGTGGCTGTGGTGGGCTGGCTTGTCTCCTTTGAATTCTGGGAAAGCAGCATTTTAAAGTAGCCACTGCTAGCAAATAAGACATTTCGGTGTGCTTTGAAGATCTTGCCTTCGACCAGAATACTGCAGTCACAAAACACATCTTGCCGGCGCTGCTCATTCAGCTGCTGCAGGAGGTGAGACTGGTGAGAGGAGATCTCCATTCTGAAGAGGAAAGACACACGTGGTTACCACCAAGAGCGAGGTCACACTGCTTTTCCAAGAGGGGGTGACTAAAATCATAATGAGAGACTTGTGTTTCCATCAAAAACACTTCCTTCTTAGAGAAGAGCCTCTAAGCCACACAGTTGATACTTATCTGTCACTCAAAACTGCACACACCCTGTACTCCATCAGCATTAGTCACTAGAGGATCCAAATGAACTTATTATGTAAAAAGCTTATCATTTTAGTGAAATAAAACACCTCATGTCACAAGATGGCTGCTCCACCTCTGGTCTCAAGTCCCATTCCTGACAGGAAGAAGAGGAAAAGGCCAAAGGCAAAGCAGGGGAGGGAAGAACACAAGACAATGCAGTGACGGTTCACAGGTGATATGGCGGCAGGGGAACTATGGGGACTACAATGATAAAATAATTTTTAATTAATTTTAAAAAAAAAAAGGGTGTGTGTGATTAGCAGTCCAATTTAGTTTGCTTATGTCAGGGAAAAAAATAAACTTTCCTGGATGCCTCACTCAGGGGCTTAATCTGGGAACACAGTGGTAAGAAACCTGTCCCTGGTTTTTAAATGTGCCCTCCCCTGAATGGTGTATAGTAGTTTCCACTTCTTACCTATGTCAACACTTAGTATAACTAGTCTTAACGTTTTTGACAACCTTATGAATATGCAATGACACAGCATTGTTTTTATCTGTATGAACTGAACAACTTTTAATGTTTACTAACCATGATTCAGTGAGTTTCTGGCTCATTATGATGTTGCTAATTAACACTGTATAACAACTAACACAAAACCAATGTACAATAGTAAGTATTTATTTAGCTTACATACCTGTGGGTTGGCTCATCTAGGCTAGATTGCTGAAATAGCCTGGGCAAGATCCTGGAGTCAGCGGGACCTGGATGGGACAGCCTGTCTGGGTTGGTTGTGTTATTTATTACACAGTTTCCTCCTGGGGTCAGGGGTCTAGCCTACACAATTTCTTTTCATGACAATGGCAGAGGTACAAAAGACCAAGTAGAAATACACGAGGCCATTTAAGATTTAGGTCTCCCTGGTGGCGCAGCAGGTTGGAGCACTGCACTGCGAAGCTAAGCCAGGCTGTGGTTGTTTCTGCAAGTTCGATTCCCACCCCAGCGGTGACACACATGGCGCAGCAGCCCTCTCTCGTCTCGCCCGCTCCTACCGTCACCGCTACTCCCCTCAGCAGTGTCTCACTGGCTGCTCCCCTCAGATCTGCCTGTTCTGCTCCCCACTCTGTCTCGGGTGAATCCTCTCGCTGCCCCTCCACCTCTGGCCTGTACCCCTTTTCTGTGTGCATAAACAAATAAATCTTAAAAAAAAAAAAAAAAGATTTAGGTTTCAACTGGCACATTTCCTACCTACCAGATTCAATTAGTCTGAAACGAATCATATGGCCAAATCTAAAGTCAAGGAAGAAGAAATATCCTCTGCTCGTTAGTGGGGAGAACTGCAGAGACACACAGCAGTGTGTGGCACAGGCACGTGGAATACAGGCACTAAGTGAAGAACAGGGGCCAATGGCATGTTTTTATTTATTGAGCTTTTTGTCTTTTTTTTATTGATTTTAGGCACTCTTTATGGATCCTACACACTAAGCCTTTACCTGTTACATGCCCTGCAAATATCTTCTACTATCTGGTATCTTATTAACTTCACTGAAGATAGTTTTCATTTATAAGATTGTAGTTTTAACTTAGTCAAATTTATTGATCTTTTAATGGCATGTTTTTCAGGATCTTGCTTAAGAAATTCTCCCTTATCTCAGTGGCATAAATATATATTTTAAAAAGCTTTTCATTCTTAGAATTTGCTTTGCAGATGGTATTCTATTTTTTTCATTAGATAAACAAATTTTCTGGCATTATTTACCAAAAAGCCTGTCCTTTCTCCACTAATTTGTTAAAGCTACCTCTGTTATAGATCTAGTTTCCATATATTCATAGAGCTAGTTCTGAGCTCTCATTCAGTCAGTTGGTCTTTTTGCCTGTTTCTTTCTTTTTAAGATTTATTTATTTATGCATATAAGAGTTAGGGTGTAGGGCTCTCCCTGGTGGTATAACAGGTTAAAGCACTGCATTATGAAGCTCTCAGAAGCCACTTCAGCATGAGTTCAATCCCCAGCCAGGGAGCTGAACCACATGGCGCGGCAGACCTCTCCTGACCCGCCCGCTGCTCCCCTCAGCAGTGTATTTCAGTAGATCTGCCTGTTCTGCTCCCCACTCTGTCTTTGGTGAATCCTCTCATTACCCCTGCCCCTCTGGCCTGTACCCCAGTTCTGTAAGCATAAATAAATAATCTTAAAATAAAATTTAAAAAAAGAGGGTGTAGGCCAGAGGTGTGGAGCATGAGAAGATTCACCAAAGCTGAGTAGGGAACAGGACAGGCAGATCGACTGAAACACACTGCAAGGGGAGCAGCGGGCGAGACAGGAGAGGTCTGCTGTGCCATGTGGGTCAGCTCCCTGGCCAGGGGTTGACTCAGGCTGCAGTAGCTGTGGATTGCTTCACAGTGCTGAGACTTAACCACTTGCACCACTAGGGAGGGCCCCCAAAGGAACCACTTTGTGAAGGTACTGATCAAGGAAATGCAAAACAAATTCACAGTCAGATACTAGTTATCCCTGTGAGAATGGCCCTTATTATACAAAAAAAGACCAGAAACAAGAAGTGCTAGAGAGGGTGTGGAGAAAAGAGGAACCCTGGTACACCACTGGTGGGGATGCAGACAGACTCCTGAGGAAAGCAGTACAGAGGTTTCTCAAAATATTAACCACAGACCTACGATATGACCCAGTAATTTCACTCCTAAGTATCTACCCAAAGGATGCAAAAACACTTCACTCAAAGGGGTATTTGTAGTGCTGTGCTCACTGCGGCACTATTTTCAGTAGCCAAGTTACAGAAACAGCTTCAGTGTCCAAGAAGAGAGGAGTAGATACACACAATAATATACTACTCAGGTAATTAAAAAAAAGATGGACTCATTTGCAACAACATGGATGAAATTGGAGGGGATAATGCTAAGTGAAATAAGCTAGAAAGAAAAAAAAATAGAAAGAAAAGGACAGATACTTTATGGTTTCACTTATATGTGAACTATAGAGAAACTAAACAAAGGGTCAGATAAAACCAAACCAGTACCAAACCCTAGAAATTTGACTATAGAATTGAGGCTACCGGAGAGTGAGGAGGACAGAGAGCACCAATAAATTATGGGACAGGCTATGAGTAACCTGGCATGGGTCTCACATGCATCTGGGTTCCCAGCACTCTGGGGGATGTGCCTATAAATCATAGTGTTGTACCCCAATGCTAACTCAATGAAAGAAAAACAAACACAAAACCCAGAGGCATGCCACAACATGGGAGACAAAACACCATCAGACCAAGGGGCTGCCAGCAGAATGTTTCGGTGTCAGGTGTACTAGGTATCTTAGGGCTAACCCAATCCACATGGCTCACAAAGTCCAACGGCTGTACCTTGTACCACTCACCATACAACAGACACAAGTTCTAGGAATCTTTTGATTTTGGAGACAACTATTGATCTCCTTTGAATGTCCTATTCCAACCTATATGCATATACATGTGACTCATAAGTTGGCCAGTTTTAATTGTGGCCCAGAGCAAGAAGATTCTGCAAAGAAGGTTCAGGCTGCAGTAGTAAAGCCCTTAGGAGCTAGCAAGTTCAGCAGTATCAGATGTGGAGATACTATACAGAGCCTCTGGCAAGCTCTAGTAGGGGAATTACTACCCTTAGAATTGAGAGAAAATCCATGGCCTCTTGCATTAGTTGGAGTTCTCCAGAGAAACAGAACTCATAGATGCATTTACACACAGAAAGAGATTTATTTTTTTTTTAAAAGATTTATTTATTTATGCATACAAAACTGGGGTACAGGCAAGAGGGGCAGGGGTGGTGAAAGGATTCATCAGAGACAAAGTGGGGAGCAGGACAGGCAGATCAATGAAGTACACAGCTAAGGGTACCAGTGGGCAGGTCAGGAGAGGTCTGCTGCGCCATGTGGTCACCTCCGGGGCAGGCGGGCATCGAACTCATGCTGAAGTGGCTTTAGCTTCTTAGTGCTGTGCTTTAGCTTCTTAGTGCTGTGCTTTAGCTCACTGCGCCACCAGGGAGGGCCAGGAAGAGATTTATTTTAAGGAACTTTTTCATGTGATTAGGGAGACTAACAAATCTTAAGCTGTATGGTTGGCATATTGGAGACCCAGGAAAATTGATGGTATATTTTCAGTCAAAGCCTGTAGGCCCAAGAATCAGAAGAGCCAAGATTTCCATTTAAATCCAAAAGCAGGGAAAAAAATAAATTAATTAATTAATGTCTCAAGTCAAAGCAGTCAGGCAGGAGGAAAGACCCTTTTATTGGGCTGGGGGTGAAGGATCAAAAGGAGAATCTGCCTTTTCTTCTAGTTAGGCTATCAACTGACTAGATGAGGCCCACCCATATTAGGGACGGTCTCCTTTACTCAGTCTATTATTGTAACTACCAAAGGCACCCAGGATCATTCTCACACAAACACCCAGAACAGTGTTTGATCAAATCACTAGGCATACTGGAGGCCAGTCAAGTGACCTATAAAATTAACCATCACAACTCTCCAGTAGATAGTTATTCTGCTGAAAAGAACTTTAGAGTGTTGCAGCACTGTATTGCTTGATGCCTGACCACAGGGTGCCCAGCAGCCACATATGAGTTATCAACCATGGGTGTTGCTGAAGTACATGTCTGTACCCCATCATCAAGAGGAGTGTTATGTACAAGACTGGACCACACAGGTCTTGAATCTGCCTGGTTCCCATAGCACCTTCTCCTAGTACATTGCTGCCTGTCCCCCAGCTCACATACATGACCCCACGACTAGCCGAGACAGAAGTTAAGACCTGCTTTAGAGACAATGGTGCAGAGCATGCTGCCAGCCGCAGGAAGCGGCTCCCCACATCACCACTCCAACCAGGAGTGTCTCTGCAGGACGTAGGAGCAAGCTCCCCAGAGCACATGGCTGTTCATCTGCGCAGAAGTAGAAACTGAGTTTACCCTGACTCACGGACAGTGGTAACACATTAGTCAGGAAGAATCAGACAGGACTGGCCACCAAAGGCAAGTGGGGAAGAAGCTGTTGGATGAGCCTCTTGGAAGGGTGCAGCCTGCGAGGCTCCAGGGTTTCTCATGAAAGCTTAATAATTAGTAGAGACGGGGCTCTGCAGTGGACGTGACCTGTGCTGCAGATGTCAGCTGGCCTCTTTCCCTAGCCCGTGAAGCTCGTCATGGTCGCCATCACCCGGAAGCAGCATGCCGAACACAATGACAGAACCGCCATATGAATATTCCACTATGGCACCATCGGAGACGACAGCCTAGGAGACTGGGGTGCTATCCAAATGGATGTGGCATATTTTAACCAGGTCAATGTCTGATGCTATTTTTCCCAAAAGCTGGAATACTTTAGAAATCATGGGAGGAGAGTGGTAGTGTTTCCTTTCACTTTTACATCTAATAACCCTCTTACAGAACTTTGTTTTCTGTCCCTGTAGAGGTCTGAGCTCCCACCTGCATCAGGGGAACACTGTATGGTTCTGGTGAAATGGGTCATGACTGACCAAATAATTTAACATCATCAGTTTCAGGGAGGAGATGAAAGCATCTTTGTATAAAGAGTAATTGCCTCTTGTCAAACACACTGCTGAACTTGTTTCAAACTTTAAATATGGGAAAAGTGGCGTGTGCTGATGTCAGGTAGCCCAAGAGTGGACTATGCTGGCCATTTACCTGTCACCTCTCAGCTCTGCTCTCACCTCATGCTCTCCCGATGGGACTGGGATTCTGCAAAGGACATTTCCCAGACTCCATCCTCACAGCTGGCTTCCTGTTAGATTCTACCATTCGGAAGCACTGACAGGAGATCACAAAAGAAAAGAAGTTTCGCTCTAGTAGCGCAGCTGGTGGCCGTCGGTGGCGGGCAGCAGGGGTGGGGTGACCCCAGTAGCCTTCCATCCTCTGGATTCTGCATCACTGGTAGAAGTGGCATCTCACCGGTAGGTCCAGGACTGACTGTGACGACGACTCCACTGACCAGCTGCCAGTGCAGAGTCTGGGCTCCCGCACAGGGCACTGCAGCCTTTGCCTGTAACAGTCTTGCTAGTCCCCACCAGCCTCCCTTCTTCCTTTTGCTATTCCTGCCTTTCGTTCATTTTTGGAGCCAATTTCTGAAATACAGACTGGCTTCTGTTTTCCTGAGCAGATGCTTACTGATAACATTTCTAGCACCGAAATCAGATAAATCCATTCTCCAAGAAAAGAACGAATCCTGAGACTCGCCCTCCTTCACATGAACACAGAACTTCCCCTCACAGCACCTCTTAGCTTTTACTTCTAAGAAACAATCACAGTCGAGGAGGAAGCACCTTTATTTTCTTGCTGCTGTTACTGGTGTTGACGTCCAATTTTTAAACACTAAAGCAGAGTAGACAGCAAGAGGAGTGCTCACGTACCTATTACCCAGCTTTATTGTTGATCACTTGCTAATTTTGTGTCTTCTACCTGCCTCCACTTTCCTCCCCTTAGAATATTTAAAAATATAACCACAGGCATCAAGTCATCTCACCCATAATCTTCCAGGTGTTATTTGGCCTCTGAATCAGTCTTCTGCCGCATACAGAAGACTTCTTCCTTCTTCTTCCTCAGCACAGAATTAACTTCCCTTTTTATCTTGGAACCGCCTTCTACATTTCAGTCATGTTCATTCCTTGGCTTCCCCTACTCTCCACAGGGAGGGCACGTGAGCCAGACGGGTCAGTTTCAGTCCTCCGGGGCATGGCATGGAAGCTTGCGGATGTGGGCGGACTCCAGGAGGACACAGGCTCAAGAATCACACGAGCTGAGAACTACAAGTGATCTTCATCCGTGATGAAGCCCATCAGGAAGATGCAAATGCAGAAGGAAGCCAAACAGAACCCAGTCAGGGAGCCCTGCTACATGATTTTAACTCTTGAATCCAGCTGTGCCTAAAGTCAATGTCCTCTGGCTATTTTAGTTAGATGAGTATAAATTTCCCTTTCTGCTAAACTCCAGGCTGGATTCTTATCTTCTGTGAACAAGGGTCATTTATTCCCAACTTATGACACCATCCAAGGCTGCAGTAATAGCCATTCAAGAATACGGTATTGAACAGGGAGGGAACATATTTTAATAAATGGAATGTTAATGGAATCAGTGCATTTGAGCTCATCCTGTCATTAGGTTTCATCAGTAGACTCTGATATTGTCACACTGCCATCATTTTTGCCTTTGCATTCCCTGAAGTCCTGATGAGATGCAGGCGAAGTTTCTTTCAACGTTGTTCATTCAGAGAGTGTGTCAGTTCTTCTCAGGCTGTAGTGACATCATTGGCAACTGTCACAATATCAGAAGTCTTCTACCAATGTCCAGTCAATGACTGATCAGTTTTTAAAGGTGAACGTTTCCCTGGCTCGGCCCGCTGTAGGAGTAGGCTCAGGCATCTAAAATAGTATTTTTGTTCAGCGTCTTGGAGTGGCTTTCACCTTGACACCGTTTGATTTAATTTCTTTTCTTTGATTTGATGGACTTTTTCTTTCCAATTTGGGGTTTGTGTAAACGAAACTGCCATGGAAATTCCTATACAAGTCAGATATTTAACTTTTTTTTTTTAAGTAGAATTTTTTTTTTGAAGATTTATTTATTCGTACAGAACTGGGGTACAGGCCAGAGATGCGGAGGGTGAGAGGATTCACCAGGGACAGAGTGGGGAGCAGAACAGGCAGATCGATGAAGTACACTGCCGAGGGGAGCAGCGGGAGGGTCAGGAGAGGTCTGCCACACCCTGTGGATCTCCTCGGGGCAGGCAGAATCGAACTCATGCGAAAGTGGCTTACGCTTCTTAGTGCTGCGCTTTAACCCGCTGAGCCACCAGGGAGGGCCAACTTTTTTATTTTTTAAGTTTTATTTATTTATGCATACAGAACTGGGTACAGTCCAGAGGTGCAGGGGCCATGAGAGAGGCAGAGTGGAGAGCAGTGGGGAGACAGGAGAGGTCTGCCTCACCATGTGAGTCACCTCCCTGGCCGAACTCGTATTGTAGTGGCAACGGACAGCTTCCTAGTGCTGTGCCTTAACCCGTTGTGCCATGAGGGAAGGCCCAGATATTTAACTTTTTACATTTAACTCTATGACTTATTTCAAGTTAAAATCTGTATGTGGTGTGAAGGGTCAAGGTTATTTTTTTTCTGTAATGTCTCTCTAGTTTCTGACAACATTTGTTTGAACACTTCCCCCCGCACTCTAACCTTGCTGATTTTGGTGTTTCTGAAGAGCCAGCTCACTACTGAAGGCCCATGTCGGGAATACCCTTCACCAAAAGCTACACTGGTCTCCATGGCACCTCATCTGGGGTTGTCTAGATAACCCCTACTCATTGTAGGAACAGTCTTGGCTGATGGCTGAAGCTACTGTCATATGAGGCCTGGTTTAGGAAACAGAAAGGACTAAAAGAGAACCTGATAACTGTCTTCCAGTCCTGAAGCCAGTTACATGGAAGAGGACATGTCTTCTGGACTGATCTAAAATGTAAATTCCAAAGGGTAAGACTTACGTTCACCTTAGTCTCCCTAGCACAGGGTATAATGTCTGGCACATAGGCACCCTGTCTCTATTTGTCAAATGAATATTTAATATGGTTCTGAAAAGCAAAGTACCAAAGGACATGCTTATGGGAGCAGATTTTATTTCAATATAAAGAATTTTTTCTTTTTTAAATGGGACCTTAATGGGGTTTTCAGAGTTCAGGTAATCAGATCTAGTGTCTTCATATCTATATGTAGGCAAACTAAGGTTTGAAAGTTTTAAGTCAATGGTTATTACCTTGCTCCCTCAATCCATTCATGGGCTTTGAAATCACCGCAACAAGTCACAACTAGTATTTAAAAACACATACCAAAAAAAAAACACACCACATACCATAGAATTTAAAGCAGTAGATAGAAGTTAGTGAAGTACTATTAAGAATTCTTACATGGACTTTTTTGGTTTCAGGTAAGAGTAATATGAAAAACACAAATATATGTGCATTAGCCAATGACATAAAATGTACTTCTTACTGGGGACTTTGATAAGAAAACTGGGGTAAACTGTGTGAAACTGTTCAACATGGGAGATGGCTTCCTCACAGTGGTAAGTTCTATGTTGTTGTTGGTGCAAAGCAGAAGGTCACTCACTTGGGGTGTGGGCACTGGGGAGTGGAGGGTCTAGATATCTGAGGACTATTTCAACCTTCTATACTTTCATTGTAGTTAAATGTTGTATTATATATGTCATGTTTCTTACAGGGGGATCCTGAAATAAATCAACTTCTATTATAAGATGCCAGGATAAGGTCTCATTATGTTTTATTTTAGTCATTCTCAAAGTGATAGAAACTATTGGTTTCAGCTCTATTATTTTAAGTATATTTTATTGTTGGGAATGTGTACCTCTGATATTTAGCCTTTTCTAGTTGAAGAGAGATTAGACTGAGAAATGAGTCCTTTCTCCTAAAGAACTACTGGTCAGGGCCCTCCCTGGTGGCACAATGGGTTAAAGCATAGCACTATGAAGCTGTCCGCAGCCACTGCAGCTCCAGTTCAATACCCTGGCCAGGAAGATGACCCACAAGGCATGGGAGACCTCTCCTGACCTGCCCACTGCTCCCCTTAACAGTGTATTTCAGTCAATCTGCCTGTTCTGCTCCCCACTCTGCCTCTGGTGAATCCTCTCACCCCACTCCACCCACCTCTAGCCTGTACCCCAGTTCTTGCATGGACAAATAAATATATCTTTAAAAAAAAAAAAAGAACTATTGGTCAAAAGCCTGGTTGGGATAGGGAATATGTGAAAAGAGCAAAACAGAATAAGACTTTCACTTTGCTTTTAGGTAATTCTGTTGAAAATGGGCACTTTATCGCGTTTCCTTAGACATCTGTGTTGCATTTGCACTCAGTTCAGTCTTAAAATGGCCAAGGAGCTTCATGGTTGCATGATGGCTCTTAAAATAAAAATGCTGGGGAGCTCCCTGGTTGCGCAGTGGGTTAAGTCTCAGCACTATGAAGCTATGAGAAGCTACTGTAGCACGAGTTCAATCCCGTCTGGGAGCTGACCCACTGGAACTGGAGACCTTTTCTGCCCTGTCCAACCTGCTGCTCCCCTCAGCAGTGTATTTCAGTCAATCTGCCTGTTCTGCTCCCCACTCTGTCTCTGGTGAATCCTCTCACTCCCCTGCCCCCACCTCCACACCTCTGGCCTCTACCCCAGTTCTTGTGTGCATAAATAAATAAAACTTAAAAAAAATGTCAACATATTAATCATATCAGAGAAGCAGTAAAGATACTGGTGCTGTGAGGGAGTAAGTATGGCAAAATCCCATTGATCTAGAAGCCTTCAGGATGACTCAGTCTGGTGGCACTATTTTCTAGGGAGTGGAACCCTAAAAGCTATCAAGTCCTTTATGGACCTGGGCTAAAATAGTCATAGAGGATGGACCAAGATGGCAGGACACGAGGCTCTGACTTTCTCTCCTCTCACCAAAATACAGCTATACACTGACCTGCTCCCTCTGAAAGACATCCAGAAACTAGCTGCATGACTCCCACAGATGAGTGACAGACAAGAGCCACACAGACAGGGAGACAAAGCTGAGACACACACACCACAGACCTCACCCCAGGCTTAGCACCTTACAACCGGGGTGGGGGTAGGGGGGTGAGAGAACTCAATTCCCAGCTGGGATATTACTTTTAGCATTATTTTTCTAGAATCCAAGGCAAAAAAGAAAGCACACAAAAAAAAAGCCAAAAAGGATTTACATAGTATTCACATCATTCCCCAGTAGAAATGAGAATTTTTCTGGCACGACCTTTTAGGAGAATTTGCCATTTGGATTCTTTCATGTTCCTAGAGAACATCTGGACTAATGTAACAGACTTCCTAACTGGTCTCATTGCCTTTGTCCTTCTCCCTCAATTCACCCTGAAGCATGTTATATTTCTGGATTCTGCTGTATAATATTCCCTACTAGCTCCTTCTTGCCTACTGGATTAAGGCCCATGTATCTATGACTGAACTGAAAACACTTGGGGCCCAGGTTCTGCCCATCTCTCCTTGCGCATCTCCTACGACCTGCCTTACCCCACTCTTAACTTACTGGCAGTTCCTGGCACACTATGCCCTTCATGCTGCCAAGCTTTTATACCTGTTGCTCCTGTGCTACAATCAAACCACCATCTCAATCTGAGACGCTTTTTCTCCTTCGGAGTCAGTTCAAATAGGGCCTTCCGGGGGAAGTGTCCTCAGCTTCCCTGGGCCGACGTTAACGGTTGTTCCTCTTTCCTTGACGCCCACTGCACTTGCCTGTTGGGATGCATGTTTCCCTTCTGCGCTATGATATGTGTGTGAGCGGAGACAGAGCTCTGCATATACCCAGTCCCAGGTTGATGCTTTGTATGTCAGAGGCATTCAATAAACAGCTTCACCAGTGAACTTCCTGAACAAAGGTTCTTTATGTGACTTTTACTGTATGTTGTCACTAAAATCAAGGCCATCCCAGAAGTAATTCAATGAAAATATTTCAATGGCAAACTAAGCTAATATGCTTTAAGTCCACTATTCTTTAGATTTTATCTTGAATGGGCCTCAAGCTGATTAGCTGTCCCATTTTTTATGTCTCATGGGATACCGTAAATGACTTTACTGTGACACTTATATACCTGTCAGTTCTTTGAAGGCACAACAATTGTCAATGGAGCTGGGTAGGATCTGGAATATAGGGTAGAAGGGTTGGAGGAAGACTTGATGTGGTATACTTTTTGATATTTTGAGTTTTGAATCCTACGAATACATGAACATAAAAAATTTTAAAGTTTGTCACACAAGTAAGTGAAACATTAACTATCAGTTTTATATTTTAAGAGACCTCAGTTGTAATTCAAGATTTTGAAGTCCTGGGAGCTCTCAGAGTAATGATATTCAGTGTCTTTACTTAAATCAAGATTCAGGGCCTCCCAAGTGGCCTAGGATTTAAATCTCAGTTCTATCACCTCCTGAGTTGGATTCCCATCCAGGGAGGTGACTCTCATGGCATAGGAGACATGTCTCTTTTTCCTGTCTCGCCTGTTGCTCCCCTCAGCAGTGCATTTCAGTAGATCTGCTTGTTCTGCTCCCCACTCTGTCTCTAGTGAATCCTCTCACTACCATGACCTGTCCCTCTGTCCTATACCCCAGTTCTTCTATGCAAAAATAAATAAATCTTTAAAAAGAAATTCACATACTACTGAACAAGTGACAAAGTCACATTCCATTTTAAAAAGTCAAGAGGTTGTATCCTTGGGGAATAGAGAGAGAGAGAGAAAAATCAAGCTACTTCCAGGTGAATGAACAGCTACTGTATTGCAGTAGTGGTTAATACCCTGATGACAGCAGAAATGGAAAGGAAGGAAAAGGTAAAAACATTCAAAGGGGAAATAAGCTCCTGAATCTTGATGGCTGACTATCTGTGAAAGGCTAAGCTATAAAGACAACAGGGATTTTGAAGGCCTAAGTATTTAAAGGCATTGCTATAGATATTAGGAAGTCAGAAGGAAGAATTGGTTCAGAGGAAAAGCAAAGACTCTTATTTAAAGTTCAGTGCTGGAGGTGAGTGGGGAATTACATAGAGTTGGCCAACAAGCCACTGGAAAAGTTGGTCTGAAGTCCCAAAGGGAACGCAGACATAAAGTGCGTGATGTGTCAATATCTGCCAACAGAGAAGGGGCTCGGAGGAAACCCAGGCTGCGACTGTCCACTGCAGTGGAGCAGAGGCCAGTTTAACAGACACACGCACAGGGAGAACCAGAGAGCACTGTGACCCATCAGCCAGGGTGGGCAGACTCAAGAAGCATGGAAGAGGTGCTCAAGGAGAAGCGCCAGGCCACAGGCAAAGGCAAAAGCAGCAGGGCATGGGGTCACTGGGATCCTCACACACACCACATTCCGGCAGGTGGGCCAAGCCCCATTTTACACAAAAGGTCTTAACCCAGGCAGTGGCTGCAAAGCTTGCAGGATGCACCAGCTGAGCAATACTCCTTACCACTGCTGGGGGGTAGGGGCGGGGTGGGGGTGCCAGGGAGATCAGAGTTTGGCCAGCAGTTCTTCCCCTAAATTAACTGTATGTCCAAAGACAAGAAACTACCTTCTCTTCAAATTGAGGGGTTTGGTCTAGATTTTCTCCAGCGCTTATGGAATATTAGCCTTTGAGGAAGGTAGAATGGAAGAGATACATAACCAAAGAGGTAATGAATTAAAAATTTAGCAATAAGTGAGCAGGGACAGAAGATCATACAGTGAACTTTCAAGCAACTAAGGTAAAATCTGATGTAAACTAATGTCAAATCTACAATTGTAAAGCTCTACCTTTTCATGTACGTACTTAAGATAATATAATATCAAGAACTATAATTTTTCATACCTGGAAATTAATGAATGCTGCTCTTAAAATTCTGCCAAGTCAATTGAGTGAAGTAAAAGGGGCAGATCTCAAGTCAAACACAAACTGTGTAAGGATTGTCCTGTAGAAAGAGAAAAGTTAGTTCAAAATGTACTTTTTGTTCCCAAGGTGTACTTTTTTTTTTATTTTATAACAGTTTATTTTTACATCATTTTGTACATTTTTTTTCTCCATCTCAATTGTTCCAAGGTGTACTTTTAATACATTACATGGGAGCACTTACCAGGTATCATTTTCTAGCATGTGAAAATAGACAACCTGTTCAGGAAAATCGGTTTGTTTATAACCTTTACCTTCATATTAAAGTTTGCAAGAAAGATTCCCAATATTTAAATATGTTATGGCAAGCTGAAAGCAAATGTACGCATCTGAACAAAATAAACTTATTAATTAAGACAACATGTATTTAAAGGCAGCCAGAGATGAAGTACCAGGCAACAACATACAGCCTACTGCCTGCTTTCTGCAGTGGGATCAATATGATTTACAAGAAAACAAAACAGATGAACTTTAAAGAATCTTGAAAAATTCAGCACCTTAAAAACTGTATGTGAAAATTTGTATGTTTAAGAGAGAATAGCAAAATAATAATAATAATAACATATGGTTCAGAAAGCTGCATCCCAATCTTTTTTCTCAGATTAAACCCTTAAGACACAATTAATTGATGAATCTCCTTAATAAGTAAAGTGTACTTAGAAAACAATATCAACAACCCAACAGAAAAATGTGCAAAGAATATGAAATTGAAATGGCTTTTAAATACAGAGATGCTGGGCCTTCCTGGCGGCCTAGGGGCTGAGTCCCCACACTATCAGCTGTGGCCTGCGCTCAGTCCTGGTGAGGGAGCTGACCCACAGCGCAGCCAACCTGTCCTGTTTGGCACGCTGCTCCCCTCAGCAGTGTACTTCCGCAGATCCACCTGTTTACTCCCAACTCTGCCTCTGGTGAATCTTCTCACTCCACTCCCCTACTTCCGGCCCAGTTCTTCTAAGCAAAAATTTTTAAAAAGAGGAAGATTTATAAATACAGATTTTCCAAATTCAAAATGATCCTTAGTAGTACAAATGATCAACATAAAATTAAATTTAATGAAAGCATAGGATTTTTGACTATACTTCTAGGAAACACAAATAAAGCTACATTGAGATACTAACTTACCCTACACACCTGCAAGATCAAGCACTGCTAAGGGAAGAGGGACACCAGGGCTGCCCTGGCGTCCATGCAGACATGACTTCCCACTGAGAGAGGTGTGGTGCGCTCTGACCTAGTACTTGTGCAGAAAGGAGGTTAGCCTCCAAATCTGCCTTGGTACAAAGACATTCTTATACAGATAGTCAACTTCACATTGTCTGTTGTTACAAAGACTGGAAAGATCTAAATTTCCACAAACAGGAAACAGGATAAATAAACTGCAGCAGTAATAAAATACAGCAGCCATAAAAATCAATGAGTTCAGGGCCCTCCCTGGTGGCGCAACGGGTTGGGACACAGCACTGCAAGTGAGCCACAGCCACTACAGTGTGAGTTCGATCCCAGCCCCGTGGTGCTCCACATGGCGTGGCAGACTTCTCCTATCTCACCCATTGCTCCCCTCAGCAGTGTACTTCGTTGATCTGCCTATTCTGCTCCCCACTCTGTCTCTGGTGAGGCCTCCCAATGCCCCTGCACCTCTGGCCTGTATCCCAGTTCTTATGCATAAATAAATAAATCTTTAAAAAAAAAATGAGTTTAATAGTCTGTATGTCCCCAACCTACAGCAGTCCCCACAGGGGTTGAGCAGGATGGCTCAAGCTCAGCTTTCTACTCACACTGGATGCACAGACTATCCTGTTGACACACAAGAAACTGGGAGCCAGGCAGGGAGGCCAAGGGTGAGAAGGGCACTGAGTTTTCACCAACCAACACCCTTTGTATTCTGGATTTTTTATTCTGGTATCTAAAGACATTTCTGTTCAATTCTAAGTTGTTGCCTGAACTTGCTAAATTACAAAGCCCCAGCACTCATGGAACTGATGGGGGTCCAAAGACAACATGTTGTAGCCCAGGGTCAGTGGGAGGGGAGGCTTTGGGGAAAAAATATGTAGCAAGAGACTGAGAGAAAGTCTCTTGTTAAGAAACTTTAGCCACACCGGAAACACCTATGAGCACACGACTAGGCCACCACAAGGACATGTCATTCATCAAATGCAGCCTTGCAAAGGCACTGTGGCCAGGGGAACACCCTCACCCAACAGTCGGTGCACAGGTGTGTTCTCTAGTGAAGACTCCCCTCACCTTCAGTTTTGCTTCTAAATAGCCTCGTGATAAAAAATAACCCAGTGGCAGCCCTTTGCGGGAAGAAGAAAGGCACCTACAGCTTGACCATCCCCCGCACAGGGTACATTTCTGTATCAGAAGTGGGCAGGGTAGAACTCCACAGCAAAGGAGCTGAATTGCCCAGAGGCACTCAGCAATGGGTAAGCCAGGCTCAATGGGTAGGAAAGCTCACTAGGAGGAGGCTCCCTTTCGGGTCCCCCAACCCTTAGTAGAGTTCTGTTGACAGTCACTACCGCCATGGCAGCACTTCCTGCGGCTGGAGGGCCATTCTGAGCCCTGAGCACTAATCCCAAATCCCAAGTGAAGGCAACAAAATCTCTGCCTGGCAAACTGCGGTTGGGCAAGGCTTCCTCCTCCCACCTACTGCCCATGCACCTCCACCCTGGGCCAGCCCGTTCTGACCCCAGGACACCAGGAGCAGTGGGCAGGGTCAGCAACCAGAGGGTCTAAGCACCCACCTCCTTAGTGGGCCTCCTCTGCTTCCACCCCAAGGCTCTAGTTGTACACATGGTTCTGGCTTAATCTACTCCATTTGCTCCAGACTGTACCACAATTTGTAACTACAGCATAACAAAATTGCTCGACTTTTTAAGTTGACTATGCAGTTTTGTTACTATAGAGTGCTGCTAAGGCTTTCTGTTCACAGGCAGTGAGAAAATGAGTTTTTCTCACATTTTATTAATTCACTAATTGTTTGCATGACTACGTAACTTGAGGAGTACAACTACACACCTCCACAAGTACATGCTTCACTACCTTCTACCCAAGCCGCAGTAGGGTGTCTTATGCCTTCTTCCCTCTCCCTGCTTCCAACTCTCCCCCAAATCCACATGAGGCTTGTTAACGCTATCAACTAAGTTTTAATCCCACCAAAATAATTTTGACTGAATTAATGCAATCATTAAAATTTGTTATTATAAAATTATACTTACAGAAAATTTAGAAAATACACAGGCAAGTATAAAGAAGAAAACAAACTGAAATCTTTGAAATGAACATTCTGTCAACACCACCAGAGAAAGCAGAACTGCTCAGATACACTTTAAATTAGTAAAGTAAATACATCAACTACCCACTCAGGAGGAATGCTGAATTCTGGTCACGTCAACTATTCAAAGTACTGCCAATCTAGAGGTTTACCAAAAAAATTCTGAGCAACAACCAATAGAGAAAATTGCTAAGAAGATGGGAATATTCCATAAAATGCAATGGGATTCCTGCTAATGATTAGCAAAGGGTAATTTTTAAAAGTTCCATGGTCTCTGTCACTGGGGAGAGTGGAAGAAATAAAAAGAAAATTAAATAAAGAGACCAATGCAAGCAGAAAGCTAAAGCTGGTGGAGCTGGAAAGCAACAAACTCTGGTAGTGGTTATCAACGCGCCCCCAGTCTTACTGAGAAATAACTGACATCAATATCTTTAACTGTCCAATTTATAGTTAAGCACAAAATTGGTTGGGGAAGGATTTTAAGAAACACCTGTAGTTAAAACAGCAGGATCAAATTAAGGCATAAACTAGAATTTTGCATTCAGGGGACAAAAAAATACATATTTTGAGAACTTACAACACTAAAAGTTCACCTATCATGCTCCCCCAAAGAGCTAGGAAGGCACTAGAAAGGGCATTTACTTGGGTAGTTTTAGCTTCTCTATTTTTACAATACCACTTAAGAGCATACCGACTAGTGCTGTCCAGTGTTCTGGTATGCACAGTGACTAGCAGAAGTTAATTCAATGACTTTTTAAGAGAACCAATTTTTTAACATATCTGAGCCCTACAACTGGTCTTACACACTGATAAAATGTCAATTTTAGGGATATCCACACAATTCTACCCTTAAAGGTATTACTTAGAGTAGATTTGTGTAACACAGCATCCTTTCTAACTTCCTTCTGGAAAACTAAAAAGTACATTTCCAGACTCCTTTGAGAGTCTTTGTGGAATTGCATCCATGTGGACTGGGGTCCATGGATCACATGTCCTTCTGCAAGACTTGGAAGGCAGAAGTAAATGGAAGCCATCTTTTTGCTATGTTGTCTGTGAATGCAGCCAGCACATTTATGGAAATGCTGGTTTTTCTGGAGCAGCATTCCTGTGTCCCCTGCTTTGGAGCTTCAGAGCTATTGAGAGACAAGTTTGGTGGCAACAAGGCACCACAACAGTTGGCAAGTGCCGGGGAACAGTTTCAGGGTGGCGATGTATTTGGGTTGTTGTTGTTGTTGAAGATTTATTTACACATACAAGAACAGGCCAGCAGTGCAGGGGGTGAGAGGATTCAACAGAGACAGAGTGGGGAACAGAACAAATGGACTGACTGAAGTACACTGCTGAGGGGAGCAGTGGGTGAGACAGGAGAGGTCTGCTGAGCCTTGTGGGTCAGCTCCCTGGCTTGGAATCAACTCTTGCTGCAGTGGCTGCAGATAGCTTCACAATGCTGCGCTTTAACCCTTTGCACCACCAGAGAGCGCCCAAGGTGACAATGTGTTACCCATGACTGTACCAACAACCTCACCTGACACAGGCGGATTCCCTCCCCAAGAGGGCCTGTTCGCCAGTCTGGTTCTAGGAACAATTTCTTAAGGCCCAGACTGAAGGCCCTTGCAATGATTTGGTAAGCATTCAATTCCCTTTGGTAAACGAATTAAAAACTAGAGTAGTTTTCCTCTGCCTCTGGTGAATCCCCTCACCCCCTGCCCACCTCTGGCTTATACCCCAGCTCTGGTATGCATAAATAAAAATAAGTCTTTAAAAAGAAAACAAAAACTAGGACCCTCCCTGGTGGCGCAGCGGGTTAAAGCACAGCACTGAGAAGATAAAGCCACTTCCGCATGAGTTCGATCCCCGACCTACCTGGCGCTGCAGACCCTTCCTGATCTGCCAGCTGCTCCCCTCAGCAGTGCATTTCGTGGATCTGCCTGTTCTGCTCCCGACTCTGTCTCTGGTGAATCTTCCTACCACCCCTGCACCTCTGGCCTGTACCCCAGTTCAGTATGCATAAATAAATAAATCTTAAAAAGAAAACAAAAAGTAGAATGGTTTCTTTTTCTTGTCATTGAACCTAGACAACACATTAGCACATCATTTGCCTCAAGGTTTAAGTAAAAAGTGAGCAGTGCGCAGCCCTCCCTGGTGGCGCAGCGGGTTAAAGCACAGCACTGAGAATATAAAGCCGCTTCCGCATGAGTTC
>NW_004567109.1:15985442-15992362 GCF_000260355.1 Condylura cristata | reverse complement strand
AAAAAAAAAAAAAGTGAGCAGTGCTTGCGGGCAGTTCTGCCGCAGCCCCATGCTGCCTGGGTAACAGGCACCTGCTGAGCCTCTGTTATCTTTATCTGCCGAATGGGAATAGCAGTAATATCTGTACCACCTAGAGCTGCGGGACAGCGCAAGTAAGTAGGCTGCTTGCCGGTGTGTGACTTATAGCTTGCCTTTGATAAACGTTGCTTATTACAGTAATAATTGCTATTATGATTATTAACTATGCAGACCACTTTAAAACACTGTTGTAACAGTGCAAATGTAAACAGTTTAGAATTTTATGACCACACATTTTCTTGTGGCTGGAAAAACAATTGAAAGAAAACTTTTTTGATTCAATAATCACTTTTATACTATTCTGAATTCCATATAGTTATACATGTTTTTGCCCTAATTTTTTTTTTAAAGATTTATTTATTTATTTATACAGAGCTGGGGTACAGGCAGAGACGCGGAGGGTGAGAGGATTCATCAGGTACAGAGCGGGCAGCAGAACAAGCAGATCGACGAAGTACACTGCTGAGGGGAGCAGCGGGCGGGTCAGGAGAGGTCTGCCACGCCATGTGGTCACCTCCGGGGCAGGCGGGGATCGAACTCATGCGGAAGTGGCCTTAGCTTTTTAGTGCTGTGCTCTAACTCGCTGCACCACCAGGGAGGGCCCTAAATTTTTTTTTTTAAAGAAAAATTCTTCTACTTGTTATGAGCAAGCAGATAGATAATGTATTCTTTCAATACCTACTTATTGAGCTCCTACTCTGTCCGTTGGCCTGGAAACTCAGAGTTAAAGGTCAGTGCTCTCGAATACTTTAAAGCCTATCAGGAGACCACATTCCACATGACCCAATCCATATTAAAATGAGAAAAGAAAAATCTATGGAGCAAGGCAGTAAGCAGTGGTCACTAAGGGCTGGAGAGGTGAACTGCATTTCACCTTTGAGGTGATGAAAATGGTCTAAAACTGGCTGTGGTGATAGTTGTACATATTTATGAACATACCAAAATCAATGAATTGTATATGGTGCATGGATGAACTGTATGAGATGTGAATTATATTTCAGTAAACACTCAGTATTTTAAAAAAGTTATATGACCCAGCAATTCTATTCCTAGATATAAAGGCAAGACAAATGGAAACGTGTCCACATAAAAACTTGTAGGAGTGGTGGTTCACCCTCCATGGAGGCGGCCCCCCTGGCGCACCCAGCCTCGGGTCCCAGTCTTCCCCTGGTCATCACTGGGGTGACTCGCTCCATATTGGGGCCCCAATCATTTCCAAGCCTTCTACAATCCCTGGGGAGCAACAGGACAGAGAGGCTAGGCCTCCTGGGGACTGGGCTTCCAGAGGACGCTGCTAGTGGCAGGAGCCGGGTTAGGTCTTAGCCAAGCTCAGTCTGAGAGTGCCCAGTCCAGTGGTCAGAGGGCAGAATCCTGCAAAGCTGGAATCTGGGCCTCGGCGCTGCCTCAGGCCTTTGCTCATGCTTGACTCAGGGCTGATTTCCATACTTTTGCCCAGCATCAGTAGGCTGGATCACCTTTCACATTTACTTGATACCATCAGTAAGGCCCAGAGGCTCCTCGGAAAAGGAATGTAAACAGACGGCATGCGGATGGGCAGAAAGGTGGTGAGATCCAGAAAAGACCCAGCAGACAGTAAACAAGTTCAGAGTTGGGAATGTGTATGTTCCCAAGAGCTGTGGAGCAGCTGGAATCAAGTCTGCTGGGGGTCCACAGCTACCCACTGATCTGAAAGAAGCTCCATCTTGTGGCAGACCAGTGGTCCCCAAAGTTGCAGGGCATGATCTCTGGAAGATGCACAAAACACTCTTGTTGCAAATATCAAAAAGAAATTCCACAGTGTATGTTTATTTACTATTTCAATTAAGTAATAAATATCATTTAATAAACAAGTCTATTAATTTAAATATATTTTATTTACTTATTTTTTATTTTATATTGAAAAAGATTTATTTTCACTTATGCATATAAGAATTGGGGTTTAGCCCAGAGGTATGGAGGTGAGAGGATTCAAAAGGGACAGAGTAAGGAGCAGAACAGGCAGATTGACTGAAATAAATACACTACTGAGGGGAGCAGTGGGTGAGACAGGAGAGGTCTGCTGTGCTACGTGGGGTCAGCTCCCTGGCTGGGGACAGAACTCACACTGCAGTGGCTGTTGATAGCTTGATAGCACTGAGATTTTAACCACTATGCCACCAAGGAGACCCCTATTTACTTATTTTTTAAACGTGTACACAAATGTTCAGACATATTATTCACAATAGTCAAAACAAACAACCCAAATGTACACCAATTGATGAATAGATAAGCAAAATGTGATATAGCTATACAACAGATTACTCGGTCATAAAAAAGGAATGACGTGCTGATCCATGATGCAACCTGATGAACCTTAAAAACCTTTGGTGACCTCCCACAAAAGGTCATGTATTTTTTATTCATTTATGTAAAATGTCCAGAATGGGCAAATCATGGAGAGCAGATAAGTGATTATCAGGGGCTAGGGGAACCCAGAAATTCCTAGGAGTATGTTAACAAGGGAACGATAGATCCAAAATGGAGTCATTTAAGACAAACTACACCAAGACTTAATACCCAACCAATTTCCACTTTCAACTCCTCCCAAAAGTGGAATTTTAAGCCAATCAATATGGAATTCCAGCACTACAGGAGGAACTTGCATGAAAGCCCCTGGGGAAGGTGGTTTTGCCTGAAATAGTTCTCTTTGATTAATAACCTTGTCTAACTTCCTTTATGACTGTAAACCGCCCCCCCAATTTTGTATACCTCTTTGCAGTGAACCAAAAATTTTCCAATTTATTCAAGTGAATTTTTTTTAAACAATGGGTATAGTTTCTTTACGAAGGAGCAAAAACATTTGGAAAAAGTCATGACACATTTCTGCTTGAAAAGATAGAAAAAATATGTCATAATTTTCCCAACAACCCAATAGAATTAGAAGGTGGTAGCAGTCACACAACTTTGTGAATATACTAAAGATATACTGAACTGTACACTTTAAAAGGGGGCATTTCACAAGCTATTGCTGATAAATAATAAATAGCTACTATTTAAATGCTGACTAGGTGCTGTGTTAAGCCTTTTACACTCATTATCTTATTTCAGTACTCACAACAGCCTTATGACATTAAGTACTGCTATGACCCACACTGTAGAGATAAAGAAACTGAGGTGCAGCAAAATTACAAGAAAACCTCTTCCAAGATTACACAAGGAGCAATTTCATTAGAAGAAATCTGAAGTCAGGCTGATTGACCCAAAACTAACACTCCTAAGACATGCGTTCTTCTTTCACTGGCCATAATATCCTGGAAAGGCCTGGCACAGTTCCTGGCATGCAGCCAATGCTCAGCAACATCGAGTGTTACTGTAATGATCTAATTTACATACTCAAAAGAAAACCTGAGATGTGGTGGGAGAGTCAGGGTGAGGGAGACAGATTGTAAGGATATTAACTTTTAACTTTGCAATTGTCAAAGTGAAAAGTGAAGAACTGAACTAAGACAATGGCAGTGGCCATAGAGGAAAAGGCAAAAGCAGAAAATAGAAAACAGAAACTATCCTGTAAATTAGGCTCAGTTAAAACTCAATAACATTAGTGTCTACAGGATACTAATCTAACTTGCATTTACAATAGTTCCCCATATCATCAAGAAAGGTTTAAGTTATTGTCAAAATGTGTGATGAAGTCATGGGAATGGGTACAGGATTCCCACAATGCAAAAAAAAAGTAAACAGTTCTATTGAAAACTTTGCAAGCTGAAGTAGTGTAAAGTGAAGAAGCAATTACCACTAATTTATGTAGAAATTTTTGGAACATTCACAGATCCCAAGAATAACCCCTATCAAACCACACCAAATAATACATAAAGCCTAAAATAGGGCCCTCCCTGATGGCGCAGCAGGTTAAAGCACTGCACTAAGAAGCTTAAGCCATTTCCGCATGAGTTCTATCCCGCCTGCACCTGAGGAGATCCACATGTCGCTGCAGACCTCTCCTGATCTGCCCACTGCTCCCCTCAGCAGTGTACTTCACTGATCTGCCTGTTCTGCTCCCCACTCTGTCTCTGGTGAATCCTCTCACCCACCGCATCTCTGGCTTGTACCCCAGTTATGTATGAGTAAATAAATAAATCTTTAAAAAAAAACAAAAACCCTAAAATAACACTAACATATAGTAAAAGCAGGAATGGCCTGAGGGTGGCCTGAGGAACAGCCTACATAGTCACTCTGGGAAGAAGGCTGGTTGTGTCACCTGCTGTTCAGGCACATGCTCTCTATACTACTCCCCTAACTAAGGCTGTTGCAAAAACAAATACTGAATGCTATTTTCACTTTTCACCTTTCTTGGTAAAAGCACTCTCTTTGAATTCCTTTGGTTAGCAAATACAGAGAATAGTGTAGGTCTTTCATAAAAGTGAAATGAGGAGCCTCCCAGGTGGCGCAAGGGGTTAAAGCTCTGCACTATGAAGCTTCCAGCAGCCACTGTCCATCCCTAGTCCAGGAGCTGGTCCACATGGCATGGCAGACCTCTCAGGTCTCACCACTGCTCCCCTCAGCAGTGTACTTCCTCAATCTGCCTGTTCTGCTCCCCACTCTGTCTCTGGTGAATCCTCTCACCTACCAGCCCCCCCCTCCCACAACTCTGGCATACATACATCCCAGTTCTAGTATACTTAAATTAATAAACCTTAAAAAAAATTTTTTAAATTCAAAGTGACATAATTCTAGCTTTCAAAAAGTATGTGTGTGGGGAAGTACCTGTAACAGGTTTCAAATTTTTCCAACAGTCTGACCTTATACGTAAAATGATAGAGCCCTCCCTGATGTGCAACAGGTTAAAGTGCAGCACTACAAAGTTAACAGCAGCACAAGTTTGATCCCCAGCCAGGGAGGTGACCCACATAGCACAGCAGACCTCGCCTGTCTTGTCCCCTACTCCCTTCAGCAGTGTACTTCATCTTTCTTTCTGTCTCTTGTGACTCCTCTCACTGCCCCTGCACTTCTGGCCTGTACCCCAGTTCTGTACGCATAAGTTAATAAATCTTTTTTAAAAATTAAAATGATAACTTATATACTAATTCATGTGGGACATCCAAATTTAATTGGAAATATTTTCACTATCTGTGAGAGTTAATTATCTATAATAGCCTTACAAACATAAAAGAATTCAACATTCCCATCAAATTGAAGGTCTTTAAAAGTGGGTGGAAAAGGGAACTAAATATGTTAGGTGCCATTAAGTTCAAAAGTCTTTGGAGAAGAAGGAAAAGGCATGTATTTCTACCATTAGTCAGAAGATTTGCCTATTGAGTGCAACTTTAATTAAAGTTGTAGGTTAGAAGATCATCTCTTTGAAGATAGCCAATAATCTAGAATTTGGTGTGTTCCATCAGAGTCACAAAACCAAAATCTCATTAGCCACATAAGCAAAAGCCCAGTCATAAGGAACTAAAGCTAGAATAATAACTGTATTCTTTGGTGGATAAGCAGCTTTTCTAAAAAAAGATTCATATTTATTTACTTATGCATACAAGAAACGAGTGTAGGCCAGAGATATGTGGGTGAGAAGATTCACCAGAGACAGAGTGGGGAGCAGAACAGGCGGATCCACTGAAACACACTGCTGAGGGCGCAGATGGTGAGACAAGAGAGGTACCCTGTGCCACGTGGGTCAGCTCCCTGGCCAGGGATGGAACTTGTATTTATTTTTGGATCAAACTGTCGACAGCTGAACCAATGATTTCAAGGCCATGAAAAAGGACTGGCAGGATGCCCTACTTCATGAAATCAGAAATTTACATACCTGGAAGGTGCTCAGGTACATATGAAATTTCCTACCCATATTTTATAGCCTAACCCACACACACCCATTTGGCCATGTGAGATTCTCGCTTGCCTTTATACTAGGGGAGGTAGTCAAGAGGTCCCTAGGAGTGAAGAGTTCTTACTCCACGGGCCCCATAAACTCACCCAAACCTGAGGCTTGGGTGAATATCAGACTGGAAAGGAAGTTTGGGTCTATATACTTCAGTGGACAATTCTGAACTTTTTTCCCTGATAAAGATCAGTTAGTCTTAGTCTGATCACCTTGCTTTCCATAAAACTGGACATGCCTTTGGGCAGGAATGGAGAGCAAGAGCAGTAGGGAAAGGTGTTGGGAGATGACCACCCATTCACCTTTGGCTTAGAGGTGCACAACTGAGCACCTCTTCTGGAGAATAGAATAGCCACTGGCATGACAGAGTTGTGGTTTTATGTAAAATATTCGGTGAAATATTTCATGTAGGTGGAAACATTCCATTTACGAAGTAAAGTTCTGCAAATGTAAACCTTTATTGAGTGAATACTGATTTGTGTCATTAAAGCCCACTAGGTGGAATTCTACAGCTTCAAACATGTCTTTGATTAAAACTAATGCAATGTTCTATGTCAACTGTGCCTCGATTTAAAAGGGGAAAAAAGCACGTCTTGGAAAGACGAGGAGGGGAGCTGCTGGCACAATCAACAAAAAAGCTGCGCATTTGAAGGAGGAAGGGACCCAACCGCTAACTACAGGAGACGCTAACTACAAGAGACGGAGTCCAGGTAGATAAGAGATGTGTGTCCTACCATCACGCTTTATGATTCCGTCATAAAACAATTACAGCTCAGTATCTGTTTGATGTAGAAAGTCTGTCTCCTGTTCTAAAGCCGGTCTGTCGCATTATGATATAGAGCTGAAGGCTAAAGGATGAACGGAAAACTCGGACTAGCGCCCCGGGAGCCACCTCCCCAAGGAAGTGCCCGGCGCCGCGGGGGACAAACCCAGGGCCTCGACCCGGATCCCTCGGCGGGCCCTTTGGGGGTAACCGCCCGCC
>NW_004567109.1:15970091-15984709 GCF_000260355.1 Condylura cristata | reverse complement strand
GCCGCGCGCGCGGGCTGGGGGAAGATTCCGGGTTCCCGGCAGGGAAAACAGCCCCTCTCGAAGCCGTTCCTTTGCGCCCTAAAACAAGTAGCCCCAACGTGAGAGAAACAAAAGGTATTTGCTGACGTGGGCGTTGGACAGAAACGCCCGAGGGCTGGGGACACAATTAAAGGGGCAACGCACAGATTTCAGGCACCAACCAGCAGCTTCGCCCACTCCCCCTGCCCTTGTCTACACCCCGCTGCACCCTCCAGGGGTACTGGGGTGCCCAGGTTCCCCACAGTTGGCTACGGAATCATTATTTGGCCAGGAGCTTAAATTTGTACTTTACGTTGGGAAAGGCGCCTCCGGAGGGCAGAAGGGCTGGATTTCTAGGATCTGGGGAATTTGGTTTAGGAAAGAGGGAGGGACTTAGGCGTGCCCACAATTACTGTATAAGTACATGTGACATTATTGTACTTAAGTTTAGCAACGGCCAATGTCAGAGATTGCCACAGGATTTTCCCCCCTTACTGAAGCGCTTGTTTTACTGCGGAGAAACCTTTTCTAAACCTGGTCACAAGCAGTTGATTTGAGGAGGAAAACTCAGAGGCTGCGTTTAGGAAATAATTCTAAGTTCAAAGAAAATATAAAATTAGTAAACGTAGCAGGTTTTCAAATACAAAAATCCACTATGTATCAAGCCTTCCAGATTCATGTTCCTAACAGAGTACAAACCTCAGGTTATATATATTTGCTAACATCTTAAGTCATTGGATTTCTAGTTAAAGCATAAGTTCTATAAACTAACTTAGTTTCCTGGTTCCTTAGGCTGGGATCAGGTACTGAAAAGTAATACTGCATAATAAAACAGATGAGAAACCTTAAATTTTCAAATTCTTTCTTTTTTTTTTTTTAATGGATTTCTCTCCTATGTCATAATCAGTTGTACTGGGCAAAGTTTATTAATTTGATTTCACCAATAACTAGCTATGTATTTTGGATATCATATACTCTGAGAAGAATAAAAATATTCACAACTATCAGTGACACTTCTGTATTGCTCAGCGGTGTTTTGCTACTTTGATGTATTTCCTCACATTCTAAAGAACTAAATATGTTGACACATTTGAAAATCATTAAGTGTCAGGAGAGTTGAATGTACTGCAGCTACCTTTAGTATCCTCATTAAGATTCTCTGATGGTTCAGGGTGAATTGGTGGTGGGAATTTTGCAGGGAATACACCTGAAAGGAGAAAACATACAAACATGCATACACTGTACAAAAGTGAAAAATGACGTAAAATGTAATAAATGAATAAATAAAACTGGGGTGGGGGTGGACAAAAAGAGATTCTCTCAGAATGACCTGGACATTGTTACAGCAAAGGGTTTTATTTTAGCTTTGGTTAAATTAAAATATGCAAAAGAGTCTTACAAACTTCTTATTCAAGAGAACACATCAAATCAGAGATAAACTCTTTGTTGCAAGAAAGAAGTCACAGGGGTTTGATTTTTTCCTTCCCCTTCCCCTTCCTAGTTTCTGAAACTTATTTATCTACTTGGAGAGTTTCTTTCCCTATACTTAATTGATGGGAGATGGAATCTGCCTTTAGCAACAGAATCCAGAATGCTAGTGACTGTCTTTTATGTAACCTCTTGCAGCTAGGACAATGGCCATGATCTCCACTTTGATAATCACTACCAGGTTGTGGTGGGGGGAGGGAGGATGTTTATAGAGAGAGCTCCTACACACACACACACACACACACACACACACACACACACACACACACAAAAGAGGGACCTGAGAGAATCTTTTCTGGCAGTGATAACAGTTATAGCAAAATAATAGCCCAGTGCATTGAGACAGAGCTGCTGGTGGCAACCTCTGCTGTCTGGTGCTACAGGGGAGCCAGCTGCCATGGCTGCCCAGGGTGACGCTGGTCTCCTACCAGGCCAGTTCTGTGGTAGGACTGGCTATTGTTTCTGCCTGTTTAGCATCAGCTCCAACCCTTGTGCTCCCTTTCTTCAGAATTACCCTTGTAATTCCGTTAATACACTCACATCTTCTTAAATCATCCAAGACTAGTCGCTGTGCAGCTAAGAACCCTGGCTAGTACAAAATGTTAAGATGGTATCTGGACAAAAATTAAGCTGGAGTTTAATTGATAAATTTGATTTGAAAGTGGGAAGATGCAAGGAATAAAACAAACTCCTGTGACTTCATTCTTGCAACAAGAAGTACCTCTGATCTGATGTGTGCTCCTGAATAAGAATTCTGCAAAACTGTTTTGCATACTTTAATTTAAGGAAGGCTAAAATTAAACCCTTTGCTGAAACAATGCCTGATAACAACCCCTGGGAAGGGGTTGATACTTGTCAGAAGGCAACTGACAGCAATGGCTAAATGAGTTATGCTGCTAACTTACCTCCAAGGGTTTTGTTTAACACATCACAAATATCCTTTCTCTTGGCACATTCAGAGTCACTTAGATGGGAATTAAAGTTATGAATAGATAGCTAAATGCATATAAAATATGAGAAGAGGGTTTAAGATCAAGCCTTGAGCAACTTCATCTGTGGCTGGTTAGAAAAAGGTAAGATTGCGAACGAGATAGAGATGTAACTAGAGAAGAGACCTGGGATAGTGCAGAGTCATAGAAACTAGAAGACAAGTGTTAAAAGTTTCTCTTTGCAGTCTAAGAGAAATGTCTATTACATTACAATGTGGGGCTAACTGACTACAGAGATTATTTTTCAAGTAAAATCTGTGAAATTGTAAAGGGATGTATTTTCCATGCAATAGGCACAAAAACATCTGTACAGCTTTTTTTTTAAAAACATACAATGTGATAAAATATAAATTCTAAAAATTTAGAAAATGTAAAAAATAACTTCGAAGGTATTGTAACAGGGTGGCCCCCTTACAAAAAGGGAGGTTCCAGTTTCCCTGCCCCACCCAAGGGAGGGAGGAGTTGACCAGAGAGAAGAAACTGGAGAGGAGACTGAAGAGGGACAGAAGCAGAATGGGGGAGCAAGGAGACCTGAAGGAGGCTGGGTGAGCAGAGAGACCAGTGAAGAAGCTGCACCTGCTTCTTAGCCCTGAACTAGGTGAAACAGATGTGGGTGAGAGACCCGTGGGGAGGTTAACAGTGGCAGCTTTTATCTTGATTTTGATTCTGCTCTTTTCCTCCTGGACTTGTCTGACTGTTCCTGACCCTTTTCTATGGGTCCCTGCAGGGAGGTGCTTTAGACTGTGGCAGACTTCAGGCCTTGCTTTGGGCCAACCCCTTTGGCTGGACATTCACCCACAAGGGGATGGATAATTTCGGGTGCTTGATTTGGAAACTATAATCTTTGTCTTTTCTGTATTGCATGCTAATTGTATTAAAGTTCCTTGCCATTAAAAGTCTTACATGTTTTGTTTCAACGTGGCAAATGACAGAACCTATTGAGAGCAGGCAGGTTTGAGGGCTCTGGGGTTCCCCTCTCCCTGCCCTATAACAGTATTGATACTTGATAGTAACTGATAGCAATGGCTAAAATCATCATGCTGCTAACTTGCCTCTAAAGGTTTTATAGATTTATTTTTATTTATTTATGCATGTAAGAACTTGAGCTTCCCTTGTGGCACAAGGAGTTACATCTCAGCACACAAGCTATCCACAGCCACTTTAGCACAAGTTGATTCCTGGCCAGGGAGGTGATCCACATGGCACAGCAGACCTCTCCTGTCCCCACCCACTGCTCCCCTCAGCAGCATATTTCAATACATCTGCCTATTCTGCTCCCTGCTCTGCCTCTGGTGAATCCTCTTAATATCTGCACCTCTGGCCTACACCTCAGTTCTTCTACACACACTCACACACAAATATTTTTAAATAAGTAAATAAAAATAAAATGTTTCTATATTCTTCAACACTGTTCCCTTCAGAGGCTACTTACTCCAAATTCCCCTCCACATGAGCGAGCTGGATTTATGTGACTTGCTTCTAAACAATAATGCAGAAATGACAGTGCATGGTTACAGAGTCTTGGTGATAAAAGGCAGCAGATTTCCACTTGTTCTTTCTCTGTCCTGGATCAGTTGCTTTGTGAGAAGTCAGCGCCATGTGGTGATGAGCAGAGACTTCCTGCCAACAGGCATGTGATTGAGCCATCTTGGACTGGATCCCCCATCCCCAGACAAGCTCTCAGCTGACTGTAGCCCCAGCTAACAGCTTGCCTGAAACCTCCTGAGAGGTCTTAAGCCATAACCAACTAAGCGGCTCCCAGATTCCAGAATCCTTGTGAAGTAATCAGTGTTAGTTATGTTAAGCTATTAAGTTCTGCAGGTAATTTGTTATGCAGCAATGGATAATTTATATAGGTCATACTACCTAAAAGTGCTACCATTACAAAAACTGTACAAATGTGGCTTTCGAACTGGGCAGTGGATGGAAGCTGGAAGGACTCTGAGGTGAGGTTAGCGAATGTTTGAGCCTTCCAAAAAAATAATGGAATCCTTATGGCCTTTGAGGAAGCTGTGAGTAGGGACTTAAAGGAACAGCATTAAAATCTTATTGGAAATTGGAGAAAGAGGATCCTTGTTATGTATTAGCTGCATTATTGCTTGTGGTGAGGTGAAAAATAGGAAATGTACCCAGTAAGTTGTTCGATCTAGGTAAGGAGGTTTCCAAATGGAGTGTTGGAGGACCCACCTGGTCTCTTTTTGCCACGTGTAGTTAACTGTGAGAGAGGGAAGCTAAAGAGGCTATTAAACAAAAGGAAGCCAGACAGACTGGTGTTGAACATGTACAGCCTCTCCAGGTGGCACATTATGCTAAAATTAAGACACGATTTCTGGAATAAAGTTTTTTTAATGAAATATAAAGAATGACTCTGGGCAAAGATTAAATCCAGGGTAATGCCAGGAAAGCAGTCTAAAGATGTCAAGGGAATGGCTGTAAAAGCTTTTGTTAACATCTAAGAAAGCTCTAAGGTGGTATTTCAGAGTCCTGTTCAGCCAGATAAAAAGTTCTCTAAAGACTTTAAGGATATGACTCATGGATCCCCTCAGTCAAACACATATGGTTCTAAAAAGGTTATTTGTCCCACAGCTGAAGCCCAACAGAGAGAAGGGATTATCTTAACAGTTGTTTAGGGGTAGCTTTGGCCTAATGGAATAAACGTGAAGAAAATTCACAAGAGACCCCCAGGGTTTTAAAGTGTGTTCAGAGGAACACTACCCACTTGAACCAAAAGGAACAGAGGCAACACAAAATGAAAAGATCTCTTCTAACCTTTGAAATCCAAGTAGTAGGATGTGAACATTATACACTGTAAATATGGGCTATCTTTCTTTTTTTTAATATTTATTTATTTATGCATACAAGAACTGGGTTACAGGCCAGAGGTGCAGGAATCACCAGAGAGTGGAGAGCAAAACAGGCAGATCTACTGAACTCCACGACTGAGGGGAGCAGCGGAACAGACAGGAGAGGTCTGCTGTGCCTTGTGGGTCACCTCCTGGCTGGGGATCGAACTAGTGCCGCAGTGGCTGTGAATAGCTTCAGAGCTGAGATGTACCACCAGGGAGGCCCTGGGCTATCTTTCATGGAAAAGAACAAGTTTGAGGATGGAACTATAGATGATGATTATCCTAGTAAAGGAATTGCCAATAATTGCCCACAAGGCTTTCAGAATTACTATGGGCCAGTGACTCATTTGTGCTGACATTTCTGTCTTTTTTGAGTAGAAATGTCTAGAGTGGTTATAACATTTGTCTAATGTATTCCTTCATTGCCAGTTGGGTATGGACGAGGCAGGTAACTTGACTCTTTAGTTCAAGGTCGTCAGGTTTGGAGGAATACACTCAAGAAACTGTACTTAACACTGTATACTTTTATTACAAGGTGGGGTGAGAGAAGCCACAGTCTGAATGGTATGGAATTTAAAGCCATTCCTTGAAATATGAATAGGTGAATAATGGACAGAGAAACAGGCTGTGTATTTCTGAGTTTGGGGAACTGGTATATTGGTCACTTGATGGTCATCTATTCATTTGCATTAGAGTTCTGAGAGTGACAGAAAACCCAAAGTAACAATGGCTTATTGTTCTCTCATGTGAAAATCTGAAGATAGGAGAAACAGGACTAGCACAGGAGTTTATTCTATGAATCCTTCAGAGAACCTGGCACTTCTTGGTCCACCATGCCTACGATGTGGTCCTAATGTTCCTATTCTCAAATGGGCCTCCAGACTTCATTCCAGAAAAGGACAGCAGAAAGGGGGGGAAAGTGGTAAAGAATATGCACTTGCTGCTTCTTAGGGAAGGCTGTCGGAATGGGCCACATCTGTCAGAAGTTAGTCACACAGTCGGAGCTAGCTGCAAGGGAATTCAAGAGGTATAATATTTGCATGGCGTAGTCCTTTGTAGAGCTAACTGTTCTATTACTGTGAAAGGAAAAGATACTGAGGTATAGCTAACAATCTCCTATAGCCAATATTGTTATATTTGTAGAGGTTAAAATCCACTCTAACTGTTTAAATAGAAAGGGCTTTCTTAGAAACTATTAGGTGTGTTATGAGTCTCTAAGTAATCTAAGGAATTTTGTTAGATGCTGATACTTAAAGACATCAGTAGCCAGGAGAAACTCCCAACCATACCACATGGCTATTGTCATAAAATCCCCATTGCTGGGCCTACCTGGTGGCACAGGGGTCAAAAGTCTCAGCACTAATGAAGCCATCTGCAGCTACTGCAGCATGAGTTGGATCTCCAGCCAGGGAGGTGACCCACATGGCGCAGCACACCTCTCCTGTCTTACCCACTGCTCCTCTTGTGGTGTATTTCAGTCATTCTGCCTGTTTTCCACCCCACTTTGTCTCTGGTGAATTCTTGTACCCCCTACACCTCTGGCTTATACCCCAGTTCTAATATGCATAAATAAATAAAAAAAATCCTTTTTTAAAAATGCTACCTCCTCCCAACACTGTGACATTAGGAATAGACAGTGAAATCTCCACCAGAGCTGCCCCAGAAGAATCAAGTGCCTTCATATCTGCTTGCAAGAAGTGCAATCTACCCATGAACATGGTTCTGCCTCACATTTCTCATTTCTTCTTTTCCATGTGTGGATGTATCCCTTTATACTCTAGCTGCAGAAGAGTGTATGAAATGAAGATCTTTGCTTTCCAGCCTACACTATAGGAAGGCATACTGGAAGGGAATTGGAAAGTGTGTTGGGGCCAATATACAATATATAACACACTCCATCATTTTGGATACTAGTTACCCATTCCACCTTCCCATACTCAAATTCAAAAACAAAAGTAGCAACAAAATGTTCCTACTTAATATAATGTGATGATCATGATAGAAAGAAAATTTCTCCCCTCTGTGTGAAAGGGAGCACCCAAATATTTCACTGGAACTACATCAATCTCTGGGAAATGTGCACGTCTCATCTATTCGGTTGTGATATTCTGTAGTTAAGAACATGGTTCTGATGTATGTAGATGTATGTAGCTGCTACAGTCCTTGTTTCTGAAACTGGTCACAGCGCAATAGCTGGCATTTGTCACTTCCTTTCTCTATTCCTTATTCTATGTTGTACAGTGTCTTTTGTATTATGGTATTGTTATCTTCAAATCCTATTTTGTTAGATATTATCACCTGGATTCTTTGGGTTCAAATATGCCTGACATAGCTTTCTATCCTATTTTCATCCTTTCCATTTTCTTCTGCTTTATATATAGGCTTTGATGAATCATGTTGTTGAATTTTTAATAACTAGTCTGAGCATCTTTAGTTGAATTTAACACAATTATGTTTATTGTATTTGTAATTAAATTAGTGTTTCCCTCTGTCACATTATTTTGTACTAAGGCCCCTTTTTCTCCACACCTGCCAGTCCTTGTCTTTTTGATGAAAGCCGTTCTAACAGGTAACAGGTATCAGGTGATCTCTCCTTGCAGCTTTGTTTTGCATTTCCCTGATGATTAGTGATATGAACATCTTTTCATGTCTGTTGGCCATCCATATGTCCACATTAGTGAATTGTTCAGATCCTCTGACCTTTTTTTCTAATTGGGTTATTGTGTGGTTGCTGTTGTTGAGTTGTCTGTCTTTCCATAGTTTGGATAGTAAGTCTTTTTTAGATACATGTTTTGCAAATACCTCCCCCTATTTAGTAGACTATCTTTTCGTTTTGATTGTTGCTCCTATATCATTCTTATTTAAGATTCTTGATTCTTTTATTCCAAAGTTTTTTACATTATATGTAGTGATAGGTATGTCTATAAGCTAGTTTTTTGTTGCTCTCATGGTGTTTGTATTTTGGCCTTTGGACATATGTAGCCTGCACGTATTGACTACTCCTGTCTGCTAATCTAGCATTTTTCAGACTACAGTGAAGAAACATTGTTTTTTTGTTCCCAGTCTGTTGCATGTATCTTTATTGCTGTAAAACTTTTAAAATGCCTACTTTCATTTTATGTACTTTTTTTTAAAGATTTATTTACTTAGGCATACAGAACTGGGGTACAGGTCAGAGGTACAGGGGCAAGAGGACTCACCAGAGACACAGTGGGGAGCAGAACAGGCAGATTGAGGAGAGCAGTGGGCAGGTCAGGAGAGGTCTGCTGCACCATGTCACCTCCCTGGCCAGGTATCAAATTTGTGCTGTAGCGGCTGTGATAGCTTCATAGTGCTGGGCCCCAACCCGTTGCGCCACCAGGGAGGGCTCCCCACTTTCTGTACTTATTATAGATCAGGGAGGACTGGTATTGTCTTTATGTATATTGGGAAAGAGTATTGAAATTTTGGGGGGAAGGATATATCGTAACAGCCTTTCCCACTAGTCCCCGCACTCTTGAGAGGATTTTCTATCACTGCTCATAGCTATATGACTTTCAGTTCCTCTTTAGAGGCAGTGTACCCTACTCTGCCCTGATGACTGGCTCAGTGTAGTGACTTGCTTGGGCCAGGGGAATAGGCTGATTCTGAGCAGGAGTTTTAACAGCTCTCTGGTTCTTCCTCTCTGCCCTGAGGATAGTATGATGTAGATGGGGCACCTCTGGAGCTCAGCCTAGGTCCTGAAGGGAGGCGTGTGGAGCCTCAGAAGCTGACCTGCAATCAACATACACCAGCCAAAAGGTGTAAACCAGGGTTGGCAAACTGTAGTCCATGGGCCAAGTATTAGCTACCATTTTGGTAAGACCCATTAGCAAAACTTTCATTTTCATTTTTGAAAGGTTGAAAATTAGTCAAAAGAAGAAGAATTTGTGACACATGAACACTATATGAAATTCAAATGTTTTTACCAGAACATTTTACCACATAAAGTTTTACCAGAACACTACCACACTCATTCATTTCCATGTCATCTGTGGCTACTTTCATGCTGCAAGGGCAGAGCTGAGTAGCTGCAAGAGACCAGATGTCCCACAAACCCAAAATGTTCACCCAAAAGGTCTGTCAGACTCTATTGTAAGCTACAGAAATTTTGAAGTTGTTACTTCAGCAAAAATGACTAATATCATCAAGATGAGTTTAAGGAGAGAGGGGAGTAGCCCCAGAGACGGGAGTGCCAGGCACCACATGACTATTCCAGATCATTTTGATCTGCTGTCACTGGAGACAACCCTTCTGAGCTTTTCCTTTCCATTCTTCTGGTCAGCAGCATCGGAATGAGGGGTCTCTCAGCCAGGGACTCCTTGCCTTAGACACTTGAGGAGAGTCTGGCAGAGCGAACGCTCACAAGCTGCGGTCAGCCCACCCATTCTCTGGTTCCCCAGAGGTCTTGGCACCTCCTTGGTAGTAGTTTATCAGTTCTGGCAGCCTGAGGATTTCCTCTTTGCCCTACAGCCTGAACCTGATGAAAATATTTTCATTTCTTCCTCCCCGCTTTTGAGCGGGTAGTTGGTAGTTCTTTGGGTTACTCAATAAGACCAGAAAGGGCCCCACATGTGCTCTATGTTGCTTCTAAAATTCCCGAATGTTACAGAGTGGGGAGTGGACTACAGTTTGCTTCTGGCCTCACAGCCAGGGCTGAACACACAGAGCGCCACAGAGGCAGGCCTGGCCAGGCACTGGAGGACTCTCGGATTCTCTGAGGAAAAACAATGAAACATGGGCAAAGCAGAGCCCGATAGATAGGGTCATCCTGTGCATCAGAAGTGCAAACTTACCAGGGGGAGCTTAAGAGGAAGTGCCCAGATGCTTCAGCCAACTCAGTTTTCTAAGCAGCCTTCAGCGAGTAGAAACCATGTCTACTGAAGAGAAAGGAAAGTTTGAAGACAGGGCAAAGGCAGACAGAGCCCCCATGGATCTGATACATGTGTATATTACAAAGTGATCATCGCAATACCATTTAGTTAATATCAATCACCTCACATAGTTTTCTTCCCCATAATGAGAACTGTCAAGACCTAGTCTCAGCATCTTTCAAGTATACAGCACGGTGATTATTGTCATTGTTATTATAATTATTATTATTGTTAGCAATAATCACCATGCTGTACATTAGATCCCACAACTTATTTACCTTATAATTGTTAAACTTTTGCTTTTTGACCACCTTCACTACTTTTAGGCAATTATGGAAAAAGCTGCTATAAACATTCATCTATAGATGCCCGTATGAACAGAAATTGTCTTTCCTGTTGAGTAAATACTAAAGACTTACTTAGGGGTAAATATTTAGAATCCCTGGGTCATATGCTAGGTGTGCATTTAATTTTATTTAAAAAACTGACAAGTTATTTTCCAAAGTAGCTGTAATATTTTATATTCTCACCAGCAGTACATGAGAGTTCAGTGCTTAGTGTCCCTGACAGTGCTTGGTAATGTCAAACTTGGTTTTGGTTTTGTTTTTATTTTTAGCTTTCTAGTGGGTGTGTACTAGTTTTACTTTGCATTGTGGTTTTAACTTGCATCTTCCTAATGACTAATGAATCATAATCTTTTCACAATAGTATTACTTATTTGCCACCTATATATTTGCTTTGGTGAAGTTCAGATCTTTTGCTCATTAAAATAATGAATTGTTTGGGCCTCCCGGGTGGCTCTGGAGTTAGTCTATCAAGCTATCACTAGATCCCTGACCAGGGAGCTGACCCACCCTAGCACAGCAGACCTTTCCAGTTTCACCTACGGCCCCCTCAGCAGTATATTTCAGTCAGTCTGCCTGTTCTGCTCCCTGCTCTCTCACTGGTGATTCCTTTCACCCCACCCCCTGCACCTCTGGTCTACACCCCAGTTCTTGTATGCATAAATAAAAAATAAAATAAATCTTTTAAAAAAATGAATTGTCTGGGGCCCTCCCTGGTGGCACAACAGGGAAGGACACAGCACTGCAAGCTCACTGCAGCTGCCTCAGTGTAAGTTCTATCCCTGGTCCAGGAGGTGACCCACATGGCACAGCAGACCTCTCCTGTCTCTCCACTGCTCCCTCAGTGGTATATTCTGACCATCTGCCTGTTCTGCTCCCCACTCTGTCTCTGGTAACTCCTCTCACAGCCCCTGCATCTCTGTCCTGTACTGTATGCATAAATAAATAAATCTTTTAAAAAATGATTGTTTGTTTCTGATGAGTTTCGAGATGACTTTTTTTTTTAAAAGATATTTATTTATGCTTACAGAACTGGTGTACAGGCCAGAGATACAGAGGGTGAGGGGATTCACCAGGGACAGAGTGGGGAGCAGAACAGGCAGATCGACGAAGTACACTGCTGAGGGGAGCAGCGGGGGTCAGGAGAGGTCTGCCTCGCCATGTGGTCACCTCCAGGGCAGGCAGGGATCGAACTCATGCTGAAATGGCTTAAGCTTCTTAGTGCTGTGCTTTAACCCGCTGCGCCACCAGGGAGGGCCCTCGAGATAACTTTTTAAAGAAAGCTTTGGTCTTACCTCCAGGTTGCAGCCCCCACTCCACGTTCATATGTTGTAAATGTTCTTTTGTGGTATTTGGTTTTTGTTTTCTTTTAAAGATTTATTTATTTATGCATACAAGAACTGGATTATAGGCCAGAGATGGTGGTGGTGGTGGAGAGTTATTGAGAGGATTCACCAGAGACAGTGTAGAGCAGAACAGGCAGATGGACTGAAATACACTGCTGAGGGGAGCAGCGAGTGAGACAGAAGGGGTCTGCTGCACCATGTGGGTCAGCTCCCTGGCTGGGGATTGAACTTGAGCTGCAGTGGCTGTGGAGAGCTTCATAGTGCTGTGATTTAACCCATTGTGCCACCAGGGAGGGCCTGACACTTGTGTATTTCACCATAGGAGGCTGAGTTCCAGGGAGGAGCAAGCCAATAGAGATGCCTCAAGAACCAGCATCCTAGGAGCTGGGGGATGCCTTCCGAGGTCTCAGAAGCACTACATCTGTTCACCAGCCTCTACAGGGGCAGCAGTCATGAGCCCACCCAGATTCCAGGGGACAGGACAAAGATGCCCACCTCACAATGGGAGAAATAGCAAAATCATTTATTACCACATTAAAAAAGTAGGCATAAATAATAAAAATAACAAACTCATGACTGTTCTCTAGACAAAGAGATCTAAACAGATGATGTCTCAGCATTTTTCCTGGCTGAGTCACAGGACTGGGAGCTAGGGAAGGACAAAGATAAGAGAGTTCTCAAATCCTACCATCTTTCCACATTTGTTGGGGAGCAATTTTTCTAATTCACCAAAGTTTCTGAAAATCTAAGAGAGAAAGGTAGCTAAAATTAGATGTACTATTACTTTGGTAGCAACAAAAATATTTTGGTCCCAAATAACTTCTTAAAAGGACATTTAAGAAGCTATTATTCTAGCCATGAAAGATTGATGAAAGACATCATTCTTTCTAATGACTAGTGAGAAGACATCTTTTCCATTGGTTGAAATAATAAGTTCAGCAGATGCCTGAAAACAGACACGTCTAAAATCCATTATCCCTCTTTTTCTTCTTCCTCCGACTCTTCCTTTCCTGAATTATTTGGAAGAAATTCCTTTACTGAGCACCTAAGCGTTCTAAGTATTATTGTTGTCACTCCCTTCATATTTCAAAGCAATTTAATAATGTGATTAAGATACAATATTTCAGGGATTTTTTTTTCTTTAAAAGACCAAACATGCCCTCCCTGTGGGATACTGGGTAAAGTGCAGCACTATGAAACTCTCCACAGCCACTGCAGCTCCAGTTCAATCCCAAGCTAGGGAGCTGACCCACATGGCGCAACAGACCTCTCCTGACCTGCTTGCTGCTCCCCTCTGCAGTGTATTTCAGTCAGTCTGCCTGTTCTGCTCCCCGCTCTGTCTCTGGTGAATCCTCTCACCCCTTTGTACCTCTGGCTTTATCCTAGTTCTTGCATGCATAAATAAATAAATCTTCAAAAAAAAAAAAAAAAAGACCAAATAGTATTTTACACTCTATGACAATAAAGTCTCTTCCATAAAACTGTTCAACTCTGCTGTGGTGGTGAATAGCAACCACAGACAGACTATAAATGAATGTGCATGACTGTGTTTCAGTGAAATTTAATGTGTGGACACAAATTTGAACTTCACATATTTCAAAATAGTACTCCTAAATTGATCTTCTTTCAGCCACTTAAAATTTAAAAACAATTTTAGTTCATGGACAAACAGGCTATAAACAGGTATTTTGCCTATTGCAAAACTGAAAAAAATCAAGATACAAAATTATATTTACAGTATGCTAAAAACTTTAAGAAAAGAAACCTACACATAAAGATATGTACAAAATGTGGTTGTATTTTTATGCTGCGATAGGTCTTCCTTACCTTTGCTTTTGGTAGCTTTATTTTCTTAAATTTTTTTAAAGATTCATCTATTTATACATACAAAACTGGGGTATAGGCCAGAGGTGCCGGGGCGGTGAGAGGCTTCACCAGAGACAGAGTGGGGAGCAGAACAGGCAGATCAATAAAGTACACTGCTGAGGGGAGCAGCTTATAAGTCAGGAGAGGTCTGCCACGTCATGTGGTCACCTCCAGGGCGGGGATCGAACTCATGTGGAAGTTGTTTTAGCTTCTTAGTGCTGTGCTTTAACCCACTGCGCCACCAGGGAGGGCCCCGCTTTTGGTAGTTTTAAGTTTCATTAGTAGGAGTATTTTGCTTTAATGATGAAAATAAAAAATTAGAAAGAATACGCATGGTAGTGTTCACTTTAACAACACGTAGGCCAATAATCACAAAGCGGAAGAAAGAGCTACTATCCAGCCATTGGCCACAAGGCACATTCCATCACCACCCCTCTGTCGTCCACTCCTAGGAGAACCAGAAAGCAGCTGCACTTCAAAAGCCACTTGTACATCTCACACCCGGACAGACCTTAGTTTCTAAACATCAGCTCTCCTCTGAACAGAAGTAAGACTCCCTGGAGAAGACTGATTCCAGGGCTGGGACAGGGAGAAATGACTAGAGACACTGGGGACATCTTGTGTAAGAAAGGATATGTTCATTGGAAAAACATGGAAGCAGCCCAGATGCCCCAAAGTAGATGACTGGATTAAAAAGATGTGGTACACATATACAATGGAATATTACTCAGCAACCAAAAAAGAGAAACATGTCTTTTGCAGCAACTTGGATGGAGCTGGAAAAGATCATGCTTAGTGAGATAAGCCAGAAAGAGAAAGAAAAATACCG
>NW_004567109.1:15968901-15969926 GCF_000260355.1 Condylura cristata | reverse complement strand
GGGGATTACAATCGAGATGGAAAAAAAAATGTACAAAATGATGTAAAAATAAACTTTTGTAATTAAAAAAAAAAATACTAGTGACCTAGTAAAGCAGAAAAAAAAAAAAAGGACATGTTCAAATAATGACAGGACAATGTCAAATGGGCCCAAAAGCTGGCTGGGCCTCCCTGGTGGCACAGCTGGTTAAAGCACAGCCCTGCAAGCTTCATTGCAGTTCAATTCCGGGCCAGTGAGCTGACCCACATGGCACAGCAGACCTCTCCTGTCTCACCCACTGGTCACCTCAGCATTGTATTTCAGTGCATCTTTGCCTATTCTGCTCCCCTCCTCTGGCCCTGAACCTCTGGCCTTGTAAATCTTCTATGATTTTATTTATTTATGCATACAGAAATGGGATACAGGCCAGAGGTAGAGGCAAAGCATTCACCAGAAACAGTGGGGAACAGAGCAGGCAGATTGACTGAAATACACTGCTGAGGGGCGCAGTGGTCAGGTCAGGAGAGGTCTGCTGTGCCATGTGAGTCACCTCCAGAGCCTGGGATCAAACTTGCACTGAAGCTAAGGTTGGCTTAGCTTCGCAGTGCAGCGCTCCAAACCACTGGGCGACCAGGGAGGGCCCCTAGCTAGGCAGGAGGCACTTCCACAGGCCAAATCAGGGACAACTTGAGCATCAGAATCAATGATAGCAAGAGACTACAGTCCAATGAATAAAGTAGGGAGACATGAATCCACGATAAATAAATAAATACAATTTTAAAGGGTGGATAACAAATGGGTGGTTTATGTACTTTCAAAGTAATTTTTTTTTTAAAGATTTATTTATTTGTGCATACAGAACGGGGTACAGGCCAGAGGTTCAGGGGTGGTGAAAGGCTTCACCAGACACAAAGTGGGGAACAGAACAGGCAGATCGACGAAGTACACTGCAGAGGGGAGCAGCGGGCGAGTCAGGAGAGGTCTGCCACGCCATGTGGTCACCTCCGGGGCAGGCGGGAATCGAACTCATGAGGAAGCGGCTTTAG
>NW_004567109.1:15949736-15968141 GCF_000260355.1 Condylura cristata | reverse complement strand
CGCGCCCTGGGCGGTCAGAGCCAGGCGCCGCCGCCCGTCGCCAGGCTGGCGGGCCCGTCCCGGGCAGCCCTGACGCCCCTGTTTTGGTGAATGTCTAGGGGAATTCCAGACACTTTAAGTAAATAGACTTAAAGAAAACGCCTTTGTGGTAAAAAACACATAACAAGCTTTATTGTTTGAGTACAGTTCGGTTGAGTACATTCAATGTGGTGCGACCCTCGCCTCCGCGAACTTCCAGACCTTTTCCATTACCTCAACTGGAGACCTGAACCTTTGACTCATTACCTCCCCCACACCCAGCCCAGCCCCTGGCAACCGCCTCACTCTTTGTCTCTATGGGTTTGTCAGTGCTGGATGCTTTATAAAAAAGGAATTATATGATACGCTGTAACTGGCTTCTCTCACTTAACATAATGATTTCACGGTTGGTCCATGCTTGTGTCGTAACTTTATCCTTTTAACAGACGAGTAATACTCCATTCTATGCAGCCACACATTTTGCTCACTTATCACTCCATGGATATTTGGGTGTTTCCAACCTCTTGGCTATTGTGAATAGAGATGCTTTTGGGTATCTAAAAGACTTGTTCTTCTTATGGAAAACTCCAAATACTTGCATTTTCTCCTGTTGACTCTGAGAACTCCTGGTGGTGCATCACGCATGCTCCAGAAAAACTTCCTCTGTGCCTTTATCTTCTTGATAGTGGTGACATGCAGGTCAATATTCCTGCCCTGGCCAGAGCCCCTTCTCAGGGAATCTGTTCTCTCACCAGCCTCTAAGTATCACACACCCTTTCCTCCTCCACAAACACCCCAACATCTGTCTGCCAGAGCTCTCCCATAACCCCCACACACCATGTAACCCAAGAGAACCCATTCTCTCTGGGCAGAACCTGAGGTAATAGCCTTTGGGTTTTAAATGAAAGACAGGGCAGAGGTCAGGTGTGGACTAGGGCAGCCATGTGAGATGAGAAATGGACAAACGAAGAAAGTCAACCTTCTGAGTTGTGGGGAACCTCACCCAGGATAGACAGCAGCAGATAAGGAGGCTGCAGAGGGCACGACAGGCCAGGGGCAGCTTCAGCCTTGCTTTTGGATCCTAACGATCTGCTGACTTCCACTCATAGGTACTTCTAACAAAACTATTAATACAGATCCTCTTAACCTTAGTTTGCATTGGAATCGCCTGGGAGGATGGGATGGGGCAGGGATGCTGCTGATGTCCTGGTCCTGGGGCCACACTTTCAGAACTGCTGCCTTAAGTTTGCTTGAGTGCCTGTCCCTTGAAGCCAAATGCCCTAATCAAGACACACACTTGTATGTCTGCTGAATTCCAGGTGCCCGAGGAAAGCTGAAATCCTAACTGCCTGTCCAGCTGGGTTCACTTCTCTGGCTGGTGCCGGTGAGCCACAGCTGTGAGGAGAGTACCTGTAGGATGCGAAGGTAGAACAGAGTCGCTGCCCTCCCACTGTCAAGCTTTGGCATCAGGTGTTCAAAGCAGTGCAATTAGAGCCCCTCATCTTACCAAGATTTTGGATTATGCTCCTATAATTTTCACCTGTAGCTCTCACACTGAATGAAGGTTTAGGCGCACTTCTAGAGCTGAGAAAGTGACCATCATTTCTCCTGATCAGATCCTTCCAGCAACTTTCCCTCAATAAACTTCGTACAGATCATCTGTGCCCCTCTGCTGACCCGCCATGGTATGTCTTAGCGATGCTCACAGACTAGCCCATAGACACGAATGCCTGAAATCCTAGTGATGCTCACACACTGTAGATCATATCCACCTCCAACACACAAGGAACAACATTCTAGATCACGGGTAGGTGTATTTTCTCTAAAGCACCAGATAGGAAACATTTGGAACTTTGCAGATAAAATGTGTCTATTACAACCACTCAACTTTGCCACTATAGCACAAAAGTTTGCTTCTACACTATGGAAAGAAAAGGGTATGTATGTTTGTGTTCCAATAAAACTTTATATGCAAAAAAGTAGGCAGCAAGCAGGATTTGGTTCAAGCTCTCTTCTAGATAGTAACTTTTTTTTCTATTACAAAATGAAGTTAATGAGTCTTCCAACAGATGGAAAGTGTATTTAGTGTTAGCAGTTCTATATTGTTATGAGAAATCTCTTAAAAATCTATAGGCTATAAATTTCTCAGGAGGTGGCAGTGAGCCCAGCTTATCTTAAATAAACCCAGCCTTAACATTTTTTGAAAATGTAAAATTATACCAATACATTGCTAAAACCAAACCAACTTCCTGCCTTCAAAAGATAAATATTTGAAACTGTTAAGCAGCAATAATTTTTAAAACAAAAATGCACACATATGTCTTTAAAATGTATATTGAAATTGGAATGTCAAAACAGAAATGAGAAGTCAGATCTAGATGATATAGATTACACCCACTATTTTTATATTTTATTGTCTTCTTTATATATTAGAAAAGTAAAAATAGCAAAACAACACCAAACTTGGACAACACTGAACCCTATAAACAGATCTGGTACATAGCCACTTTTATATAAAGCCCAGTTCAGTTACAAAAAGGGTATGTTTCCCATTCCTTAAAAAAGGCACCAGTTGCAATTGTTTTAATGGTCAGGATCATTTCCAACTTTTGCCTTCTTTTCTTTAAATGCCTTTGTAAAAAGAACTAATCCACTTGGAAACTTGGCAGCCAAAGATAAAATCAGCTCCTATTCTTCTAAAAGTTGTTGAGCTCAGACCTCAGAATGATTTTATGTAGATTTTTATTTTGTCCATCATTACTTTTTGCTTACATGGTACCCAACTTTACCCTTTTATTAAGCACTGGTGGGTTTTCTTTCATAGAACTTAAAACATCCTGACTTGGGATATTCTGCCCAAAAACTGTCTAATATGGGAAGGCAGAGGGAAAGTGGGAAGCATGTTTGATGGAAGCTGTTTCTGTTTAGAGTTCTATTTAACTGTTTTCTTCGCATTTTTTGTTCTCCTTCACTAATCTCTAACTCATAAAATTCCATGTAAAATAAGTGTCCTGAGGAAAAATTAACTAAATTTAAGTTAAAAGAGTTTTAACTCATTCACATAAAAGGGTCAAACCTCAATTCATTTTACTCATTCTAAAGAAACCATTTTAATCATTTTGACCTTAGCCATTCTAAAATTTACAGCTATCTAATTTAGGCCAATTTTAAATTCTGGAAAACACATAAAAGGATTATATGACATTTGATTCTGAAGACAAAATGAATATGTTCAAGAAAAAGACTTTTCTTCCTTTTTTGCTCATTTTGTTTTCTGAAGCAAATGTAACATAACTGTTCTAAATTTGTCACCAGGGTGTCTCCATCTGACTTTATAGAAATCAAAACAAAAATTCAGTTTTAGACTATTTCCTGTTTATCCCAGGTGTATTGAACCAAATTAAAGATGATGTGCATTAATTTTAATTCCTAACTTGATAAGTACTTCATTAACAACCAGAATCACTGCTTCTAGGTATGTTTAGGTCAAATGACTAATCTGGTTCACTAAAACTTATATTATTCTAAACCCTTAAATAAAAGTAGCTTTTGTAGATTTACTAAAAATCCACCAAAACAAGAAACATCTGAAATACAGTTTCACTCAATACCATAATATTATTGGCTACCAATTTAAAAATATGAGGGGCTTTGTTTCCAGTAAGTTTGTCCTTATCAATGGCCAACAAGCATATGAAAAAATGTTCAACATCACTTGTAATAAGGGAGATGCAAATTAAAACCACAATGAGATACTACCTCACCCCCTTGAGAATAGCACATCTTCAAACAACTAGCAACAACAAATGTTGGCCAGGATGTGGAGAAAAAGGAACTCTCCTGCACTGCTGGTGGGAATGCACCTGCACTGCTGGTGGGAATGCAAACTAGTACAACCACTATGGAAAACTGTTTGGAGGTTCCTCAAACTGCTTAACATGGAGCTTCCATTTGACCTAGCAATCCCACTCCTGGGTATCTACCCAAAAGACACAAAAACACTGATTCAAAAAGATACCTTCACCCCCATGTTTATTGCTGTTTTATTTACAATTGGAAAGACATGGAAACAGCCCAAATGCCCAAAAATGGATGACTGAATTAAAAAGATGTGGTACATATATACAATGGAGTATTACTCGGCAACCAAAAAAAAAATAAACACATGTCTTTTGCAGCAACATGGATGGAGCTGGAGAAGATCATGCTTAGTGAAATAAGCAAAAAAGAAAAGGAAAAATACCAGGTGGTTTCATTCATAGCAAGAGTATAATGGATCAGGCGAGAAAATAATAATAATAATAATAATGAATGGGTTCAAAAACAGTGGGGGGCAGGAAAATGCACTGACTATGGTGATGCCACAGGGGTGATTTGGTAATGGGAAGCCCATGGGGATTACAACTGAGATGGAAAAAAATGCACAAAATGATGTAAAAATAAACTATTATAAAAAAAATTGTCCTTATCAACTTCCCTAAACCATGTCCAATTTGTTTAAAAAATCAGTTAGAGATGTTGGCTGAAGTAATTTCAAGATAATTATATATTTTTTTAATTTTGAAAGTTTTTACAAGCAAAATGAACACATTAAAATAAAAAAACATGACACATATTAAGAAGTGGACAAGAAGGATTTTGACATGCGTATGTGGGTGTTGATGGTGGTTCAATTTTTAGATATGTTTGTGGGAATGATTGATAAAGAAATTAAGTGAACTCTCCCATGCGTAACATGTGATTTCCACCCCTCCCTGCACAGACATTACAAGAACGCAGGCCATGATCACACAAAGCCACACTCAGCTAAAATAGCATTTTCATTTTCTGTGGTTTCAGCGTAATGGGTACCCAAGGAAACAAATGCTGTCTACAGATGGTCTTTGCTGCCCGCCCAAACATGTTTGCTTGTTATCAGCACTGGCCTCACAAGACCTGGTTTTTGATCTTAACTAGCTGAGTGAGAATTAGAACTATTCATTTCATCTCTCTGTAAAATAGAGTTGGCCTGAACTATCTCTGAAGTTCCTTCCATTTTTCAAAACCACAGATATTGGCTTTGTCCAATATCTATGCCAGTTCTGGATATTAATTGGTTTATGTGTTCAATGGGCTTCTCCACATCTGTCTACCTGTAATCTTTGCCGATACCTTTGCGCTCTCTTACTGCAAGGCCAAGACAAGGGGAAGCTGCTTTTTTGTGTGGCTGTCTGCCTTATTAATAAGAAAGCCATGATATTTGATCCATATACTCTTTTATTTTCAATCCTCCCTGGTGCATATTTTCTAAAAACTGGGATATTCTGAAATAGTTTACATACCTGAATAAAACAGGTAATTTAAACACTGTTCATGTCCAAAGACACCATGTTTGAAAAAGGCAGAAATTCATAAATGTACCCCAAAGCTGGAAGTTCACTGGGCGGGAAGGAACATACCAACAGGAACTTGGCCGAGGTCATCTGTGAGGCTCTCAGATGGAGCAAGGCACTCTGCTACTCACCTCACCGCCTGCCCCTGGTGGCAAGAGACTGTGTTGTGACTCCCTAATTATTAAGTCTCCCCAGTAACAAACTGCAAGTTCCTTGAGGGCAGAGATGGCGCTTGTTAAATGATGTACCCCTGGTTCCTGGCATATAGAAAGGGCTCCATAAATGACTGTTGGGGGCCCTCCCTGGTGGCGCAACAGATTAAGACTCAACACTATGAAGTCATCTGCAGCCAAGGCAGCACGAGTTCGATCCCCGGCCAGGAAGCTGACCCACATGTCACGGCAGACCTCTCCTGTCTCTCCTGCTGCTCCCCTCAGCAGTGTGTTTCGGTACATCTGCCTGTTCTGCTCCCCACTCTGTCTCTGGTGAATCCTTTCAACCCCCTGCACCTCTGGCCTGTACCCCTGTATGTATGTATAAATAAATAAGTCTTTTAAAAATAAATAAATGATTATTGGATAACAATCGAACAAATAACCAACTACCTTCACTTAATGAGCTGCCAGACAGAAGCAACAAAGGTAGCAAGAGTACCATACTTCAGGCCCTCCCCAGTGGTGCAGCGGGTTAGGACGCAGCACTGCAAGCTAGTCAAAGCCGCTTCAGTGCGAGTTTGATCCCTGGCCCAGAGGTGACCCACATGGCGCAGCAAACCTCTCCTAACCCACCCACTGCTCCCCTCAGCAGTGTACTTCATCGATCTGCCTGTTCTGCTCCCCACTCTGTCTCTGGTGAATCCTCTCACGGCCCCTACCCCTCTGGCCTGTTTCCCAGTTCTGTATGCATAAATAAATCTTTTTAAAAAAATGTCTGAGGGCCCTCCCTGGTGGCACAGCAGGTTAAGCACAGCACTAAGAAGCTAAAGCTACTTCCGCATGAGTTTGATCCCTGGCCCCAGAGGTGACCCCCATGACAGAGCAGACCTCTCCTGACCTGCCCACTGCTCCCCTCAGCAGTGTACTTCATCAGTCGGCCTGTTCTGCTCCCCACTCTGTCTCTAGTGAATCCTCTCACTGCCCCTCCACCTCTGGCCTGTACCCCAGTTCTGTATGCAGAAATAAATAAATCTTTAAAAAAAAATGTCTGAGTGAAAACCGGAAACTCTTATTAAAAAAAAAAGTTACCACACTTTCAACATAGCAGAAACGAGCCATCTTAATCAAAAGTCTAGTGTTTGGTGGCTGCCAGGTAGAACAGCTCTCCACCAAAATGTAAGTGATGACATCCCCAGAGATTTCCACTCAGTAATGTCCCTAGATTGTGTCATACTATACCTTGCCTACTACAAGTAGCACCAAAGGATACATGACATCTTGATGGGACCAGCTGAATATTTATTCAGCTGTTATACAGTGCATTAATAACATATGCAACTAAGCACAAAGAATAGATACTTCTCAAGAGAGGAAAAGTGAGTTGGTATTGATTCTATTTTACTTTAGCTCTACTCTTTTATTTATTTATTTTATGCATACAAGAACTGGGGTGTAGGCCAGAGGTACAGGGTGTGAGAGGACATACCAGAGTGAGGAGCAGAACAGACAGATCTACTGAAATACATTACTGAGGGAAATAGCAGGTGGGACAAGAGAGGTCTGCTGCACCATGTGGGTCAGCTCCCAGGCTGGGGACTGAAATCTAGTGATAGCTTGATAGCACTGAGACTTTAACCCATGTGCCACCAGGGAGGCCTGGTGTTAGTTTAATTCCTCTCGTAATATTTTATAGGACTGCATGAAATCTCTATTATGCAATTGTTCAGTTGTTTGATAAAGGATTAATAGAACCTTTCCGCTTTTGTGTGAGATTTTGAACTTTGGTTAACTTTCTAGCTCAGTTCCCTTGACAACCTAAGAAAACAGTATTAATGTCAACTATGTTGCTAGGCAACAATAAATATGGTAGGCATGACCCCTAATTGGTGAACTGCATGGGGGCTTAGAGAACTTTAAATACCTGATAGGAAGCCTAATCGCTGGGTTTCCCTGAGTGCAGTGACTCTTGGAATATACATGTCTCTTTCAGGGACCCTGGAGGCTACATCTACCTTTAGGACACTTGTTGTGGACAAGAAAAGGTCAAATGACCTGTTAATTAACTGAAGTTATGTTGAGACAAAGCCTAAATGCAGACTGAAAGTTTCAGGGAGTAACTGATAAACTGAAGGCTGACAAGCCTGACTTGTGTACCCCAGGTTGCCACTTAGGAATCTCCTGCTTCTGTACTTACTGGCAGCTTGCTTTAAGGTGCAAATGTACCCTGCTAAGACAATCAATACCATTACCTAACTCCTAGGGCTCAGCCTTTGCAGAAAGTTCTCTGAACTGGCTGGTGCTGGAGCAAATAAAGACCTTCCCTCCTCTTTGCTGTGTGCTGTCTGGTTCCCTAACCAAATTCTGCCATAACATTTCCTCTGGGACAAGCGACCAGTTCCGTGTCTCCCTGCACCTGAACCACGTCCCATGGACAGCAAGCTGCGGGAACTCTGATGGAAGAGCAGGGTCTGCCAAGCTGTACTTCACGTCCTGGGTCCTTCTAAGTTCATCTGAAGCTGAGTGTGGCAGTTTGAGTCTGAATACCTGCAAACATTCAGCTATGCTCTGGTACTAGGTGCTCCACAGGGACTCCCAATAGCAGACACAGGAAGCTGTACAGCATGCTCTTCTGCTTCCAGAACAACCCTGGTCAAGCCTTTCACTGTCTGCTCAAGGATAATTCATATCCATCACACATCACCAAGACATAGCTCAGATGAATATCTCCCCTTAAAATCTGTAAGCTTGGGCCCTCCCTGGTGGCACAAGGGCTAAGGATGCAACATTGCAACCAAGCTGCAGCTACTTCAGCATGAGTTTGATCCCTGCCTGCCCCGGAGGAGATCCACATGGCACTGCAGACCTCTCCTGACCCGCCTGCTGCTCCCCTCAGCAGTGTGCTTCGTTGATCTGCCTGTTCTGCTCCCCACTCTGTCTCTCGCTGCCTGTGCACCTCTGGCTTGTACCCCAGTTCTGTATGGATAAATAAATAAATCTTAAAAAAATTCAAAAGATATTTAAAAAAATAAAATCTGCAAGCTTGTTATTGTCACATCTTTATCATCCCCTCCATAACCCCACCGATTTTTAGTATGTTACAGACAAAACTTCAAAAATCAAATGAGGGATATGAAAACTGCTACTCCAAGCCACAGTTGTCAGTAAAGAACTGGCAGTAGTGAAACAATTTACCTGGAGGGCTTAATAGATACTGAGAGCCCTCAGAAGTTTCAAGGATTCCCTATCGTCTGATCACCATGGTGTGAATGTCACCGGTTAAAACCAGCAAGTTAGAAACCAACCAAACCACACCTGCCAAACAAAAAACTTATCTCTACAAAAACATTAGTTGAAGAAAGGAATTCAAATGTTCGGCACCAGGAAGGGCTTGAGGAACACAATTCTACTGGATGGAAATATGGAACAAAAATCAATGCAAACATCATCCACCATAAGCCACTGAGCCGAGTGCCCCCTTTTGCGGTTAAGAGTGTGAACGAGTGGAAGCATCAGGCGAGCAGTAAGAGACCAGCAATGACAGACAGCACAGTGGTGATCTCAAAACAGTGTAAAAGGATCTTCCTACCCACCCCAACCCATGCCCCTCCCTACCCCAATATACTAGAGTCACAAAATAACTCTACTGTCAATGCACAAGGGATACACAAGAAAAGCCTAGAAGGCCAGATGAAACAGTCTGAGTTCAGTGGGCCTAGGCCACTCTGGTTTCCCCCTGCCCTCAGGGCCAGCACAAGCAGCCAGCCAGACCCGTGCCCTCCTCTGGTGGGGGGGGGGGATTTATCACAACATCAAGTAACAACACCAACAAAACCAGCCTCCAGAATATTCAGTTCCACAACATGTTGCAGAGCACTATGTCAGCAGCTTTCTTAAGGAATATTCAAACTCTAGTGACCACCAAAATATTTACATAAGAAGGGCATCTTTCTGTCAGATGACCAGAAGTCATGACACCCTATGTCATTTCCTAACTTGTTACAGTTACCGGCCTTATTTACACTCTTTCCTAACCCAAGCCCCATAGACACGAGGATGCCATTTTTAAATTCCATTATAAACAAGAATCCTGTTCCTGTCCATGCAATATATCTAATAGAAGACAAAAATATCCCTTTTGTGAACTTGGATTGAATGTGCCAGGAAGATGCCAGAATATAAACTAAATCACTAAGGGTCTGTGAACTTACTTATTATAAAAATATCACCAACTCCACAACTTAAACCTCAAAGACAGTGACCACCAAATGTGAACATAAATTTAAAACAAAGGACAGTTTATGGTCTAATAGTCCAGACAAAGGAAATGCTTCTCTTAGAGTAATAGAATTCAGCAACCTGGTTATTAGCAATGCCAAAACACAAACTCCAGCCCACAGGAGAGCAACAGTCGGAGACACTATGGAAGGAAGGGGATCATTCGAACATTAAGTTTCATGTTCCATTTTCCTCCCAGTGATTCTGCTACTTTACAGTTGAAAAATAATCAGAACCTAGTAATGCTCCTGAGAGGGTGTGAATCTGAGTCAGAAATTCTAAGTTATCACATCACATGCCTAATCAGACATGGGGCAACTTGCAAGCAATAGTGAATTGCATCTTATAATTCACTATTTCCAAAACTTGTGGAAGCATAAAAGATTAAAGTATTATGAAGGTAAAAGATAGCCTAGAGTATAGCACAAAATTAAGTTTAAAAAAATCATTATTTTAAATCCTACTTTATCTTACAGCAGGGTTTTTCTACATGGATACTCATGATGTTTTAGATTAGATGATTGCTAGATGGAAGGACCCAACCCCCCCCCCAGTGTTGTGGGGTGCTTACCTGCTGGCTGACCACAGCACCCTGCCCTGCATGTAACAGATGAGAATAACCCCAGATATTGGCAAATGTCTTCAGGCAAAATCACTCCCTGCTGAGAATCGCTATCTTACAGTGATATTTCTAACATTCGTGATTTTTCTTTGCATCCAGTGACATGAGTAGGTCATTGCCACAGAAGACAAGCACTGCTCCAGAGAAAGTAGGTGGAGAAGTTGAACAACGAGGTAGAAAAGTCATACTAAAATTATCAAAAATAACTTAGAGCAAGAATGTCAACCATAACTCCTTGCAAAGTATATCATTTAAGTTTCCCTTTTACTAAGATCCTCTTTTGAAGATAATAGCTAACATTTTCATTTGGGGTAAGAAAAGTTTCTGGTCCTTGGTCATTTTCAGTTTGTAAGTCTTGATCCAGAAGAGTAATTTTCACCCTGTCTGTGGTAACAGACCAAACTTTACATTTCCTACTGCAGGTGGCTAGGTGGCCCTACTGTGTGAAGAGGTACCAAAGAATTCACACCTGAATTCACAGCTGCCACCACAGTGTGAAGAGCACTATCATAAGTGCTAATTGCTATTGAGAAATACAGTTTAAACAGCTGCTAAACTCTTGAATAACTAGCATTTAGCAGGCAATTTATAATTTTTTACTTTCTATTTTGTTGAAATGGTAAAAGGGTGATTTTACCACCTTTTGAAACACAACTATACCCAAATAAAAGAAAGAAATAGGAACTTCTTGAAAAATCCATTTTGGATATTTTAAGACAAAATTATGAAAGTGCCTTAAATACCTTTAAGTCCCACTATTTCCGGCCATTTAGCCCTTTAAAGAAATGCAGCCCCTTTTATTAGAATAATTGGTAGTTCCCAAACAGGGAAAAAGCAACTCCGTTTTAAAAATCTGTTTTCAATGAACTTCTTTTGCTTGCAGAGGGTCTTTTAAAGATAAACATAAACAATTTAGAAATACAATTTTTTTATATAGGCTTATGCTTTCCCTCCAATTAAAGTTCTATTCATAAACCAAGGGAAACAATGACGGTGACAGCTACATTTCCAGGTTATAGAGCAGTGATGGTTGGCATGTTGGATAGAAAAAGCAGGGAACATTTTGAGTTCTGCCCAAATGACTTTTATCATCACAAAACAGAACAGTCACAAACCAAATCAGACAGGGAAGCCACAGGTTCCCTTCCCAGGCCCAACTTGAAATTTAATTCAACAGGACAAGTTCGAGGGCTATAAGGAATCTTCCTTCAACTCATTTTCATGCTTGTCTGAATACCAACATCCTCATCCCCAGCCTTTATAACTGTGTTCTTAGATCTAGTCAGACAGTCCTGTCTGCCTTATGTCAATGACACTTTCTCGTTAACATTTCACCAGAGAATTAAAATATGGAATTCATTAGGAGAGGCTGGCAAAGGATGGATCTCAAAAATTAATATATTCATGTCTACCTTTTAGAGAAAGGTAATGATGATAGAGACTGCACAGGATTGACACAATATGAAAACACACGTGGACATTTTCTTCTCTTTCTCCTAACTAGAGTTTGGATGTAAAGCAGAGAAACAGGAAGCCCCTAAGGGTAGCCTTGATTCTCTCAGAATTAAGGAGAAGCTAGCAAAGCACGGCACCAGAAAGTCATTAGTTCTTTAAGTCACAAAATCCAACCTCTATCACATACAGCAGGTCCTGGGATAACGTAGTCTTGTTCAGCAGTGATCCACAACACAATGTGGCTGAGAGAAAACCGCCCCAGAAAAAGCTGAAGAAATCAGTGTTATTCCAGGTACTACTTCTGCTGTATGTGGTTTCGCTTACAGCAAAAGTGGCAGTTTCCACAACTGGAGGACTTAGAAAAATGAACATACATCAACAGTGAAAAAATGTCCCTGTCAGGGTTCTAAGAAGTGGACAATGGTGGCTTCCAACCACAAACTGAGCAGCAACAGACCTTAAGACCTCTTCCCCATCAGTGGCTGCTACGTAAGAGTTTCTGATAAGCTGGGCCGAGCTTGCGCTCTGTCATCAGAGTCCTCTCCAGTGGGGTCGTTTTCCTCACCAGACTCCACATAGATTGGCCAGTCATTGTCCATGTCACTCTTCTCCTGGCTTTCCGATGATGCCTCTACCAGGCTGAGGTTGATGGGCATCAAGTCGTCATCATCATCCTGTGTGTCTGTCACGCAAGTGCAGCTATCACATAGCCCGAAGCGCCTTAGCCCCTGGGACAGGTGACTGGTGAAGGTTCTTCTGCAGCCCTTGCAGATGATGGGACGATTGGATCTGTGGACCTAACATCGCAAGCAGACACAATAAGTATCACAGAAAAGGGGGTGAACCCTGGCCGATCCGGCCCCTCACTGACCCTCGAGCCTCATCACATCTCTCCACCCTGCCCCTTGCTTTCTCTGCCACAGTCGTGGCCTGGCCAAGGTCTGTTCCCCTCCAGGCCAGCCACTGGCTGTGTGAGTAACAGGCCCCCCTTCCACCTTACTAATTAGCCATTCAAGCAAGTCTTGTCCAGTGTTCCTGCCCAGTTATACATTCTTACTCATATGTCTCCCTGTGTTGTAGCTCTATATCATTAGTAAACTCACTAGACTGTAAGCTCTAAGGGGACATTCTCTGTCCTCTGCGGCATTTCTTGTTGTCTCCCCAGTAGCCGGCTTAGGGAGGTGTTCAGTGAACTGATTAGGATTGAGGTATGGATTTTTGTAGACAGGTTAGTCCTTAGGAGGGCAGAATTTCTAGACAGCATATTCCTCAAGTGTCCTGCAGCTGTTTCACCCTAAAAGTACTTGATGAATCATTCCTTGCTATGACAAGAGGTTTGCATACTAGAAGAATCTGATCTCCTACCTAAACAGCTTCTCCTGACGGGCAGCAGCCCCAGGGCCCTCTGTAGAAGGAAGTCTTTCTGATGTGTATGCTCTCCAACAACTCCAGCCAGAAGGGTTCTGTGAGCCAAGCACAGCCTCTCTTTCAGAGCTACAGGATGCACACAAGAGGCAGAGGCAAAAGAAGCTGTTGCGGGAGACACCCCGGTTGCTGGAGTTACGTGCTGGCCAGCGTCCCTGCTTTCCATGAGGTTTCCTTTGCTTCCTGTGCTAAGCCCTTAACACATCAGTCAACAACCCTTGACCCTGAAAGGGCCTTTGAACCCAACTTGGACAAGCTGCAGACAACAGAACCTTGAATATCATAGAAGATACGATATTCAAGATAGAGGAAATGAGAATTCCACCCAATGAAACATCTCACGGGCACCCAGGAACATACGGCTGCCAAGGCGGAGTGCAGTTATGATTTGTAATTAAAAAAAGATAAACAAAAAGTTAGACCTTGGGTGAGGTCATTCTCAGATAAGTGTGCTGGGGCTGGCACTGACACAGGCAGTCAGTAACCTTGTTCTTATCTTAAATCTGGATTCTTTCAAAACTGTAGTTCACATATCACAAAATTCACCCTTTTACAGTATACAATTCAGTGGGTTTTAGTGTGCAACCACACTACCTTCCAAAGCATTTTCATCCCCCAATAAGAAACCCTGTGTTAAAACCAATAAAATATGCGGGTCCAGAGGCCCTCTAGGAGAAAGAATTCACTAGAATTTCAGCAAAGTTTTATCAGGGACTTGCATTTGAATACAAGGAAGACAAGAGTGGAAGAGAAAATTGTAGCTGTAGCTCCCCCAGAAGTAGGCAGAAGGGGTAGGCCCATCAGGCAGAGTGAGGGGAGCAGCATCAGAGTGTCCTGGTTGGGTGATGCCAGGGCATACTCAGACTGGCAGGGCTCTCTGGTAAGGCAATTCCACCCAGGGGAGAAAACTGGGTAAGGTCACTAGTCAGGACCTAACACCTTCTGTCCAGTATGGCGCCTTTGGTCCACCTGGTGGACCAAGTCATTTGCATAGGACATTAGGGTAGGGGGCACCAGTCAGGGGCTCAGATCACCTGTTCAAACAAGATGCTGGGTAACTCAGCCTGAGATTTAATCCTGTTAGTGAAACAGGCCCTGGGCAACTCATGTCTTATTGGCTTGTGTTTTTTTTCCCTCAGCTGCTTCATCTGTACTGATCCATAGTCATCCTTCCCCAGCCCCGCTGCCTCCAGCCCTGGGAACTACTGAGGACCTTTCTCTCCATGGGTCTGCCTATTTTGTACATTTCATATAAATGGATGGAGTCCTACACTATCCTTCATTTAGCATAATGCTCTCAAGGTTCTTCCAAGTTGTCCCCATTCCATTTATAAACCGTATTTCCTTGTTTTGTTATTTTTTTAAAGATTGATTACACATGAAGAACTGGGGTACAGGCCAGATGTCTGGGGCATAAGAGGATTCACCTGAGACAGGGTGGGGAGCAGAACAGACTGAAATCCACTGCTGAGGGGAACAATGGGGTGAGACAGGAGCGGTCTGCTGCTCCCTGTGGCCCCTGTGGTCAGCTCCCTGGCCAGGGATACTGCAGCTGTGATAGGATCATAGGACTGACACTTAACCCTTGGCTTCCAGGGAGGCCCAGGTGTTTTGTTCATCAGCTGGTCACCATTTGAGTTGCTTCCAGATTTCAGTCACTATGAATGATGCTGGGTGAACACTGCGGGCCGTTTGGTCTGCCTCTCTGCTTTCGGTTCCCTTCGTTGCACACCTCAAAGTAGAACTGCTGGGTCCACAGTGACTTTCAGCTTACCTTTCTGAGGAACCGCCAAGCGGCTGGCCACAGTGTCTGCGCCAGCAGTGTACGAAGCTTCCCCTTTCTCCACATCCTCACCAACACGTTTACGATTTGTCCTTTGGTGGCGGCCATGGCGGCATTTCATGGGCTTTGATTTGCACTTTCCAAATGACTACTGCGGGTGAGCGTCCTTTCACGTGCTGCTGAATTTGTGTACTTTCTTGGGAGGAATGTCTATTCCACCGATGAACGGGGTTACTTGTTTTATTGTTGAATTGTCAGAGTCCTTTATATATTCTGGGTGCGAGGCCCATGGCAGACACATGATTTGCAAGTATTTCTCCCTCTCTGCAGGTCTGTCTTTGCTGACGTCAGTGAAAGACAGGCTGACTTTACCCTTTCATTAGCCAAAGGCACAGCGACCCTCCCCCGCCGCGAGCCGAGCACACTTACACTCAGGGCATGGCTCCTCAGGTGCTCCTGCCGGGTGAACCTCTTGCCGCAGGTCTCGCAGGGGTAGGGCCGCTCGCCCGTGTGTGAGCGGATGTGCCGCTTAAGGATGCCCTTCTGTTTGGCAGTGTAAGGGCAGAAAGGACACTTGTGGAGCTTAATGGGGACCACCAGCACATCACCTGGGGAGCCAAATGCATTGAATTAGCAGTACCATAGTATCCACCACACAGGCCACCCCCAACTGGTGAGATCCGGAGGCACAGGTAGAGATCCACAGGCACAGGTAGAGAGGGGGACACAGTCCTATCAACAGCTATCAGCAAGATGCTGTCTGCTCTGTCAGCACTCTGCCCTGTCAGCAAAGCCGGCTTCTGGCAGGTTGCGAGGGTGCCTCTGGACACCTAACCTGTCTGATTAGCCACAAAACCATTAAGGAAAATGAGCCCTTGGAATTATGTAAACTAGTTAAATAAATCAGTGCGTGGAAAACCAACTGTTAACAACTAGTTCTCCATCAGCAAAGTATGAACTATGGCAACAACTTTCCCTCTGTTTTCTTCTAGGCCTTGTTGCAAAGAACCTAGGGATTGTGACTGGATCAGAGACCTCTCACCAACTAGGTCTGGCCACCTGGTGCCACAATGCGAACAAAGGGTTCCTTGGTGCAGCAAAAGAAGAAAAATAAAACAATTTATCCTAGACAACTGGGAAGCGGACCACTAGCAGTGCAGAGGGGCTGTGAGAGGTTACTGACCGGTGGTTGGAGGAGTTGCAGATACAGGAAATGGAGGGTACAGCAGAGGCCTGCAGCTGCTGAGGTCAAAGCTCCCCACTAAATGGGGGATGGGGGGCAGCAAGCCTTCCCCAGCAGCTACTAGAAAAAGTGAAACTCAGTGCCTACCTCCCTCTTAAAGGAAAACACCATTCAGCTCTGAGTCCTAGCACCCTCTTGCTCTGGATACTGGGCGTGAAAAGCAGCCTCTCAGCTGCACTGGGCCATGTCAGCACTTCTTCTTCTCTGACCTGACTTCCCCAATACAACAGTTCATCAGACCACGTAAGATACACAAGGCACTGTGAAGGTCTATCTTTGCCAAGACAACCCTCCTCAAGACATTAAATGTAACAGGAAAAAGACATCAACAAATTTATACAATATAACACATGCCAATTAATGTGATAAAGAAATATAGACAGTAATAGGTTCTCTCTTGGAAGTTCAAAGATTTCACAGGAGAGTTGACCTTTGAGCAACATTTTTTTTTTTTCAATGTAAAGATTTATTTATTTTTGCCTTACAAGAACTAGGGTGCAGGCCAGAAGTGTGGGGAGTGGGGGTGGGGTCAGAGGATTCACCAGAGACAGAGAGGGGGGCAGAACGGCAGATGTACTGAATACACTGCTGAGGGGAGCAGCGGGCGGGTCAGGAGAGATCTGCTGGCCAGTGGTCAACTCCCTGGCCGGGGATCAGATGCAACTCATGCTGCAGTGGCTGCAGGAGCCTCATAGTGCTGCGCTTTCACCTGTTGAGTCACCAGGGAGTGTCCTGAGCAAAGTTTTAAAAGAACAAATAGGAGCTCTTGAGAGTTCATGGCAGAGAAAAGTATCTTAGGCAGGGGAACAGCCCAGGCTTAGGTAAAGACAACTTTGAATGTAAAGCAGAGTAGGAGAAAAAGAAGAGGCCATGAAGGGAGCCAGACCAGACTGTAAATGTCACGTTCATACATCTATTAAACAAATTTAATAGCACCTACTAAGTGTTAGGCTCTATTCTAGGTTCTGGGGATACAGAGGTGATCAGAAAAAAATTAAAAATTCCTGCCTTCATGAGGCTGACATATTAAGGAACCTGGAATTGATTCTGCAAACAGCTAAGATTTTAAGCAGGGGGATGAGTATGTGGTCAGATATGACATTTAAGAGACCTCTGGGGACAATACAGGAAGGATTTAAGAGAGGCAAGATTAAAGGCAGGAAGTCCAGGTGCGAGGAGATGAGAGATGAAATAATGATTATGGTGGTGGAAGCAGAAATATAAATTAGTATCACTCAGTGACCACAGAGGGAGGGGAGAGCAGGGGAAGAGAAGATTCTAAATGACACAAATTCTATATTAGCTGACTTGTGGAAAGCAATGAATAAATGGAGGCAAGGAACACAGGAAGAAATGCAGGTACAGGAAGAATGAACAGTTTAATTAAAGTTTACTGTATTATATAAAAAAAAAACTAACAACAACAAATGTAGGCAAGGATGCGGTAAAAGAGAAACTCTCCTACATTGCTGGTGGGAATGCAAACTGGTGCAACCACTATGAAAAGCTGTATGGAGACTCCTCAGACTACTAAAAATAGAGCTACCATATGACCCAGCATTTCCACTCCTAGGGAATCTACCCAAAGGACACAAAAACATTAATTCAAAAAGACAGATGCACCCCTATGTTTATCGCAACACTGCTTACAATAGGCAAATCCTGGAAACAACCCAAATGCCCAAAACTAGATGATTGGATCAAGAAGATGTGGTCTATATATATTCAATGGAATACTACTCAGCAATCAAAAAAGATAAACTCATGCCATTCACAGCAACATGGATGGAGCTGGAAGGGATTATGCTCAGTGAAATAAGTCAGAAGGAAAAATAAAAATATCAAAATGTTTCACTTATAGGAGGAATTTAAGAGAACCAAATAAGATGGCGGGGGGATAGGAGGAATTTAAGAGAACTAAATAAGATGGCGGGGGAGGGAGGGAGTGTATTGTTATTATAATACAAAACAATACAAAAACACACAGACAATTATAAACTAGAGACCACCTACAGAGGAGGGGCACAGAGAGATCAGAAGGAGGGGAGAATGTGGGG
>NW_004567109.1:15899189-15949151 GCF_000260355.1 Condylura cristata | reverse complement strand
TCCTCAGCCACCCAATTCCAGACCAATGGTATGCAGTCTGCCTTATATATCAGGTAAGTGTATAGAAAGGACCAATCCCAGAATCACTTGGGAAACTTCAACTTGATAAATGCTGGTGTCTAGTCCCCACCTCAAACTAAGGGGTGAAGTTGGGCATATTTTTCTAGCACCCTTCCCATTCTAATGTAAGGCAGGGAGAATGATTGTGATATTGCCAATGATTTTACTTTCTCAATAACCTACATTCTAAGCACTGTGTATACTTCCCAAAGAAAAGACCCCAAGTGGCCTTTGTCTATGGGGACTTTCAGGCCATAAGCCATCCAGCCATTTTACTGCCGCTGCTTTTCCAGCTTAGTGCCCATATTCCATCAATGAAATCACTTCTTTGTCCACATCCTCATCTGGGTGGCTAAATCTAAACTAAAAGTAAATACAACTCTGCTGGTTCCCTTCCTGAAACACAGCAAGCTAACATCGCTGAGAAAAACACACCTGTGTATTCTTGTCTCACCTCATGCTGTCTATAGTCACCATCTGACCATTGATATAAAAAAAAAGCTATGTTCTGGGGCCTCCCTGTTGGTGCAAGGGGTTGAAGCACAGCACTGTGATCTATCTGCAGCTACTGTGGCACCAGTTCGGTCCCTGGCCAGGGGGGTGACCCACATGGCAGCAGACCTCTCCTGTCTTGCTTGCTGCTCCCTCAGCAGTGTATTTCAATCTGCCTGTTCTGCTCCCCACTCTGTCTCAAGTGCATCCTCTCACCCCCCACACCTCTGGTCTGTACCCCAGCTCTTGTGTGCATAAATAAAAATCTCTAAAAAAAAAAAAGTTCTGCCCAGGCACCCCAAATACTTCTCTAGCTCATTAACTCTCCCTCTCTTCTCAATGACTATTTTAAACCTACCCTCTGCCCCAATCTCCAAGTCCCTCCTTGCATTCAGGAAGCTGCTGTCCTTGTTTCTTATTTCATTGAGGAGGAGAAAGAAAAGAAACTCTATAGGCTCCTCTCACCCCAACCCCCCCAACAGGAACACATATGTTCTATGTTTACTCCTGTTACTATGAACAAGTTGTCCTTCTTCCCGTCCTTACCCAGCCCCTCCGTATGCCACCACCCCTCATCCTCTCGGTTGCCTTCTCTTTTCCATCGCCAATTCTCCTTCTCTTTCTTGGGTCAATGTCATTGGTAAATCCAGGAGTCCCCCCTTTACTCATGTTCCAGGACCCTCAGTGGGTCCTGAAACCACCAGGAGTACCAAACTCTAAATATACTGTTTTCTTCGACACCCTGCATGGACTGTTTTTCCTATTCATACAGACCTATGATAAAGGCTTATTTCTAAATTAGGCACATTAAGCGATTAACAACAATATAAAAATGAAACAAAATAATGACAACAGTAAACTGAAATAAAATTATCTGCATGTGCTCTGATTCAAAATACCTTACACGTGCTTATTTTCAGCTGGTGGTTGACCACAGGTTAACTGCAACCAGGCAAAGCGAAACTGGGGAAGTGAAACTGCAGAAAGTGGACAGGGTGGGGGTTGGGGGATGTCCCAAGACATGCTTCCGATCCACCACCGCAGTAAATGCCTTGACCTATCTCCCTTCCCAGTGCTTTCTTTGTGGCCGTCAGAGCAAAACTCCTTGAAAGAATCGTCTGTGCTCGCTGTCCTCACGTCTGTCTCTGCAGTTCTCTCTCAAACCCACTCTGTCCAGTCTGGTCACCACCATGTCACTGATGTTGCTCTTGTCAAGTGTATGATGACCTCTCCCTTGCTCCATCCAGAGCTCAGTCCTCAACCTGACCACACGCAGCACTGGACATAGTCGATTCTCTTTTCCTTGAGCCACTGTGTCCTCCTGCATCCATCACTTTCCTGAGTGTCCTCCCCTCACTGGCTGTCCCTTCTGTCTCCTTTGCATACTTCTCCCTTTCTCCTAACCTCCAAATGTTAGCCCCCCCCCGCACCCCCCTGGGCTCAGTCCTTAGAACACTCATCTTTCTCTAGATCTATTAATGTCATGGAATACAGGTATTTTAAATTCTGTGCGCTCATCAATGACTCCCTAATATATTTCTCAGCTCTCATGTCTCCCCAGAACACCAACCCTACAGGTGCAATAGCTTAATATCTCCCCTGGGTTACCCAAATGGCATCACACACATCACATGTTTAAGTCAATTCCTCAAACCTACCACCAAGGGACTTCCAACCTTCTCATCTTCTCAGGGCACTCACAGACGAGACCAGCTAATCTGACCAGCTTGACCCTTGTGAGAGATGGTCTAGGACTAACCCAACCACACTTCACTTCTCTAGGGCCCACACACTGACCAAGGTGTGCTGTACTGTAGTACAAGTTCGAAACCTGGCCAGGGAGATGACCCAATGGCACAGCAGACCTCTTGTCTCACCCACTGCTCCCCTCAGCAGTGTACTTCAGTAGATACACCTGTTCTGCTCCTCATTCTGTCTCTGGTGAATCCTCTCACCCGCCCCTCCCTCAGCACCTCTGACCTGTACCCCAGTTCTTGTACACACAAATAAATAAATCTTTTTTAAAAAATGAAATTTTAGGGCCCTCCCTGGTGGTGCAACAGATTAAAGCACAACACTGACAAGCTATCAGCAACCACTGCAGGACAAGTTCAAACCCGACCAGGGAGCTGACCCACATGGTGCAGCAGACCTCTCCTGTCTCATCTGCTGCTCCCCTCAGTGTATTTCAGTGAATCTGCCCGGTCTGTCTCTGGGGAATCCTGTCACATAGCCCCACAGTTGGCCTACACCCCAGTTCTTGTATGTATGAATAAATACATCTTAAAATAAAAAGTGGAAATTTAAAGGTCTCAAGAAAGCCATCAGTGATGAATAAAAGCAGCTAATTTCCCTTACTTAAGCTCTTCACTGCTGAATATTGAAGGGTGAATTAGAAATATAACATTAATTTCTTCGTTTGAGGCTCTAGAAGTTTACCAGTAAGGAGGTACCCAACTTTATTTCTATCTCCTCCAAGGCACTTTATGACACAGTCATCTCCCCTAGAAAGAAGATATGTTGACTTATCTCACAGGGAAACAACTGAGTAAGTTCTCTTAAAACACAAATGCACATAGGAATTACAACTGAGATGAAAAAATGCACAAAATGATGTAATATATATATATAAAAAACACAAATGCAGACCAAAGGGTATAAGAAAATTATTCACATGAAGCCACATGCCAGCATATTCTCAGGTAGAAGCCTCATTGCCCAAGACATGCTAACTGAGCATCTATGTGCAACATCATGGCTGTCACAAGGAGTACAAATTTTCTATCTGTATACAACATGTTATCATATGCAAAGGAAAATTCTGAAAACCTTTTCATTTGCTCCTCAACCCTAAAAGAAAAGCAGGTGGGGAAAGTAACTTCATGTACAAAACAGGTCCAAAAGATTTAATTTTTGAACCAAAGTCCCACCCTGGCTAATGGAAGATGGTGAGGTCTTTTCTAGGTCTAGAAACTGCTCTTGACAGGCCTATGGGACCACCCTGCTATCTGACAGGTGGATAACCCCATTAGGCATGATTTGGCAGGTTATATTTTAGTTCTGGAAAGATAATTATCATTAATTTATATTTTTAGCATTCCCAGAGTCCAAAAATAACTTATCAAATTGGACCAAATAGGACCACTCACATTAACATAGCTGTAAAGGCGGAAATCAAACAGCAGGAAGAACAAGGCCCTGAGCACCGTGAGTGCTCACTGAACACCTATGGGGAGCGCCGGGAGTGATCCCTGGGGTAACATAGCGGTGGCAGCAGGGGTGATGGCGAAGATGGTTGTGACAAAGGTGCTGATGATGAGGGGGCGTCTACCCAGCATGGACGTGAGTGCTAAATGACCAGGAGAGATGGTGGATGCCGATGGAGCTCACCTGAGTCCTCTCCGTACCAGTCAGCCTGGACATCTGGCCCAGAGCTCATGGCTACCCCGGCAACATCCGGCCTTCCCTCCAGACTCCGGGAGAAGGGGTGGTCCGCATCGTCTTTGCTCTGGACCGCACTGCCGCGCAGGAGCGCCTCTAGGAACTGCTTCACGTGGAAGTTACTGTAAGCCAAGTCCGTCTGGCCACCGGGCAAGCCCTCCTCCACGTGGGTCAGGCTCAGCGGGGCAGCATACTGCTGCAGCTGCTCGCTGACGTCCACCTCCACTTCCTCGGCATCTGACTCCACCTTGGGCTTCACCTGCTTGGAGGGAGTCGAGAGATCAGCGTCAGCCAGGCCACTGCCCGCGCAGTCCTTCACCATCAGTTCCAGGGGGCGGCAGCCTCTGCAGTCACCGCAAGGGGACGCTGTCGGGCAGTCCGCACTCTCCTCTCCCTCGGCTGAAGACGAGACCATGCTCTTGGGGTCACAGGAGGTCCCTTCCCTGCCAGAACCAGGACTTCCACTGTCACCTTGATGAGCTGCTGCCGCCGCCGCCGCAGCCGCCGCCGCCGCCGCCGCTGCCACCGCCGCAGCCACAGCTGCCTCCTTCTCCATCTTTCTGCAGATATCTAGGGATGATCTGATGTAAGTCTTGCAGAAGTTCACCACATCGTTCATCTGCAGGTAGCTGGCAGCCGACATAACTTCAATCACGTTCTCCCCACACAAATCCAGCTTCCCAGAGTAGAGGAAGTCCAAGATGGTGGAGAAGGCGTCGGAGGTGACAATGTCCAGGGAGGCCGTGCTGTGGCGTCCGCTGTCCTGAATATAGTGAATGAGCAGGGCTCGGAAGTAGCCGCTGTTTGCAAACAAAATGTTCCTGTGGGCTTTGAAGATCCGCCCTTCCACAATGATGCTGCAGTCACAGAAAAAGTCCCTCTTGCGCTGTTCATTCAGCTCCCCCAACAGTTTGGCATAATACGATTGCATCTCCATCTCTCCACCAGCTGCTGCCGCTCCGCAGGAGACTGTATCTCTGCCAAGGTTTTTTAAAGTTAATTCACAAATCCCAACCTTACAAAGAAAATGTCCATTTAATTTTTTAAAAATCCTTCCAAAAACACTAGTTCAATAGCTTTTATTATGATATGAACTGTTTGGATCCAACAAAATCAGAGGTTGTCAAATGGGTTATTTTATCAAAAATCACTATAGTTAACTGAATGTGGACCCAGTGCTTAGTATTTTATGAATTTCCAATGAACTTTTACAAAGCCCTAAGTATTAATACTATACTTACCATATTTACCGATATTGCACTTTTTCTGAAAAGGAAATTGAGACTCAGAGAGGACAGGAAAAGTATAGTTATAAAAGAGCCAGGATTCAAGCCATGTTTGAATATATCTACTTCCTAAGCTCATGCTCTCAACACTATGTTTTCTGGGGTCTGGTGGTGCAAGGGGTTTAGATGAAGTACTATTATGCTCCTCGGCCACTGCAGCATGAGTTCGATCCCTGGCCAGGGAGCTGAGTCACATGGTGCAGCAGACCTCTCCTGTCTCACCTGCTGCTCCCAGCTGCAGCGTATTTCATTCAGTCAATCCACCCATTCTGGTCCTCACTCTGTCTCTGGTGCATCCTCTCACCACCAGCCCTTCCCCGCACCCCCACTCACCCACCCCCACCCAGCCCCACATGCCTCTCTCTGGCCTGCACCTCAGCTCTTATATACATACATAAATAAATTTTTTTTTAAAGTACCCCTCCCCCATTCTTGGCCAATGTGCTTTATATTATTAGGCTGGTTCCACCCCCAGGCAGGCTCCAGGGTTGTATAATGTGACAGACTAGAGCAAAACACCCTGGGCCCCACCCTGCGGCCACAGTGATTGGCTCAGAGATGCCATGTGGCCTGGTCAGAGACAAAGCAAAACAATGAAGCGTTGCTGGGGTCCTGAGGAAAGCACTCTGTTCTGGGCCTGTGGATGTGAGGGCTGCTGCCACCACATCACCAGGGGAACCAGCCCAGCAAAGACGACAGCCAGCTCAGACAGGGGCAACAGATGGAGCCTGGGGCACCATCTGAGCCCCAACCCACGTTGTGCCACAAGTCAATTAATTCCCTTTCCACGTTAGCTCATCTGTGTGGGGTTTCCAACTGCTTGCAACTTGTCTTACTCACCTTCCTCTCTTTATTTCCTGGCCTTAGTCCCCCGAAGCATGAGCCAAGTCTCATTTCATTGGCTATCCCTCACAGCACCTGCCACAGGAGGTTTGCCAAGTCAAAGGGCTACTTAAGTGCTTAATAGGACAAGTATACATCAAGTTTAAAAACCTTCTAGTGCGAAAGACAAACGTTGACCTTCCCCAAGCTCTCCCTCCGTCTTCTCCCACCACACAAACTACATCAATGACCACTTTACTTGCTGGCCCTTTGAGCTCAAAGCATTTTCCACAACCACATATATGATCTTGATGCTGGAATCACCAAAGGCACAGCCGGAATTGCCAGCCACGGCTAGGACCCTTCAGCTGCTTAAGGCAGCACAATGCCCCCACCCCACCAGAAATCAGGGGCGACCTCCCCACAAAAAGAGTTCCTCCAATGGCAAAATAGACTCCCCAGGTCTCTGCACTATCTGCACAGAATTGACTCCGAAAGTCCACAACTTCATTCACATCTACTTTATATGTGTTTATATCAAGTGACACATTAAGTCTAGAAACTAGAGAACCAAACTAAGGATGGAAATGGAGAGGACTTTATAAGCAGGTAAACTGACAAACTCAAAAGTAAGGGCTGCCAGGAATGATAAAAGAACTGAAAAAAAATAAACCTTGGGAATTTTTTCAAAATATCAGCCTGAGGCCATTTAGCTAACACTGTAACTATTCCTACATATTCAAAGTGGCCTGAGGACATCACTAAATTATAGCCTAAGGCTCTAACTGATGGGCCATCAGATGACTCTTTTTATATTCACTTTAAACTCAGGAAGTTAGGACATAATTTCTATAATGTTTACACTCAAAGCAGTTAAGATTAACATTTTGGTTCAGAATATAAAAGAACTATGAAATATCTGAGAAATTCTGCTATTGTCAAATCAATCAATCCAAAAAGTTTTCACAGAACTAAGACTTCATGTCATTTTCACCTCTTCCAACCAAACCTTCCCAGTAGTTTGTATTATGGCCTGTGACAATCCAGATACAGAGGGGAAAAGTATATAGGAAAAGGTGACATTTGACATTATAGTCTTCTTCCTCAGAACTAAAAGAAAACATCAGATTAGTAAAATCATATTTTTTAATGGGATAATACCCACTGTCAGTGGTATTGTAATTTGGAACATCATTTTAGAAGGGGAAATTGTCGATATTAAAACTTAAAATGCAAGGCCCTCCCTTAACTTAACCCTCAAGGGGTTAAGAAGTCTCATCACTGCAGCATGCATTCAATTTCTGTCCAGGGAGGTGACCCATATGGCACAGCAGACCTCTCCTGTCTTGCCCACTGCTCCCCTCAGCAGTGTATTTCTGCCAATCTGCCTGTTCTGTTCCCACTCTGTCTCTGGGGGAGCCTTTCACCCCCTGCACCTCTGGCTTGTACCCCAATTCTTGTATGCATAAATAAACAAATCTTGAGAAAAAACACCTTAAAATGCACACATCTTTGACTGAAGCAGAGCCTTGACATCAGAGATGGAAACCATGGGTCATGGCCAGATGGTGGAGATCCTTCAAAGCAAACAGACTTTGGATGCAGAAGAGAATCATACAGGTAACCATGTCCAGTTTGTTCAATATTCTCTACAATAAAAACCTAAAAAAAATACATCTTTTGCTCCAAAAATTTCATTGCTAAAAACTTACTATTTGGGGTATGTTTCCCAAAATACATCAAACTTTAAGTTCAGAGATATCTACTGCACTAGGTTTTTGGGCTATTGCAAAAACAGTAATAATCTGAAAGTCTACCCATAACGAACAAGTGAAATCAATGAAGTACAAACACAGTGGAATATTATGCAGCCACGTTTTAAATGAGCTAGTGTTCCGTATCTATATAAAAAGGTCAATGTGTTATTCAAAAAATAAAACAAAACATACAGTATGATACATTTGTGGATATGCTTTTCATGGTATATGTGTGAACTTTTCTAGGGAGCTTTATATCAGCAGAGGACCTTAAGTTTTATCTTTTGTTATTTATTTATTTATTTATTTATTCATACAGAACTGGGGTACAAGCCTGAAATACAGGGGTGATGAGAGACTTCACCAGAGACAGAGTAGGGAGCAAAACAGGCAGATGGACGAAGCACACTGCTGAGAGGAGCAGTGGGCGGGTCAAGAGAGGTCTGCGGTGTCCTGTGGATCACCTCCAGGGCCAGGGATCAAACTCACACTGAAGTGGCTGCAGCCAGCTTGCAGTGCTACATCCTAACCCGTTGTGCCACCAGGGAGGGCCTATTTTTTTTTTTCAAAGATTTATTTATTTATGCATAGAGAACTGGGGTACAGGCCAAAGGTGCAGAAGCAGTGAGAGGATCCTCCAGAGACAAGAGTGTAGAGCAGAATAGGCAGACTGACAAAGTACACTGATGAGGGGAGCAGCGGGCAAGACAGCAGAGGTCCACCGTGCTGTGTGGGTCACCTCCCTGTCCAGGGATTAAACTCATGCTGCAGTGGCTGTGGCCAGCTTCGTAGTGCTGTTTAACCAGTTGGGCCACCAGGGAGGACCCTGAATCTCACTTCCATATAGTGCAGTACATCCCTGGGACAGTCTGAGGATCACCACTTTACCCAGAAAAGAAGCCCTTAGCGAACACGGCTCTAAGAAGCACATTTACCCATAATAGATTCCACCTTCCCAGCCTTCCACAGTTACCAATCAATCCAACAGTCACTAGCTCCATACAGTGCCTGACACTAGAAGATGCCAGAAACAGGTAAATGAACCAACTGTAGTACATGTCCTCCCCCACACCCCTGGGAGAACCCTAGCCAGATCACAGTCTGTCCTCATTGCATGCCAAAAGCAGACTTGATTCCACCCACTGACTTTCTGACAAGACTCCTCCAGTCTCAACAAGCTGAGAATAGTGAAAATTAGCCATTTATTGTTAACATTTACTGAGCAGTCCTCATGGAGCACAGTACCAAGCTCTTTACATCATTAGTTCATTTTACAACCCCGTGAAGGAGATGTGACCATTACATTCTCTTTTTCGGAGAGGGAAAACTGAGGCTCAAATGTACAGATTATACCTCCAGCCAAGAACTGGAAGGGCTTCTTTCCAGAGCAGACTGTCCACTGGCCAAACAGTGAGAAGGCTTAGGGAACTCACCCCCACCCCTCCCCACCATGGAGACAGGGAGAGTTTCCTTTTCTACAAAACGAAATTCGGGGTGGGTCGCATCTTTGATTCAACTGCTAATCTGCTTCCAAGACAGGCGGGTCCTCCGGCGTCCAGAGCCAGATGACCCTGCAGAGACCACCAGAACCAATTGCTGGACATGGTCTTCGCTCTCTGAAGGAGAGAAGCGAGGCCTCGCCCCTCCCGTGGTCTCCCGCGGACAAAGTGACCATCGCTGGGGTGGACACTGTGTAGCCTGGCAGAGCCTGGCACTCCGACACAGTCCGAAAGAGCAAACGCCCACCCAGCTCGACGACACAGCACAGCCCCAAGCCCGGGGCTCGGGGGCAACCCGCCACCACGCCGCCCCTCCCCACTCTGAAGGGGAAGACGGGGCCGGTCGGCTGGGGTCCCGGGAGTCGCCAAGGCCGGGAGGTCCGAGGAAGACCGACCGACAAGGGACATCCCTGCCGCTGACCCCCGCCGTGGGCCGACCTTCTGGGGTGCCCCAATCCTCCCCAGGCCAATGAAAACCGCAGCGTGAATCCGCTTCTCATTCTCACCTCCCAGCGGTGTCCAGCCGCCGCGTCGCCGAGCTACGCGCACCGGCACGCCCCCCTTTCATTCACCTGTCGCCCCTCCGCTGTGAGGCAGAGCAGCTGGCCAATCACCGCGGCTTTGGGGCCGAGGAAGGCGGGCCCTTCGGTCAGCAGGTTGGTCAATGGCGCCGGTTCTCCTCCAGAGGATGCGCTCTGGAGGCTGCGGTGCTCGCGGGGTGATGGGAATTGTGGTCTCAACGTTGGTTTTTCGGGCAAAGAGAAAGTGGGCAAAACTACAAGTACCAAGATGCCAGAAGGGGCAAGAACCAGAGCTGGTGAAAGGCTGGAGCTCGGTTGGGTCTTTTGAGTCCCACTTGAGGGACCTGCGAAGTGTTCATCTCTTTGTTCGGAGAGCTAAAAGCCTGTGGCGCAAGGGAGAGCTGTGTCATATTTGCTGTCACCTGCAAGAATTCTGGAAATGAGTGAAACGCTTCAATCTAATCAACAGGTTTTTATTGAACACGCACAGCACTTCCTTTGAAAGGCTTTTAGGTGTACACTGAGAGGTGAATGGTTCCAGAGCAGCTCAAAGTGTTAAGAAACTACAGCAACTTCTGGGATGACTGAACAAGACGAACCAGGTACCTGTTCTTAGGGAGCTTAGTCCGAATGGAGGGGAGGGTTACATTAGTTTGCTAGGACTTATGTAACAGCACCACAAACTGGCTTAATCAACATAAGTCTATTTTCTGACAGTTCTGGAGGCTAATAAAACAAATCAGTATCAACAGAGGAAAGCTATGAGGAAGCCTCTGTCCTTGTCCTTCTCCTGGACATGCAACTGACCATCTTAACGTTCACATCACTCTCCCTGTGCTTCCCCTTTTTGTAAGGATGCCAGTCCTACTGAATTAGGCTTCACTCACCTTAAATCATTGCATCTATAATAGCCCTATTTCCAAGGAATTGGGGGTTGGGAGGGGTCACAATTCCACCTGTAACACAGCAAGGTGGCCAATAACTGAAAGGAAATCTATAAAGTGCCTACCAAAAATTACAACAGGTTGTTGATGCAACAGGGTGCTTGGGTAGCTATACTACTTTGAGTTGAGATCAGAGATAGCTCCCTCAGCAGTGTGTTTCAGTACATCTGCCTTTTCTGCTCCCCACTCTGTCTCTGGTGAATCCTCTCACCACCACCACCCCCACCCCCCACACACACACCTTTGGCCTGCACTCCAGTTCCTGTATGCATAAATAAATAAATCTTTATATATAAAAAAGATTGAACAGAGATCATTTCAGGCAGAGGAAGAGCTTGTATTAAAGGCTCTAGAACAGGGCCCTTCCTGGTGGTGCAAGGGGTTAAAGCACAGCACTATCTATGCGTGTTCCACTGCAGCACAAGTTTGATTCCTGGCCAGGCAGCTGACTCACCACATGATGCAGGGAACTCTCCTATCTTGCCCACTACTCCCCTTAGTAGACCTGTTTGTTCTGCTCCCCACTCTGTCTCTGGTGAATTCTCTCACCCTGCTCCCCACCGCCCCCCCAGCACTAAGGAAAGGAGGATGGCCCCGGGCTGAGGGGCTGGATAATGAGCCAACCAACTTAGGAGCCACCTCTATTATCACGCAGCGCCCTGCACTCAGAAAGGTCCCTTGCTTGGCCTAGTGCTCTGCTTTCCTGAAACAAGCTTTGGTCCATTGCGTTAGCACTGTGTTATTGTGTGGGTTCTGAACATTCCATTTTTACTGGGTTGAGAGCACTCTGACTCCCAACTGATTGTTCCTATTCAATTTGATAAACGGCCTTGGGGCCTGTATCCTAGCTAACTTCCTGTACCTATTTCCTTAACTTCCTCCTTCAATGTTACATGAGAAACTTTCAATCACCAATATTATGGTCTGTGGCTATTAACTGGGCAGCCTTTCCTCCCAGTCAGCCCAGTCCTTGTCCAGAAGGTTCACAGCCAAAGGACTGTGATGACGGGGAAACTGTACATGGGCTCAATAGCAGGGACATCCCTCACCAAGGCCACCCTGACAACACCACCGCTGACCACAACAGCAGCCAGCTCTGGACCCTGGGAGTTGGGCGAGTGAAGTTTAGTGAAGGTGGGAAGAAGGTACAAAGATCCAGTTGTCAAGCGAGTAAGTCACGGGGGTATAATGTGCAGCATAGTGACTATACTTTTCCTTTAAGATTTATTTTTATTTACTTATGTATACAAGACCTGGGGTGGTAGTGACAGGACTCACCAGAGACAGAGTGGGGAGCAAAACAGGAGGATCCACTGACATTCACTGCTGAGGGCAGCAGCAGACAAGTCAGGAGAGGTCTGTGTGCCATGTGGGTCAGCTCCCTCATCAGGGATCAAGCCTAGGTTGTTAGGGTGGTAGCACTGAGCCTTAAGCCCTAGGCCACCAAGAAGGTTGCCTGTGATAAAAGTCAGTCTCCCCTGGTTGATGAAACTCTAGGGGAGGGGACTTATGACAACTGAGTTCCTCTTGGAGGACCTGTCAGTAAGCAGATAAGGTGAGTGCTGAGAAAATCTATCCCTGAATTTGCAGTTTTCAAGTGCTTTCAGTTCAAAATAATCAATGTACAAAAGTAGCATATTTGGGGTCGGCACTTCATTAACAAAACCATCCAATCCCATTCTCCCTTTTGGGAAAATGCCTCACTGTTGTCAGGGCAGGAAGGAAATACCAGTTGTCAAGCCCCTGCTATGTGCTTCTACAGAAGGGTCCATCTTTCCTCCATCTACTCTCAGGTACAGAGTGCAAGCTTGTGATGTATGAACCCCCACACGATGCTGGAAGTACCTGGAAGATATCACTACTTTACCAAGGAGAAAACCACAACGGTTATGAGCACGGCTTCCCTCAATCAGCCCACAGAGCCCCTTTATGGAAGCCTTGTCACTGCAGAAACCAAGGACGTCACCTCTTCTGTGGCGACATCCTTTCCTCTTTGGACCACAGTCATCTACTTCCTGGGTAACTGTAAGAGTTATATGAGAGATGGATGGCTGCACACAGAGTGCCCCCTTTTGGCCACCATAAGTGACTCATAACACACAGGGAGTTGGGAGGAGTAGGGTTTGCTCAGGATCACACAGCCCGGCACATGGGGTGCCAGCAGGTGGTTTGTATTGGCCAAATTAAATGGTTTGATGGAGGCTAGTGGAGGGGGCATGACATGTAGAGTTTGTAGATATTAGTCATGTAAACACCCACCTTTGTCAATTTAAAATCACCAAAGTAACATCACTGAGTGCAGAGTAGGGAAGAGACGAACAATGTTATAGTGTATTTCCACCATATAGACACAACCAGTGTAACGCATTTCAAAAGCATTAGATAATGAAATGCATAAAAGCAACTGCACACTTATGGGCTTGGGGCATTTATTACTTTTGCTTTATATAATGTATTTATAAGTTTATATACTTTAATTTTAAAATGCTTGTATTCATTAACCAGCTCATAAAATTCCTGAAATTTTAACCATCAAGCTCTCACAGGCCGAACTGGAATCCTACAGGCTTTTAGACATATCCTGGACTTCCTCTACAAGCAACTTAGACATTTTCATTTTGCATTGATTCCCGCAAACTGTGTGGCTGGTCCTGCTGCCCGCTCTGCTGGAATATCCACAGCATGGGCTTGGGATCTAGAAATTCCACCTCTGGAATCATCCTGGGCCTGGCTGGTTTCCACCAAGGAAGCCCAGCCTCTGCAAAAGAGCCCACAGGGTTTCACCACTTCCAGACCGCCCAGCCAAGGGAAGGCGGCTTCATTGAAATGAGTTCACAGCACCATCTGGTGGCACCTGAGTGTCAAGACTCTCAGAGTCAAGGCCAGAGGACCTAGCAAAAAGACAATCATCAACCTAGAGATGTCAAGCAGCGCTGAGCTGGAAGGGAACTGTGGGTGAAGGGAGGGTCTGCCTGTCAGGGAGAGGGTGATCTACTGCATTCCTACTTCACAAGACCCTGAGGTGAAGAAACTGTTCCAGACAGAAAAAGCAACAGATGCTCAAACCAAGGATTAAAATTGACTTCTGCTGACACCCTGTCCATGTTTTCAACACACTGCTTAACATAACAGAGGTTGATGAACTTTCTGCCAGGCCTAGCATTGTGCTAGGGTCTTAGCACAGGGGTAGGAAGCTCAAACAATGACAACTTATGAAATGGGTTGTCTGTGCCTAAAAGGTTCATAAAGGGTTTATTTACAAAAGGGGGAATGAAGAAATGGATAACTCAGGAAGAAAGAGAGGGAGATAAATTGGTGAATGTGTCCTACCAGTTCTGCTGGAACACAATAGCAGGCTGAAAGCCAGCAAAAACCAAGAGACCCCCAAGGCCCACATGTCTGGTTTTATACCAGACCTGGCTCTACCCTCAAGTCCCAGCAATCTTCCCTTCAGTGATGACGACATTATAGGGCCTCTAGGTCTTGGTGGCTTGGACCTCTTTGGTCTGGCGTGGGGGTAGAATCCATAAAACCTACTTGTGGAGTTTGTTCAAAACATCCTTTCCCCCCATGGAGCCAGATGGTGTGTTAGATGTTTTATTAATCTTACTTAACAATCACAATAAGCAGGAGTCGTACTTTAAGTTTGGAAACAAAGCCAAGGGAGATGATTTGCCCAAGGCTGACATGAAATGGGTTACCTGTGCCTAAAAGGTTAATAAAGGGTTCCCAGCAATTGCTGGGAAGCTGCTGTGATGGGATTTGAATCCAGATGATCAGACCAGAGAAGGAAGCCAAGATCAAGGTGAGGGTGAACAGGAGAGACCAAAGAGATGTGTGAGGATGAATAAATACGCGAGATCAAAGAGGGCCAAGCAGAGGGTCCCACTCAGTCCACACACTGAGGACCTCACTAAAAAGGACTGTGCTCAGCCTGGGGGTAGGGAATGAGATGAAGTAAATATAGTCAAGGCTACCATGCCTACCTTGAGCTTATCTGGTGGGGGAAGACAGCAGGCTGAACGAAGGTAAGACGATATGTCTGCACATATGAGATGTGCAGGAACTTGATTTTATTGCACAGCCTTGGGAGTGCTGCCATTTCCTAGCTATAAGACCCTCAGAAAGTCACCTTGTCTCCTGGAATTTTAGCTTCTTCATCTACAAAATGGAGATTAAAAACTGTTCCAACTGCAGACAGCTACGGGGAAGATCACACAGAGTACGTGAAGTAAAATGCTCTCCTGTTTAATGAATGGCATCATTAGACTAGTGCCAGTAGTGTGTGGTAACCTGGATGCTGCCTTCACAGCACCTTTGGCAACTCCCCGCTGTCAAGGATCAGGCCTGAGTCTTTAACCTGCACCCAAGACTCTTGACAATCTAGATGTTAACGACCTTTGGAGTATTACCTCCACCTTTCCAGGTAGCCTCTCCAGAATGCTTCAAATTTGTCCTATCTTCAAAAAAACAAATCTGTCCTATCTTTGTCCTAGCTGTTCTTACATTTATGTTTTTCATTTGCTCAATAAATACTGAGCCTCTGTTATGTTCCAGGCACTTTTCCAACTTCCCAATGTACCCACGAAACATGTTAAATGTCCCCCCCTCCCCCCAACTCCTGATATCACCACGTCACTTACCCTCTCCCCATTGAACTTTGTCTCCATAAATGTGACTATTCCAAGTACCTCAAATTACAATCACACAAAACTACTTCTTTTGTGATAACTTATTTTACTTAACATCTTCAAGGTTCATCCATATGGTAGCTTGTATGGCAATTTCTTCCTTTCTTAGGGCTAAATAATGTTCCATTATGTGTATCACACTTTGTTTATCCATTTATCTGTCAACAGACACTTAATAGCTTCTACCTCTTGTAAATATTGTAAATACTGTGGCTATGAACAGGGATGTACAAAAAATCTGAGTATCTGCTTCCAATTCTTTGGGTAGAATATATATATATATATACATATTCTAGGTGTATATATGTATACACCTAGGGTGGAACTATCATATGGTAATTCTGTTATTACATTTTTGAGGTATTGTCACTGTTTTTCATACAGACACATCATTTTACCTTCTTATACTTTCTAAAAGAGTACTTTCAGGATGAATTAAGACTCGACTCAAAAGGCAAAGCAGATACAGAGATACCAATTTAGAGGTTTTTGCATCTATCTGGGTGAGAGATGATGGTGACTTGGACTTACACAGTAGAGGTGGAGGCAATGAGAGTGACAGAATTCTAGTTTTAAAGACAGAATAGGCCTGATGGCCTAGGGTTAAGTGCTATCACTACTACGGCCTGACTGTGATCCCCCTTCCAGGTTGCTAACCCATATATGGCACAGCAGACCTCTCCTGTCTTGCTCGCTGTTCCCCTCAGTTGTGTATTTCAGTGGATCCGCCTGTTCTGCTCCCCACTCTGTCTCTGGTGAATTCTCTCACCCCCCAGCACCTCTAGTTATTCTGTAGAAGAAAGAAAGACAGAAAGAAAGAACCAACTAGATTTTCTGGGGAATTTTTTTAAGAAAGTGAGGAATGAAAGACGTCTGCCAGGATTTTGGCTTAGTTAACTGGAAGAATGAGATTGCCACTTACATCTTTGGAAAATTGGCTGGAAGCTGAGGTTTGGGACAGATGATGTTTCATATACTCATAATATATCCAAAAAGAGCTAAAGACCCAAATAGAGATAATCCAAATCAGAGATGTGTGTGGGTTGGAGAGAAAAGCTGCTGGTGTAAAAATGGTGTTAAAAATCACATGATTTGATGAGATCAACTGGGGAAGGAGAAGAGACCTTTGAAAAGGAGAGGGCCAAAGACCCAGCCTAGGAACATCCCAGCAACAAGAGGTCAACAAGAGAAGACAGCAAAGAACACTGAGAAAGAAAGAAATGCCAGAGAGGTAGGAGGTAAGTTAAGAGGAAAGCCAGGAGGCATGGTGTCCTGAAAATCAAGGGAAGTGTCCAAAGGTGATCAATTGTGTTAAAGATGCTGATGGATCAAATAAGGTGAGGATTGAAAATTGGCCCTTCCTCTTGGCAGTTTAACAAGAGTTATCTCAAAGAGTTGTGGGGAGGTAAAAACCTGACTGCAGTGAGTCCTAGAGAGAATGGAGGAGAGGGGAGCTGAGATAGTAAACACAGGCAACTTTTCAGGGGTTTGCTGTAAAGAGAAGTAGGGCACTAATGTAGGGCCAAGCTTTCTGCTTGCTTTTAAGAAGGGAGAAATAACAGCATGTATGATGACAGGAATAATCCTGCCAAGGGAGAATAGGAATTGAGTGAGGAAGTTACTGAAGCCACTCCCTTAAATAAACGATAGGCACGGGTGGCATGCAGAGCATGTGGGAGCAGGTGCAGGGATTCTGAGCAGGAAGCGTGCACCTCGGGAAAGTCTCTCACACACACCCTACACGCCCTCCTTCAGGAGGGCTCACAGCACACACATCCTCGGTCCCGTCCCTCCAGACGGCCTCCGGGTTCCCCCTAACCACCACCACGCCTAGACCGCTAACATGTGAAACAGGTGAATGAGTACCTATCTCCCCAATACCCGGAGAGACTCTCCAGAGACATCATTTAAGTCACCTCTGAATTTTTCTCCACACACCTCCAACCCTGACCCGGAATCTCGCAGCTAGCGCTCGCCGAATCAACCCGAAGAGCGCCCAAGCAGCTGCTACGCGGCTGGTTTCATAAAGGGGGGCGGTGCTAGCGGTGCGCCCCGGAATCCAAACGTTCCGGCGGCGGCCAGGCTCCCCGGGCTGGTGCTCCGTAGCCTTCCCAATTCTCCGCGGCCCAGGCTGGGAGCCAATCGTGGCCCAGAGCAGCCACCGTACCCGGGTTAGGCGGGCACCGCTCCGATGCCAGCCAGGTGGAGGTGGGGCTAACGCTGGGGGTGGGCCCGAAGGCGGAACCGAAGGAGGCTAAGACTGAACACCGGGCGGCGTTTAAAGCCAGCTCTAGAGCCGGGCCCACCCACCCCAGGAGGCGGGGCCTAGCGGTAGAGCGGAGCGGAAACTGACCTGGGGGCGGGACCAGCGCGAGGATTGGGCAGAGGCCTCGGGGCGGTGCTTGAGGGGGCGGGGCCGTGTCGGAAGTCAAAGGTCAGTAAATAGTGGTGATGTCATGCAGGCAAGATGGCGGAAGGGTGAGCCAGTGTTCCAGCTCTCGGGCGTTGGGGCCCGAATTCCCCCAGGGTTGGGGTGCTTGGCCAGGGTTACGGTGGGGAACAGGAGGCCAGCGAGGGCGTGGGCGGAATTGGAACGGGGAAGTGGAGTCACAATGTGAGGTGGTGGGGAAATGATCTGCTAAGTTTCGGCGCGCAGGCCACATCTGAGGGGAAACTGAGATCTGAAGGGCCGGATCTTAGGGCGGGCTGGGGTCGCACCGCGGGGCTGCCAGATGTGTCTGTCTTCCACAGGGAGGACGTGGGATGGTGGCGGAGCTGGCTGCAGCAGAGCTACCAGGCAGTCAAGGAGAAGGTAAGCCGGGCCGATGCTTTCCTTCGTGCCGCCTCCTTGCAACCTGGGGACCCCGCCCGACCTGTTCGGGCGCTCGGCCTTAGGGGTGCGGCGGATTTTTAGCTCCAGTTGGTGTAAGGGGGGCCCATCTCACGCGGTGAGTCGCTATGTATAGTCATATAAAGATCGTTTTAAAGGCTGGAGCGACCCTTTTATAGGAATCCATGGGAAAGAGCAATTTATTCCAGCTTGGGGGATGACATCTTTGTAAAAGAGAATACTTGACCCAGGCTTTGGAGAAAAAGGATTCTAGCTATAAAAAATTACTCCTGTAGTCATTTAAATATTAGAGTATATCACAGCTAGTACTGACATGTCCTGAGGAGAGACATTAGCTAGATGAGTCTTGGGCCTCACAAAGCTTATAGTATAGTGGGGAGACAGCAGTTCTGAGGGGTGAGTGAGACTTCTGACCATCATCGGTGCCATTGTGTGTTTTGTTTCATTCCATGTCAGTTTGTCAAAACCAGTTAACTTAGTTCTGGAAAAAGTTAGTTACTATTTACTTAAAGCAACTGGGGTGAGTCTTGCTTCAGGGGACACTTTAGGAAGTGTCTAAGTTAACTTAGTCCTCTACTCTGGAGCATTTTTATTCCTCTCCCTCACCTGTGTGCTCCTGGATAGCCTCTCAGTTCAGCAAGTCTGAGAAGGTCCTGAGATATTCATATTGTTGAAACTAGGAGAGACTTTCACAGAGGTTGAGAGACTTTAACAGAAGTAGCCCACTCCCTATTGAGTAATCTACTGGGAAAAGTGTGTGACTTTCATTTAGTACATGTTTGAGGGCCTTATGAAAAACAGGTAGTTGATTAACCTTCATCTTTGTTCTTTGTAGACTCCTGAAGCAGAGGGGTAGTGTGTTTCTGCCTTTGATGATTCCCCATTCAGAAAGAGAAGACTTAGTTTTCCTCTCAGCTTCTTACTCTTGTATAAACCTGGCAGAATTCCTTCACCTTTCTAGTCCAGTCAACTATAAAATGGGTATAGTAGTAGTACCCACCTGATATGATTTCTGTAAGGATCAAATAAGACACGTAAAGTACTAAGAACAGTACCTAGCACATAGTTAAGTCCTATAGAAGATTTAGCTATTAATCAGTCCTGAGAGTGATGGGAAGATCTCTTCAATCCTATGAGTCCTTTTATCCTTACTTTGTTTCTTTTTTCTTGGTCTTTTGGTATTTTCCAGGCTTTTCTACCTTGCTTCCTTCCCTTCCTATCCTGGCTCCATCTGGGTCATTCAGTTCCTTCCACTTTCAATTCTCTTGTACCTCTTAGCCCCAAAGACTACAATTCTGAGATGGTGTCAGATTCCTCCTTCCTCTGTTCCTTATCTCAGAAAGAGAGAATGCACACATTTGCCCACACGCACTGATGAAGTCACATTGCTTTTTGGCCCCACCAGATTACCTAACCTCATCTGGGTCCAAACACCCCTCGCCACCCCCCAACCCCAAGATTTTTCAGACACTGATTTGCTTTTCTTGCCTTCCTTTCAGAATCTTTTCCCAACCTAATTCTTCCCTTGGGTCCCCTGTTCAGTAACTCTTACTTACAGAAGACAACCTCACCTCCTGTGTTGTTGTTGTTGTTTTTAATTTGAAGTCAACAACATGGTATCTGGTAGTCCAGCTCTCCACCCACCCTGACAGTGTTATCTATATTGCCACTCAGCTGTACCTGCAGTGTGCCAAGTCCAGTGAGTGGGTTTTCAGCCCTTAGCCCTTATCTTCTCAGACCTTTCTGTTGCTTTTGACCCTGGTGATCACTCTTTCTTGAAACTCTCCTCACTTCATTTTTATACTATGACTCTCTCAATCCTCTGTAATCCTTAAACTTCTCCAGGCTCTGCTATCATGTGTTCTTATTTCTCTGCCTGTCCTTTAAAGGTGGTATCTGTGGGGCCTTTCCTCAACCCACTGTTCTGTTCAATCTACAGACTTTTTGGGGTGACTTCCATTTTCATATTAGGGTGACTAGTCCCCTGCTCAGACTTCAGTGTTTGAGAATATCTCCTGTTACCCAACTGTCCCAGATATCACACAGTCACTGTGACTCTGTATGACCAAAGTCATTGTCACTTTCTCTCTAAACTTGGCTCCCCTTTCAGTTTTCTCTCTCAGCTTGGGAGCTCTTTGTCTACCCAGGCACCTGTTTTAGCAGCCAGTGGATGTCCCTTAGCAGCATTGGCAACACATCTATTAAATCATCAAATCCACCTCTTTTGCCAAATATTTCTTGAACCACTTTCATCCTCTTATCTTTGCCAGCACTGACCTTACTCAGGGTCTTCTATTTTCTTTCCTAGGTTATTGCAGTAGTCTTCTGATCTGTCTCCCTCTCTTCAACTCTGGTCACTCTTGGACCTGTCCTCTAGGCCAGTCACTGGAGTGACCTATCAGAAATGTTGCTCTCATCGTGCCCTACCTCTTTCAAATCATGGCTACTTGTCACCCACCAGGCTGACCAGGTCCTCCTTGGTTGTGCTTGGCAATCTCATTAGCTTATTCCTCACTGCTTCTGCTTCACCTTTCATGTTCACTGGAGCATCATGCTTGTAGGCCTCAGTAAGCCTGATGCGCCCCCGCCCCCCGCCGCTGAAGGTCCTGCCCGAGAGCCAGCCCGCCAGAAATTCTCGTGGATGACTGCCTGAGCTCTCGCGATATCTCGCCCCCCCGCCCCCCGCCCAGGTTCCACAGCTGACTCCTGCTTGTTCTTTAGGCCTCAGTCCAGGATTCCTTCACTAAGTTTTCCTAACCTCCCCATAATACGCTGATCCCTGCTCTGCCCTGGCATATTAGCACTGGTATGTGAGCATTTTCCACAGTAGACTGACCTAGGGGTAGTACATGTCTGTTTGTATTTGTTCTCTCAAGAGTTTACAGTCTACCCACTCATCAAATAATCATATAAATGGTTATATAGTTAAAATGCCCTGGTGCATGTAAATTTAGCAAACAAACCCTTTCTGCAAGCTGATATAGTATCTAACTCTGCTCACCTCTATATGAGACCCTGGGAGAGGTATCAGCAAAAAATGTGAGCTGCATGTTCACGAAACTCACAGTTAGCCAAGAAGATAGACATTGTAATCAGCCACAAGTCTGAAGTATGATAAAGATTAAAGGACATGGGCCTGCCTGGAGGCCTGGGGGCTAAGTCTCAGTGCTGTCGCTGTGACAGCCCTCTGCGATAGCCTCAGTTTGGCCTGAACTCAAGCCTCAGCCAGGGAGCTAGCCTGTACATGGCCCAGCACCTTTCCTGTCTTGCCTGCTGCACCTCTCAATAGTGTATTTCAGTGGATCCTCCTGTTCTGCTCCCCACTCAGTCTCTGATGAACCTTCTCTCACGCTCTGGCCTACACCCCAGCTCTTCTGCACAAAATAACTAAAAGCTTTAAAAAAAAACAAAAAGAGGACATGCAAGTGCCCTGATGACATGAAGCAGCGGGAGAGCCAGGCTAATCTGAGGTGTAGATCTTGAGGATAAATAAGGTGACCACGTGATTGGGTTCATTCTGTTTGCTTGGTTGTTTAGTTTGAAGCTTTAGAATGGTAGGTCAGAGAGAAAGAATACTGTGTTCAGGTACTCTGAGGTGGGGAAGATGTTAGGACATTTGAGAAACTGGAGGAAGGCCAGCTGATCCTCAGCGAGCAATACAGCGATGGAGCTTAGAGTCTGCCAGAGACAAAATTACATTAGCCTTTTAAGTGAAGGTAAAGATTTTATACTGGCATGCCAGATACTGTGAAACCACTGAAGAATGTAAAGCAAGGCAATGTGTTCTGTTCTGACAAAGCTTCCAGGGTGTCATGAGAATGGAGGCAAGATATCTGACGCAATCTGGTAAGGTGCAGGGAAAGGACAGGGTAGCCTGGACTAAGGTGGTGGCAGTGTGAATGGACAGAGCCGGTGAAGAAATGACCCTCATGTGATTCCCACTGCAGAGAACCCTGTGGCTGGTGGTCACAGCGCGCTCACAGACTTTCAAGGTTGATGAAAATTAGGAGTCCTTTCTCAAAGGAAAAGACCACCAGAACATTCAAAAACATGCTTCAAAAAAATGCAAGCGATTGTCCCTGTGTAGTGTGAGAGGCCCACGTCAGGAGGTGTCCTGGCGTAGGTATGGTTGAAACAAGACAGGACAGGCTTTAGAAGAGAGTTCAGGAGCTTTCAAGCTGGGTCCGAGTGCAGGAGGAGAAGCAGATCATCCAAGAGAAGCCCCATCGTTGTGCCCAAGGGAGCTCTGTAGGTGAGTGAGCCCTGCATGGTGGCTCCAAGAGGCGTTAGCGAGAATCTGGTCCACCATTTCTCTTCACTCCTTTTGTTGAAGGTGAAAGTTGCACACCTTTTGACTAGTTTCAAATTCTCAAGAATTATTCATAAAAGCTTTCTGAATTATCACTGTTATAATCCAACATTGTTAAGCCTTTCAGGATAACTTCACATACTCCCTCAACTAAATTTCCCTATGGCAAAAAAGTAAAATTAGAAGAACTCTACTTTAATAAAACAATCACACACCTTTCTTTGTTATTTGAAAGTTGAAGCAGATACCGTGACTGACAGTATATGCGAGCAAAATCTTTTGTTTTCAGACATGTACTCCCTTCTCCAGTCTCTTCTTGAGAACCACAGCTCTAACCCACCGCCTCATTTCAGAGGTGCAAACTGGGGCCATGAGTTACCCGTGGCTCCCTGCTTGCAAGTGTCTGGCCTGAGACTCAGTCTCCGTGTTCAGAGCACCAGGAAGTTCCGTTGTGCGCTCTGTTGTCAGCTAAGCCCTGATGTGGAATTGGGACAAGTGGGCTTTGTTTCTGAGCTCAAGCTCCCCATTCCACTTGAGTGTCCTATGTATCTGTCTCATACTAAAGAAGGCCAGGGAATAGGAACAAAGGGTGGTGAGACCAGTGACTGTCACCTCTGTGTCTTCCCTAGTCCTCCGAAGCCTTGGAGTTCATGAAGCGGGACCTGACAGAGTTCACCCAGGTGGTGCAGCATGACACAGCTTGCACCATCGCAGCCACGGCCAGCGTGGTCAAGGAGAAGCTGGCTGTGAGTACCTGCACCCTCCAGTGACTGCCCCTTGCCTGGGGTCCCTGCTAGAGGCTCCCCCTTTCTATCTTTAGGTAATTGTTTTTCCCCACAAGCTCTGTTTCAAGAGACTTGTCTGTCAAGCAAACCAGCCATATATATTAAATAATAATAAACTTTCCCATTTCTTTATGATTTTAGTAAATATTTTCCTTTTAGCTAAGTCATTATGAACAATTTAGAAAGTACAGGCAGGTAAAAGGAAAAGAAAAATAGACACAGAGACACCCATAATTCCATCTCCCAGAGATAACCACTGCTGATATCGGGGGAATAGATCCCTTATGTAAACTTCCTTTCTCAAAACTGGAATCAACTGAGAACCATTGTTGTAACCTACTTTTTGTCTTAACCACCTTGCAAGCCTTGTTCTACAGCATCATAAATAGCATGATATTCTAGTATGTGCAGTTAACCAGCTCCTAGTTTCCTGTTTCAGTTTTTTCTAGTCCTGTAAACAAAATTATCATGAACTAATTAATAAGTCTTTGCCCTAAGCAGTTTCTATATAATAAAATATTGGAAGGGAATATCGGTTGAATACTATTTTAGGCCTTTACGTATCTGTTGTAGAACTGCCCTCCAGAAAGATGGGGCCAACTTTACTCTTACTGGCCCTATTTTCTTTAATCAAAGATATATACTGGAATTCTCTTGTGAGATGGAAATTAGATTCTAAAATCTTTGTAAAGAGAGAAAATTCTGGGCCCTCCCTGGTGGTGCAGCGGGTTAAAGCACTGCACTGAGAAGCTAAAGCCGCTGCCGCATGAGTTCAATCCCCGCCTGCCCCGGAGGTGACCACACGGCGCGGCAGACCTCTCCTGACCTGCTCGCTGCTCCCCTCAGCAGTGTACTTCGTAGATCTGCCTGTTCTGCTCCCCACTCTGTCTCTGGTGAAGCCTCTCACCGCCCCTGAGCCTCTGGCCTGTACCCTAGTTCTGTATGTACAAATAAAATAAATCTTTAAAAAAAAAGAGAGAGAGAAAACTCTGTATGGTCCAAGATATCCCTGCAAATCCCAAGTCTGATGAAATGCAACATCCTGGTTTGTGTCCCTAGTTTCTCCTTTAGCAGTGGAACAGATTGCAGTTTCATCTTTGATCATCAGCGGAATCAGCTGTCTTGTAATTAGAGGCATGTTTTTGAAAACCACGTTTTGTCATTTCTCACTGTTGATTTTTCTTAGAAAAGACCGCCTGCCTGGTCCCCACAGCTACCAAGGAGAATTAGTGACTAGCAGTAATCCTGTGGAGTGGCTTTATGTCCAACCAGTAGCAAGACTCCACTTGTTTCTTGCATTTATTCCTTTTTTCCCATTCACCAACATGTCTGTCTGCCTTTGCCAGCATGTGCAAGGCGCTAAAGGAGGTTTGAGGTTTAAAATGCCTGGGCGGCCTAGTCAGCAATGAATACTAGTCTTCCACGAGGTTTTGCGCTTGGCCTAATCTCAGCACCCCACCCCTGCCTGCCCGATACTCTGATCAATGTGGCTCAAGCTTGCTGCCCCACTGGGCCCCAGCTATTCCCAGGTTTGCCTCTGGGCAAAACTACTACTTATTATCTTGCCCATATTTCACCAGATTTTAATTTAAAATAGCCTACTTCCTGCACAGTAATGATGAAACTGTATTTTTACACTACTGCTACTTATTAAATGCTTGACTGGCCTTGAAATTTTGATGCAACTGCCATTCGGAGAGCGCAGCTCTCACTTGCACAGGCCTGCTGCAGCCCTGTTCCCCACTCCTGTCTGGGGAAAGGGGCCTGGCACCTCTCTCCTTCGCCAGCCCCAGAGATAGGTGGAAGATGATAGGCACTTCCCTGGACCCACACACAGTACCTTTTCCCCCCCAATGCTTTACTCTCCCAACCCCACACCCCCGATTGTAATCTGCTTGTGGGCCACTTACTTCTCTTGCTGCTTATCTCTGAAGACTGAAGGCTCCTCGGGCGCGACGGAGAAAATGAAGAAGGGACTGTCTGACTTCCTAGGGGTGATCTCTGACACCTTTGCTCCCTCGCCAGACAAAACCATCGACTGTGACGTTATCACCCTGATGGGCACACCCTCTGGCACAGCTGAGCCCTATGATGGTACCAAGGTACTCAGTATTGACACCCTACCCACACACTGCCTTCAGTTTCTAACCTGTGCTCACAAAAGCAACGTGTGTTCAGGCCCAAAAACACAGTAGTCTCCCCTTATCTACAGGGGCTACCCTGCAAGACCCCCAGTAGATACCTGAACAGCAGAGAGTACCAAACCCGATGTAGTCTATGATTTTCCCTATATATAACTCCCTGTGATAAAGGTTTAATGTACAAATTACACACATAAGAGATTACAGTAGTTACTAATAGAATAACAACAATATGCTATAGTAAAGGTTTGGTGAATATGGCCTCGCTTTCTTGCTCACAGTATCTAATTGTGCAGCATATTTCAGTTGACCACAACGACCTGAATCCATGTGAGAGGGACCATGGATAAGGGCACTCTTTCAGAACACGAGTAAGAAATCATGTTTCTAAGGGCATAATGCCACCAGCCAGAGAAAACTACAGGTTCCTTTTTGCCATATAACCTTTAGTTCCTTTTTGTGAGCAAATACTAATGATTGTTTTTTTTTCTTTTTAGCAAAAAACAGGTGCTTTATATGTGCATTTGTGACCTTTTAAAAAGTTTACAATACGTAATTAGCATTTTCCCTAATTGTCATCATTTTTAATGTCCTGAAATTCTTGGAAGTGAATATAGCGGGCACTTAGATGTCCTTGCTCTTTCAGCCATCCCTAGGTGCGGTATATCCACATAGCGTGATCGCCTCCACAGCTGGATAATTTGTCTAATTTCCATAGAGAGACATGTACAGGAGGAAGGTATCTTCAAAGCACCTAAATGAACAACCATTTTATTTTCTCATTGTTGCTTCTCATTGTCTGGAGTGTTTTCTCCAGAATTCAGTGCGCTGTCAACAGTTAGGCCTTCTTCATGGCATTCTACCACGTTGAATTTCCATTCCAAATGTACTGATTGTTCATGCACACTTTTCAGTAGTAGCATTAGCACCACCACTTAGTGAACATTTTGGTGGAATTTTATAATTTTTTAAATTATAGCATTTAAAAGTTTAACAACAATGAATCACCAGACCCACTGATGCAGACGCTAGCCCACGCGTCATACTGAGGAAGGCGGGGGCCTTCTGCTTACTAGCTGAAGTTTGCCATCCCTGTGGTCCTAGTGGGAACACAGCTCATGGTTCACTTCACAGACTGGCTGTGAAATTAAGAGATTCTTTATGAACAGTTTTAAGAGGGAGTTGCATTATTTCAAAATTTGCCTGTAAATCTGGATTTTACTACTATGTTTGCACTATTATTTTTCAGATATCACATAGTTAAAAGCATTTTATAGGTATAATTTTGTAGCCTGCTTACACCATGTTTTCTTGGTTCCCAAGGGTGGAGCCCTGGGAGCCCCAGTTCTGGACTTGGCCAGTGCTCCGGTCCCTGGCCACAATGTTAGTTGACAGATGTCCAGAGGTTGTGATAGGGAAGCAGCCAAGGGTAGCTGATTGGGTATGTGGCAGAAGTGGGGTTTTTTCTGCCTAGTACCTCAGAATTTCTGTCCTCTCTCCTCTCTTTAGGCCCGCCTCTACAGCCTGCAGTCTGACCCGGCAACCTACTGCAATGAACCAGATGGTGAGGGTGGCACCGGGGAGGGGCTGGCAGGCTGGCAGGACAGGTACAGCAGGGGCCTGACACCCTGTCTGTCCCAGTGGCCAGGCAGCCCTGTGCAGAGGGACCAGAGTGGCGCCAGTACATGCTTTACACCTGGCGGGATGCTGTGAAGCCTCCCCTCCATGCCCTCAGCTGCCTTGCTCCTGGTCTGCAGAGGCCTTGCTGGGCTGGTCCCCATCCTCAGCTCCGCCTCCTGCAGCCCTGCAGCCTTCTGCACCTGCTTGCTAACCAAATGAGTCAAAACCCTAGCCCCGTCTAGACCTCCATGAACTTGCTCTTAGGAGAGAAACAGAAAACACTGATAAGAGGCAGGAGAAAGGGTCAGTAGCAATGGGATGGACAATGAGGAGAAACCTTGGGCTCCCCAGTAACCCGAGAGCAGCTGTTTCCGAAAGGAGGGGATCCAGGAGACAGATGATAGACTGAAAGGCCAGGGGCACATGAGAAACGAGGCTGCAGTCCTGGGTGGTCGCTTAGGTGCCATGCCCCTGAACACTGAGACCCAGCCTGCCTGCACCCAGTACTTGGGTCAAATGGCTTTGAAAGAAAAGTTTTATCCTCACTGTCCATGTCTAGGCTTTGGTGTTTTTTCTTCAGGCCCAGTGTTATTTCCCCAAACCCAGGGAACTGACGTCAGTGTCTGTCCCTCTGCAGGGCCGCCGGAATTATTTGACTCCTGGCTTTCCCAGTTCTGCTTGGAGGAGAAGAAGGGAGAGATCTCAGAGCTCCTTGTAGGCAGCCCCTCCATCCGGGCCCTCTACACCAAGATGGTGAGGCCCACAGAACCTCAACAACTCTAGGCTTGAGGTGTGGGGAGGTGGGTGCAACAAGTCCAGAGTCCCGCGGAATCATCTGCCTCAGAGAGCAGTGGGAGACCCTGGAGAGCCAGACGGGCCAGGTCCCGAACCAGGAATCCGTGTGGGGGAAGCTAATACCAGATCTCTGGCAGTGGTGGTGAGACATGGGTGGGCCAGCACAGCGTGATGGGCCAGGAAGGTGGCCTGGGCTGGGCTGAGGGGTAGAAGCACTGTTGAGCCACTTACCCATCTGAGATCCAGAGCGGCTAGAAACAGGCTGATTGGCTGGGCTTGCGGACACCACACGACCCCTGTCCTGGGCCTCAGCTTTCGTCTCCTCCCTCCAGGTCCCTGCAGCTGTGTCCCATTCAGAATTCTGGTATCGGTATTTCTATAAAGTCCATCAGCTCGAGCAGGTATGTTGGCCCAGCCCAAGGAGCTCCTCCCCTCAGTCTGGGGAAGTGGTTTTGTTGAGGGGGGTAGGGTATGGGGTACAAAGAATTCTGGGTCAGGATCAGGGTCTGGGAGGGGGTACCCTGACTCATCTTGGCCATCTGCTCCCCACACTTAGGAGCAGGCCCGAAGGGATGCCCTGAAGCAGCGGGCAGAACAGAGCATCTCTGAAGAGCCTGACTGGGAGGAGGAAGAAGGTAAGAGGCTTTGAGCTGTGGGGGCTGGGGGGCAGTAATAGGGGCTGCCTGTGCGTGTGGGGCAGTAATAGGGCCTGCCTGTGGGGGGGGCAGTAATAGGGCCTGCCTGTGGGGGGGGCAGTAATAGGGCCTGCCTGTGGGGGAGAGGGGGGAGGACGCAACAATAGGGCCTGCACCTGTGTGAGCCATTCTTGGACGTCTGTAGAGACGCGGCACTTGAGGGGAAAGTGGGGAATGAGGAGAGTGTGTGCACGTGCGAAGGACAGGCTGAGCTAACAAGGAGAGGCTTCCCGAGGCTGGTGGGATCCCGAGGCTGGTGGGATCCCAGGGCTGAGACACACATCACACATGTCAGTGGCAACAGTTCCTCTGCCAGCCCAGGACCAGCTACATCAGGGTCCTGGGATGCTCACTGAAATTCCAGATCCCCTTCCCCACCTTCCAGATAAATAAGACTGTAAGCATGTGGCCAAACTTGTATTTTTAACAAACTCCCTGGTTATGGGAAGCACTGGGTTAGGGAGGAAGTACAATCTTGGCATTGCTAGAAGCCAAGTGCCTGCTAAATGTCTCGCCCTATGAGTAAGAGAGAAACTTTGACCCATGAGGAGGAGCTGAGGAGATGACACCCTTTAGTCTTGACCAGAGTAAACTTTGGCAGGAAGCTGACGTTGGTCTCCGGAGAACTCCAAGGTTATCCTGGGTCTGACCAGCACGCACCACCCTCTTTCCCCTCTCTTTCCACAGAGGAGCCCGCGGCCATTTCACCCACATCTCCAAAAGAGGCAGAGGTTCCCATCACCAAAGCTTCCACATCCCTTGAAGGACCACCTGACCCCCAGAGCTCCCGTGAAGGAAATCTAGTGGCCCAAGCTGAGCCTCCAACAGAGGTGACTCCTTCAGAGAGCAGCGAGAGCATCTCTCTCATCACACAGATCGCCAAACCTGCTGCCGCACCTGAGGCACCAGAGCTGCCCAAGGACCTGTCCCAAAAGCTTCTAGAGGCCTCTTTGGAGGAACAGGGTGTGGCGGAGGATGCGGGCGAGACTGGACCCCCACCCACAGCTCAGTCCAAACCCCACGCTCCTGCTGGCCGCCCCAGTGGCCCAGAGCCCAGGCCTCCAGCCAGAGTAGAGACTCTGAGGGAAGAGGTGCTCACAGACTTACGGGTGTTTGAGCTGAACTCAGACAGTGGAAAGTCTACTCCCTCCAACAATGGAAAGAAAGGTAAGGTGAGGCTGAAGCCAGGGAGCATGTTGGGGGCAGGGCGAGCAGGAGTTGCCACCTCTGATGCATCCTTTTCTCCTGTCCCAGGTGAGGATTAGCAGCAGGGGTCCTTCGACCCCAGCAGTGGTGCCTGCTATATAGTGAATGTTTGCTACTGCATTTCATATTCTCTGAAACAAGGATACATCTTCTAGATGTGGGGATTTAGAGTCAACAAAAAGGTTTATGCCAGATTCTGTGCTTGTTGCAATTTCTCACATCACGCGACCCACTGAGGTCATTATTACTATCCCCATTTTACCAGAAAAGTGAGGCTCAGACATGTTCAGTAACTTGCTCAAATTGACTTGGCTGGGAAGTGGCAAGACCCACGTCTGTCTGACTCGAAGCCCAGGCTGAAACTACCACACTATGCCAACATCTGTCGCTTTAACAATTCAGCCTTATCTTGGGCTAGGAATCCCTATGTCATTGATGATGTCAAGGATCTTCTCCCCTAAGTGCCCTCAGGAAGGTTATTCCATTCCCTGAGCCTTCCTTGTTATTATGAAATATATAATCAACACTTTTACAGTTTAAAGAATAAAAAGGTGAACGATCTTGAATTTGTTCTGACCCAGCTTAATTATAGAACTGTAGTTTGTCTTCTAATGGAATTCTAGACTGGAGACTCTGACTTTATGGCAAAGGGGAATCTCTCTAACTCCTGGAATTATGGGACAGTCATAGCTCTGATGGCAGCTCTCTTGCCACATGGAAAATACCTTTCCAGAGCTCGCTGATTGTCAGCAAGCCCTCCCCTCAAGTCCTCACGCACACACCCTGTCTGTGGAACACTGCCTGTCAGCTGGTGAACCCTGGCTTGCAGGACAGTCAGAAACTGGTTTGCTATGGGGGATGGGGATGACCCCACCCCCACCCCCCCATGGAAACTGCAGGGTTTCCGGTTTCCAAAGCAGCACCTGTCCTTCTGACTGATTCAGTGAGGTCATCCATTGAGTTCCTACCTACTCTTTATGAGACACTGAGGAGGGAGGGGCAAAAACTGCAGTCTCTGTGATGAAGCACAAGGCAGTATGGGAGAGAAAGAAGAAATCCCTGGACATCTGGAAGCGTTCTGAGGAACTAGGTGCCGTCTAGGAGACTTGGAGAGTTTGGGGCAGCTGCAGGGGAGAAGTAGTCCAGGCTGGGGGAGTCTACAAGACCAGGTAGCAGAGAGCATGAGCATATTTAAGGGGTGGTGACCACACCCTCTTTTCCTTATTGTCTCCCAGGAGAGGGAGGAGCAAGAAGGGTGGATGGGTTGGCTCAGGAATAGAACTTCAAATCTTAAACTGGCTTCAGAAGATTGGACATGGTGCCATAAAGCAGCCAGGCATGGGGACTAAGGGCGGTCTGAGTTCAGTCCCTTTTTTCATAAGCCATTCAAAAAAGTCTTTTCTAAGCGCCTACATTTACTCTGTAAATTGAAAGTTGTTCACAGTAGCCCCTCACCAGGGAGAAGTCAAAGCGGAGCCCTGAGTTGGGGAGCCAGCATGGCCCACTGCGCTACGCAGCAGGCAGGCCCCCCTCAGCCCTCACAACAGCCCTGTGAGATCTGTACACATGTCCCCACTTGTTACTGGTAGGAAACTCAGGTCACCGCCTAGCCAGTCCATATTTAGAAAAGTTTGATAGTCCCTTAGGAGAGTGGGCCTGACAGATGGTGTGGGGTGCTGATGCTCTTCTGAGGTAACGCCTTGGCTTTTGAGAGTTTGGTCATCACTCGTATCTCTGCTACATTCAAGTTGCTCAGGAGCAGGCAGAGAGAGGGGGACTTGGATTTAAGCAGGGTTAAGTTTAGGTGAAATTAGTGGAGGAAAAGAAGGGATTCCACAACAATCTATGATGTGGATTCTGAGCTGAGTAAGGAAGGGGATGACAGCAAAACAGTTGGAGGCTTCAGGAATTATCACTTCCACTTGGAAGTAGGCTATTAAAGAAGGTAATCAGGAAAAATGGGTGGTGGTTGGAGCCTGCATGAAGTGAGATTGTGTGCGAAGTTAGGCATAAGCTCTTAAGCACACTCTGCTAAATTGCCCCTGCCACACATATGCAGAAGTAGAGCTGGGGATTCAATGCAGAAGACACACCAGAAGCAGTTGTAGTCACTTACCAGAGCACACGGGGGCCCTGGCCTAGGGTGGGACAGTGAGAGCCAGGTAAAGGAAGTTAATCTTAGAAGGAAGCGTACCAACTTGAAGACAATGACTCCTTGTCTCTGTCCACATCCAGTGACACATCTAGTGACATGGGGATTTGGTCTCTGGGTACAGCAGTCTTTTGGGGTGGCCTAGCCCATGGGGACTCCCAGAGCCTCCGGGCAATCCCTGTTATCACAGGGCTGCCGTCCCAATATCTAATTGAGCTGAAACTGGACTTAGCCTGTTCAGGTTTCCTCAGCAGAGTGACCGGAGGGGGAGCTAGGACTAGGGAACTGGGCCGAGGAGCCCCTTGCTCCACTGACTGGGATCTGGAGTTGCTTTTGACTCTCTTTCTTCTTCAGGGATGCGGAGATCCAATTAAACAGTAAGATGAGCTGAGTGCCAGCTTTGTGACATTAATAACCATCATAAAACTCCATCACGAGGCCTTACGTTGTTGCGTGGATCAGTTCTCTGTCACCCTCCTTGCATGACAGGACAGGATGGTGGGAGGAGACCGGTAACAGGAAAGCCCACATGCTCGAAGCCTTAGTTTTCTCATCTGTAAATTGGGAGTTTATATCCATCCTAGAGCATCGAGATGATGTCCCCTACAAATGTTAGACTCTGTTTTCTATCCCTGAAAGCGTTTCCCTAGTGTTTCAGCCTAAAGAGAGTTTCAGATCCCTGGAGAGCAGCCTGTGGTTAAGGAAGGATGCATGGCCACAGCCCCAGCTTTGTAGTGAGGCACAGAGGCCAGGAGCCCAGCTTCTAATGACAGGAAGGCTGTACTGATGGCCACCAACATGTCTGATGACTCAGGCAGCAGAAGAACTGGGTCTTGGTTACATACTTGGCCCAGATTTGCTGTGTGGGACCATGTGCCAAATTCTTTCTGAGATAAAACCTTTCAAAGAAATATGCTCATGTATGGTACCGGCACCTCTTTCGATCCTTCTAATTCTGACCCTGTAGTTCATCAGACTGCAAGCCCAGGTCAACACACAATCATCCAGTATCTGTTTATAACACAGAATTCTGGGCTACCACCTAGACCTGCTGACTCTAAATGAGGGGGTAGAGAGGCAACAATCAGCATTCCAAGAAACTCTTCGGGTGCTTCTTTGCAACGAGGGTGGTTTTATCCTTAAAAATAGACTGAAGCCCAGAATAACCTGCCCAACTACACAGTAGAGGAAAGAATAGGGAGTCCAGATCTCCTTGGCTGCAGAGACCAGGCTCTTAGCAGATCCTGGGTAGCTAGGTGACGGGAAGAGAGAACTGCAGACTGCTTAGAAGGAGCAAAGGGGGTGGCTTAGAGGGGCTCGGGACCAGGCACCTGGCCAGAAACAGGCTGGGAAGCGGGACCATGGCCATGTTAGCAGTCAAGCCTGGGGAGCTCAGGGCCTACTATGTTTACGGTCTAAAAAATACTTATTACATAGTAATACGTGCTCATTTTAGAAAAAGATACCAAGAACAATTACCCTGTACCTCAGTACCTGTGTATAACAGTATCTCCATGGGTGTCTTGCTTCTGTGTGTGTACCTGCATCCATGAGCATCTGTTTTAAATGCAGTCATAGTATAGAGGCTTTTTTAAATAGATACTTATTTATGGGAAATATTTTGTCTTTTTTTTTGGTAATACTTGTGCAGCTTTTTTTTAAAAAAGATTTATTTATTCATTTATACATATAGAGCTGGGGTACAAGCAGAGGTGCAGGGGTGGTGAGAAGATTCACCAGAGTACAGTGGGGAGCAGAACAGGTGGGTCAATGAAGCACACTGCTAAGGGGAGCAACGGGCGGGTCAGGAGCGGTCTGCCGCGCCATGTGGGTCAGCTCAGGCTGGGGGTGGAACTCGCAGTGAAGCGGCTGCCACCAGCTTGCAGTGCTGCGTCCTTACCCGTTGTGCCACCAGGGAGGGCCCTCACTCGTGCAGCTTTTAATGCTGCCTATAAGAAGCTGTACTCAGGGGACCTCCCTGGTGGCCTAGGTGTTACGTATCAGTGCTATCACTGCTTGGGCCTATGTTTGATCCCCAGCTAAGGAGATGACTCGCATATGGCGTAGCAGACCTCTCCTGTCTCACCTGCTGCGCCACTCAGCAGTGTACTTCCTCGATCTGCCTGTTCTGCTCCCCACTCAGTATCTGGTGAATCCTGTCACCCACCCCCACACCTCTGACCGACACCCAGTACCTCTACGGGAAAAAAAAGTCATACTCAAATATGGATATTTAGAGCATTAGTTGTGGAACTTCAGCAGGTATCAGAATCACCTAGAGCAGGGATTAATAAACTTTTTCTGGATAGGGTGAAATCACAAATATATTCGGCTTTGAGGGGGTATACAGTACCCATAAAATTACCCAGCTGTGCTGTCATAGCCTGAAAGCAACCATAAATAATAATGAAGCAAGTGGCTATGACTGTGTTCCAAAATTTTATTTCCCAAAACAGGTAGTAGGCTGGGTGTGGTCCATGAGCCATAGTTGCTAACCCCTGGTTTAGAAAAATGGATTACAAGTATTTACTGAGTACAAACTGTGTCCTAGGCATTTGGGATACGTAAGAAAACAAAAGCAAAGATCCCTCCCTTTGGGGCACTCACATCCTAATTTATTAGACAATAAGCATATTGAAGCTGATTACGTCATCTACGAGAAGGTGATACATACAGTGGTAAAGGAACAAGAGCAGAGTGAAGGAGCTGGGTTGTGATTTAAAATGGGACAGTCAGGAAGGCTCTGTGTAGATGGTGGGATTTCAGCAAAGGCGTAAAGATGACAAGGAAGTGGCCTATGGCTAGCTGAGGAGGAGAGTCCAGGTGCAGGGAGCAGCCCTCCTGTGGAATGGGCCTGGAATGTTTCGGGGATGGTAGATCAGGGTAGTAGAATGGAGTGAGAGGGACAAGGCCCATTACTGATTCTGGAAGATTGCTTTGGCTCCCAGGGAGCTTCTGGGCCGCTTATTCAGTAACTTGCTTTCTCTCAGTAGTTGAAGACTGTTGCCATGTTTACAAATGTTCTGCAGCCTAGCCTTGAAAAGCTTCCTCATGTTCCCCAGTGTGCCTACACAGTTTGTTTATTTTTATGACTCCCTGTCAGTGGCTTGTTAGGTTTTTTATGTTTTCATCACTCTAACAGCACTATAGTACATAGTCCTTTGGCCAACCTTTTGATTCAGTGTAGGATAGTCCATAAGAATAGGTTCCTAAAAGTGGACTCACCACGCCAAGTGAAGGCAGAAGGTAAAGACTTTGGGTCTCTGTGAGACACTTTTAAAGAAGCCATTACCCCAGCTACAGCCTCTCACATGCCCCTTCCTGCCTTTCACATTGTGTCTTATGGTTCCAGGGTCAAGCACAGACATCAGTGAGGACTGGGAGAAGGACTTTGACTTGGACATGACCGAAGAAGAGGTGCAGATGGCACTTTCCAAAGTGGATGCCTCTGGGGAGGTGAGTGGGCCTGGTGGCCACAGGGAAACAACACCATGCTCTGCCAGGAAGGGAGCAGGAGTCTCCCACTTGGGCCCTGAACAGTTGTCATCAACAGCTCTGCTTCCCCTCAGTTCAGGGTTGGTAGATGGGAGAGTTCTTGACAGCAGCTCTGTGTGGAAAATCACCCAAGAAACTACTGAAAAAAATAAGGTGCCAAGCCCTGCCCCAGCATGGTCTGACAATGGTCCCCAGCATGTGACCTGAACAGATTCCTGTTAGAGGTGAACAGATTCCTTAGAGACAGAAGACTGTGATCGAAGGCAAGTCATTTAACCTGAGCCTCTTGTTTCCTCATCTACAGCACGGACTTGGTCACAATGAGCCTAGGAGCTGTGTAGATACGCAGAGACGTGTTCGGCCCAGTGCCTGGAACACTGGAGCACTAATAGATGTTACTGAAACCACCACAAAACTCAGACCGGTTATACTCGGAGCCCTTATTACTCTCACTCTTCACTATCTCTCACTCGCTAGGCTCACTCGAGTCAGAGGCTAGGACAGAGCTCTCGTAACTGGTCAGGGAGAGGACTGAGGCTCCAGTCCAGGCATCTTGTTCATGTCAGTGTGACTTCCCCTGTCACACAAGAACCTCAGGATTCCTTCACCATGTTGTTCATTTAATAAAGAGGTGAACAGGTTAGAGATACAAAAGGGCCTCATTTTTCTTACTGGAAACTAAAGACTTAGGGGAGATAGTGACCCACACAGTGTTTTTCACTATGACCTCACTATCCCAAGACCAAGAAAGGTCAGGGCTTAATGGCTTTTGTCTTAGTGGCCCCCTTTAAAACCTGACATACAATATACTTGAGCAGAGTCATTCTATTACCTGTCATAGCAGCAGGCCAAGAGAAAGTTGTCTGGGGAGCCTTCAGGTGGGGATTAGGGTGCTGAAACCCCTAGTGCAGAGCCTATGAGCACCTGTAGTCTCGGGCCATCCTTGCTTCTGATCACAGTCTCAAGCTCTCTGTCTCTCAGAGCCACATCGTCTTCTGTTCAGCAGGGGACAAGTGATCCTTAAGGGGCTGGCTGACTGGGCAGGGCATTCCCTTGTGGTGGCCAGCGTTGTCTGGTAGAGGCATAACCTCTGGGCCTGGAGCAGTCGGACAGCAGGTCCACCCCTGAGGCAAAAAGCAGGTCTGCTCCCTAGTGCTTCAATTTCATAGGGGGCAGGTATGTCCCGGGTGGTGGGCACAGGGGGGTCAGGAAGGACCATCTGAACAAGGGGAGGTTGGATCTAGGCTTGACTTGTGCTTTCCATTATCCCTGTTTGCAGCTGGAAGATGTAGAGTGGGAGGACTGGGAATAAGGAGAGCCTGGGCAGGCCGCTCCCCCACCCACAGCACCTCCCACCTCTCACGCTCGTCTCCGCCCGGCCCCGAAGACAGTGATTGAGAATGTTCCCCAAATGGCCTCTGTCAACCAGAATTCTGAGCACAGATTCTGATTTGCAACTCGCTTGCCCTCTGTCACATCTGGGAAGGGGCTCACTAAACCCAAGCCAGGAATTCTGACTTGTGCCAATCATAGGATGATTTAATGGGGAGGTGACCTGCCCCCCTCACCGGAAGAGCCTACATTTCTCTGCTGAACACCCACTGTTCCTGAGGACTCTCTTGGGAAGTCCCAAGGGGCAGCTCTAGTCCTCTGCCTGTGTAGACAGAAGCTAAGCAACCAGCCTCATGGAGGAAGCCGAGCCAACGCCCTGTCCCTCCCATAAGCAGGCAGGAGAGCGGCACCGTCCTTGGCTAGACAGGGAGGGCAGCATGTTTTGGTTCCTGGCCCAGTGGGTGAGAGGCCTTCGTCTCTGGGAATTTGCCTCTCTTGGGAATCTCCCCCTCCCAGGTATTTTCTATTCCTGGAAAAGTTCTTGTGGCTCAGAATCTAAAGACCAAACCCTGCATTCCCACCCCCCTCTAGTCCAGACTGGTATGTTCCCAGCGCCTTCCCAGGGCTGCTTGATGTCAGCTGCACCCAGGTCCTTAGCCCGGCTGTGCCACCTGCAGGAGTCTGCTCTTGCATCTCTTCCCCTCCCCCAAAGGGAGGGGTCACTCCAGGCCCTTCTGAGTTGCCTGGTGGACACCTTGTCCTAGCAGCTCCCCACCTCGACTCCCCTGTAGCGTAAGGACATAAGCCAGCTACCGGCGGTACAGAGCAGTGATCAAAGCTGAGTACTTACAGCGCTGGTGAGCTGACTCCTCTGCCTCAGCCCTCTCGGAGGGATGTGCTGGGGCGAATTGGAGACTCATCAGGCTCCTGCGAAAGCTTTTCTTCCTGAAGACGCACTAGTCTTTGTGGCTGTCTCACCCTCCACTCTGGTAAAGCTGCACCTCTCTTGGGGCAGTGAGGGGCTGCAGGGATCCCTGAAGACCCTGGTGCTTCACGATGCTGCTTGGTGATTCTTGTACATAATCTGGTGTGTTCGCCCATGATTTAAAGGGGTTGTGGTCAGGACGCCGAGTGTGGCGGTCACTCCACTCAGACTTCACTAGGGGGTGGGATGGAGAGAATGCTGAATCTTCGCTGGGATGGGGTTTTTCTCTTTGTAATGACTTCTTTAGTTTAATTAACCTTTTGGTTGTTTGTGCAATATTATATATTTTAAATTATAATGCATCTCCCCAGAGTATTTTGTAGCCGGGAAAAGAAAAAAGGAAAAAAAAAAAAAAAAGATTCTAACAGCTGTTAGTTTTGTAATTAAAAAAGAAAGAAAAAGAACTTTGTCCTGAACCTTTTCCAGATTTGCCGTTTAACAGCATTAAAGAAATTCAACAGAAGTGGAAGGTGTCTTGGGATCTGTTCTTGTTCCCCACAGCAGCCACCCTGGAGCCAGGGCACACACCGTGTGCAGGAGGGGCTTCCCACAGGGGTGTGGGGGCACAGTCTGAGTCCGAGGAAGCCTCTTGTTCTCATCCCAGACTCATCCTGGCCTTTGGGATGAGGAAGGGACAGGGTCCCCACAGGCCTCTCACCAAGACAAGGAGTCAAGAGGCCGTTTCTGCATTCCCAACGCTTCTGCTTTTATTCGGAAAGGAAGTTGCAACAACAGTGGTTCCAGTTGCTCTTGGTCATTTTTCTCCTCTCCTACCCCTGTGTATGTCTGGTTCTGGGGTCTGTGTTTAAAACACCTGTATGAAAATCACTTGTCAGCCGTAATAAAAGGGAAGTCTGAATGAGACCCTCTGGTTCCATGAAGCTCTTTAAAGGAAAGAGAGTAAGGCTTGGGAGTGTGTAGGTAAGTTTTAGGATAAGTAAACTTAAAGTGTAAAATATATATCACCATTTTAGAAGCGGGTTTTTGAATTTGCTTTCTCCCCCTGCTTTATTGGGGAGGACTTGCCATTGCTTTTATCAAGTGCTTGCTAGCCATGGATGCCAACTAACTTCTTCAATTGAAGGCCGGAGGATCATATCTGGTTCCAGGAGCTGCTTGAGCAGGTCCTGGCATTCGGCCGAGATGCCCAGATGAGTGGGGAAGGACACCCCCTTCTGCTGCTGCCACAGCATCTTGGGGATGTCTGTGTCGTCAAAAGGTAGGCTGGCACAGAGCATGACGTACAGGACCACGCCCATGCTCCAGACATCGCCCTTCTTGCTATCATGGGGAATACCCTGCAGCACTTCGGGGGCTGCGTAGGCTGTGCTGCCGCAGAAGGTCTGGCTCAGCTCCCGGCGTGACTTGGGCAACACCTTGGCAAAGCCAAAGTCGGTCAGCTTCAGGTTGAAGCCCTGCAACAAGGCGTTCTCGCACTTGAGGTCCCGGTGGGCCACACCACAGCCATGGCAGTAGCGGATGGCCTCGACCATCTGACGGAAGAGGGCCTTGGCCCGGCTCTCAGGCAGCGGCCCCCCATTCAGCACGCAGTCAAAGACATCCCCTCCTTCAGCCAGCTCCATCACCAGGTAGATTTTCCCGTCAGCAGACTCCAGCATCTCATACACCTGGATAATGTTCTTGTGGTCCAGGGTGCGGACAATCTGGAGCTCCCGAGGCAGGAATCTCTGGATAAACTCTGAGGAGAGAGAGAGAGAGATGGGGGTGGCACATCCAGAAGGGTCTAACTCTGTACTCCACCACCACCCCACAAATTTCTTCCCATTTTCATTAGGTCGGACTCTTGTTCCTTGGTTCCCTTTAACAGTCTTAAACTCAGCGGCTCGGCCATTGCAAAGAATATTGACCTCTTGTTTTAGTAGCTAATGAGTTACTCAAAGGAACTGGTCCCTGCCACCTTCAGGGACTGTTGCAGGCACTCTGAGAGCCTGGAGAGCAAAGTCTTTGGGGGATGGTTAACCACCACCATGGAGCCTCAGGAAGGTAGATTTGCCTGCACGGTGGTGAACCTGCTCCCTCATCCTCTTCCTCACCCACAATTGTTTCATTGAGCTTTATCTTCTCCCTGTCTCTACCTCCCCTAGCATCAGCTCGTGCCTTCTGCTAGCCCTGACCATGACCTGCCTGCCAATCTGTTCCCTTCCTGGAGTAGGAAAGGCCTGGTGGTGCTGAGGTTCTGCCTCTTCTAATCTTGTTATGAAGGGGTGATATTTCTGGACTCCGAGGGTCCTTCTGTTCCCTACAACCTACCCCAATGGCAGAACCAACCAACCTCTCTTTCTCCTTGGTTCCATGTTACAGGGGAGGACACACACTCCATGCGCCACACCTAAACCAGCCCTCCCTTCCCTCAGAGGGACCCCAGCTCACCTTCTGGCCCTCCCATCTTGTCTATAATTTTAATTGCCACTTTTCTTTGGTGTTTTTTGGAAAATGCTTCTTTGACTTTTGAGTAGGTCCCTTCCCCAATGGTCTTGCCCAGCTGGTACCCATTGGAGAGCAGAAAGTCCTCCATGCTGTCTAGTGCCTCCTTCCTATCACCCTCTCAGCTCATGCTGCCTCCGCGAGGCAGCTCTACTCCACCATCGCCCTTGGCCCGCTCCTTTTCCCCCCAAGGACTTCATCCGCAGCTGCCCCCAGCGCTAGAACATTCTCCCCCTGCACACTGCAGCCGCGGGTGGGAAGGAGAGAAAGAGCTAGATATTTTAAAACTGGCCCAATTGTGATGTAAATGCTGTGTGACCCTTGGCCAAAATGGGCAATGCCCCTACCTGCCCTCGCCACCACTGCTACCAAACCCAGCACCCGGTGTCACCGGCCGCCGTCCCTCGCCAGCCAGAGGAGGCGCTCCGGGGTGTGGGCGCCCCGCCCAGGACACCCGGCCCGCTCAGTAGGCGCCGCGGCGGGGCTGGTTGCCCTCGCCTCCTGCGCCCCCATCCGGCAGCTGGAGGTCTACGCGCAGGGTCTCAACGAGCGATGGCGAGAGCCTTCCCGCGCCCAGTTCGCGGCCGCACCAAGTGTCAGGGTGGCCGGGAGCGGCTGGGGGTTCCCCGGCGGGAGGAACGGGCACTGTGAGGTCAGCGCGCCGCGGCCCGGGTCACAATGCAGCCCTCCCCTTCGACGCTCTGGCTCGGACGCGCCGCAGACACCTGCCCGGCTCCGCCTGGACCGGAGTGTCCTCCGGCGGCCAGGGCTCGGGCAGCTGCTTCCAGCCTGGGACCGGCCTCGGCCTCCGGCAGGTAAGCACAACCCCGGCGGTGGGCACGGGGCTGGGCGCCCAGCGGCCAACGAGCGGCCTGACTGCCACTCCCCGTGCAGAGCGCCCCGGGGCCGGGACATGAGTGCCCAGGAGCCCCCGCAGGGTCGGAGATTCCCCATTGAGGCCGGAGACTCCCCTGGCCTTGCCGCCGCCCCCGAGTCCCAGGACAGCCCGGAGCCGGTAGCGACGGAGCACAACCCGGTCAGGTGAGGCCGGCGGCCCGCTCCCCCCCCCCACGCCCCACCAACCCGCGACCCCCTCCTACCGGCCCGGCCGGCCCCACCCACCTCGGGGGAACCCCGCCCCACCGGCTGCTGCGCAGACACCCACACTGCCGCCCCACCTAAGCTGCCCACATCCACGCCCGAACCTCGGGACCCCAGGCGCACTCCCGGGGTGCGTCCCCCACACGTCTGGCCCGCCCCGCCTCAGGGGCCCCTGCCGCGCCCTGCTTTCCAGGCCACTTCGCCCCGCCTCAGGGGCCCCTGCCGCGCCCTGCTTTCCAGGCCACTTCGCCGCTGCCCGGGCTGCCACTGCCTGACGCTGTTGCACGTGCCCATCGACGTCTACCTGGCCATGGGCGGGAGCCCCCGGGCCCGCGCCACCTGAGTGCGCCTGCATCCGGCGGCTCGCGGGAGCTGGGCGGGACGAGGCCCCGCGCGGGCCACCACCTTGAGGTCGCGCGCGCCGAGCACGAGACAATGATGCACATTTTAAAATAAAAGAATGATGCACATTTTAATAAAGCACAGCATAAACTGTTCTTTCCACTTCGGCCTGGCTGTGTATGTCTATCCCGTCGGATGACATTACCGCACAGTCCTGCCCCTCCAATAGCACGTTCAGCTCTACTGCCTCTTTCCTTTGACCCCATCGGCAGCCCTTCCCCTTGGCCTCTGCCTTCATCCTTCCCACACTCCTCTGTGTTTCTTTAGTGAAAATCGCATTATTGAACTAGACCAGTGGGGGTCCAGAGAAGATCATGGAGACAGACAACTTAGAATGGGCCACCCACACCGGGCCATTTAGTTTTACTGTCCCTGTCCTTCTGGACATGCAGATGACTGTCTTCATGTTCACACCACTCTCCTGTGCTTCCCCTTTTTGTAAGGATGCCAGTCCTACTGAATTAGGCTTCACTCACCTTAAATCATTGCATCTATAATAGCCCTATTTCCAAGGAAGGTCATATTCTGGGGTTAGGACATCAACACAGGAATTGGGGGTTGGGAGGGGTCACAATTCCACCTGTCACACAGCAAGGTGGCCAATAACTGAAAGGAAATCTATAAAGTGCCTACCAAAAATTACAACAGGTTGTTGATGCAACAGGGCACTTGGGTGGCTATACTATGTTGAACTGTGGTCAGAGATGGCTCCCTTAGCAGTGTATTTCAGTACATCTGCCTTTTCTGCTCCCCATTCTGTCTCTGGTGAATCCTCTCACTGCCCACTCCTTTCCACAGCCCACCTCACACCTCTGGCTTGCACCCCAGCTCTGATATGTATAAATAAATTTAAAAAATAAATCCCTAAAAAAAGACTAAACACAGCTTATTTACCTCTTCCTGTCCAGCCACACTGGACACCTCGGCCCTTCACAAACATTTCCCCTCTGCCTGATAGAGCTTCCCTTCCAATCCCACTTACCCTTCTAGATCTCCAACACTTGTCACTTCTCAAGGAAGGCCCCCGGCTACCTCTCCTTCCCAGCTGTGGCACCTACTGTCCGACTGAGTGCTTAGTTCCTCATCCCCACTTAGTGCCCATTGCACTGTGGGCTTTGTCAAGCTGTAGATCTGCCTGTTCCACTCCCCACTTTGTCTCGAGTGAATCCCTTGAACCTCTGGCCTGTACTGCAGTTCTGTATGCATAAAAGTAAGCAAATCTTAAAACACACCACACACACACACACACACACACACACACAGGGTCTACTACAAAGTAAGGACTTTAGACTGGGCCATTCAGGGCCCTGTTTACAAATACCCTAGCTCTTGCAAGCCCCGCCATGCCACTTTGCTCTTCACCAAAATAATACCTAGTTCCAGGCCATAACACTGCACCCTCCATCCTCATCTCCTGGATAGTTCTATTATGTGTATAACCCAGCTGTTATAATCCCGACCAAACTCTGTGCAGGCCCCACTCAGCTTAATGCATGCTGGTGCTCTGCAGAAAAAGATCTCCTTCCTTTGAAGGACTACTCACCTCATAGGCCACTGTAACTTTGGAGAGACAAGTATTATTATTGACCTCTGTGTTAATAAGATATCTCCACTGGAAGCAACTGAACTTAGCTTAAGCATTATTTAAAAAAAAAAAAAAAGTGTTTCTAGAAGCTGGGAAGAACATAAACTATGGAAAAATTGTAGGAACCAGGGTATCCACTGGTCTGGAACCAAAGACTCAACCCCAGTGGAATTACTCCTCTGTTCATCTCTCATCCCTAATTATCTTCTCTGGGCAGGGAACTTGGCTACAGCAGCTTAGACAACCCAGGAAGGGAGAGCTTTCTCCCATCTCAACACTGGATCCCTGGAAAGAGCAGTGCTTGATCCTTCTTAAATCACATGCACACTCGGGTCAATTATCACTGTTAGGAAATGGCCCAGATGAAGCTACCCTTGAGGTACATGCACAAAACTGGGTGACTGGCAGCATCACCAGAAAATCACAGGGAAGAAAAATCATTCCAGGAGCAGTGATAACTTGTGCAAACACTGGGTATACCTGGAAGGAAAAGAAGTCTGAAGAGGAGTGACAGGGGCGAGGGCAATATGGAGCCTCAGACCGTGGGGCTCGGAGTCAACCCGCTGGGTCCTAGTCCAGGCTCTACTGCCAGGTCTGTGCAGAGCACTGGGGATTTAGCAGTGAACTGGACAGGTAGGGACATGGAAGTGACACGTGACCTGAAAGGAGGTCTCACTCAGGCAAGTCCCTTCCTCCTGTGGAGAAAAAAGGCACTAACTATGGACCTGGTCATATGTCGACTCCTTCCAGTTATTTTCTCTCTTATCATATCCCTCACTTCCTTTCTCATGCCTTCTCAACTCTCCTTTTCTCCTCCTCCTTAAAAAGATCCACTGCTGGCCCTCCTTGGTGGCAGAGCAGGTTAAAGCACAGCACTGAGAATCTAAAAGCCGCTTCTACATGAGTTCGAGCCCCGCCTGCCCCGGAGGGGGACTACATGGCATGGCAGACCTCTCCTGACCCTCCCGCTGCTCCCCTCAGCAGTGTACTTCCTTGATCTGCCTGTTCTGCTCCCCACTCTGTCTGTGGTGAAGCCTCTCACCGCCCCTGAGCCTCTGGCCTGTACCCCAGTTCTGTGTGCACAAATAAATAAATCTTTAAAAAAAAAAAAGATCCACTGCTACCTTCCAGACACTTGGTTGGAGAGGGCAGCAAAGATCCCAGACACACCTTGCCAGTGGGCTAGGCCCTGGGGCCGGTTAGCTCTGCCACATCCACAAGTGAGGGCAGGGGTGCACCAGGTGGAGAGAACACTGGGCAAAGGCCCAGAGCAAGAGGACAGCCAATCCTAAGAATTCAGACTCACCAGCCCTCACCGTCACCTCACCATCTGGGCCACACCAGGTGCTAAGAATCCAGACCTGAATCTGACACATTGCTTGTCTTGCAGAGCTCAGAATTCAGATGAGGAAACAGAAAAGAAGCAGGACCAAGGAGACCTGGAATCTGAACTTTGTTCTATAGCATGACAGGCTCCAGCCTGAGTCTTCCTCTTTTTACCTGAAAAAGTCACTGGCTGAAACTCTGGGTTTGAATCCTAACTCTGCCATTTTCTAGCTGTGCAACCTTGGGCTGGTTACTTAGACTCTCTGAATCTTTATGTCAGATCTGCAGAATGGGCTTCCTGACACCTGCTGGACAATCTCAGGAGTCGTGCACATGTGGCAGCCAGCGGAATCTGGCACAGCAAGCACTAGATGAGCAGAGGCTGCGCCTGCTCCTGGGACAGGCTTCGAGGAGCAGCAGAGAGCCGCCGGCCATGCCCTTGGGGACTAGGTGGTTTCCGGCCTTGAAAAGGGCTTGGGGAAGACTTGCCTCCCTCAGCCAGATTCCCAGCAGTTCTGCTCAGGAGCCCTGGAACTTGGCAGTGGGATGACAAGGGGGCACGGCTAGGAGAACCCCAGGTGGGAAAGGCAGACCTGCCTGCCTCACCCTACAGGACAAAGTTGTCCCCAGACTCCAAGGCAGGTTCCAGTCTGGGCCTGAGGAATGGGGAGGGGCCCAAGGAAAAGGGGATGCATGAAACACTGTCTTTCCTCTCAGATACCTTATTAGCCAGCCCCTCCCTAAGGGACCCCCTTTTAGAAGGAGGGGGCGAAGTACAGATGGACCCCCCAGGTTACCATGGAGATGGCAGGGAAAGGGTTGCTGTATCACTATGGCAACAATTGACGTCAGTGCTACCCTTTCCCATCACTTGATATGAGAGGGGGGGCACCACCCCAGCCACAAGCAAATCCCCCACAAAGTCTCCTCCCCTCACTGAGCCAATCAAGGAGGGGGGGTGTTGACAAGCTTAATATAGCACAGGAGTTAAAAGCATAAACTCTGATGTCAGTCAAACCTTGGTTCAAGTCCTCATTCTGCTCACTTTAGCTGTGTGAATTTGAGCAAGTTCCTTAACCCCTGGAAGTCCCAAATGTACAATGGGGAGAAATAAGCACTGTGCCTCTGGGGGTTCTGTGAGGACTGCCCAGACAGTGCAGGGAATGGCGGGCACTGACTAGCTCCCAGGAAGTAGGCACCGAACGCAAGGGCTGGCAAGAGCTCTGGGGGTCTGTCAGGCAAAGGTGGCCCGTCAGGTAGAGACTCATAGCCCCCAGAGAGACCCCAGGACTTCCAAGGATTTGAGCACCCAAATTTGAATTTGGTGGGGGAGGAGGTCTCAGGTGGAATCAAAGACCGGAATTTCCAGACACTGTGGAAACCCAAGATTCCTTTCCCGGAAACCTACCGTATCTGGATTCTGACCCAACTTCCCCTTTTCCCTCCCCTCTGCCTCCTCCCAAGCCTTAGCAGCCTCCGGCCTTTTGGCTGTCCAGCTGCTCCTCTGGGAATAAGGATGGATGAGAGTCCACTGAAGGACATGAGCAACTGACACCAAGTAGTCCAGGCGCCTAGGGGTACCAGCTCCCACTCACCCACCCTTGGGGGAAGCGCACTGGTGGCCCCACCAGTGACCAGTGGCCCCAGTCCATGACCACCATCCTGAACCACACCCGCTTCACCATACCTCGTTACCGCAGCAGCCTCCTGTCTGCTCTTCATGCTTCTGATCTTCGCTGCCTTTGGATTCTTCCAGTTCAGGACTACTTTATAAAGATCACAAAGCCAGACTTGCCATGTTCCCACTGAAATCTAAACACAGGGCCTCCCTGGATGCGCAAGGGTTAGTTTAAGCGCAGCACTATATGAAGCTACCAGCAGCCACTGCAGCACGAGTTTGATCCCCAGCCAGGGGCACATGGCACATGGCGCAGCAGACCTCTCCTGACCCGCCCGCTGCTCCCCTCAGCAGTGTGTTTCAGTCCGTCTGCCTGGTCTGCACCCCACTCTGTCTCTAGTGAATCCTCTTCTGCCCCACCATCTCACACTTCTGGCCTGCACCCCAGCTCTGATATGTATAAATAAATAAAGTAAATCCGTAAAAAAAATGTCTAAACACAGCTTATTACCTCTGGACTCCCTCGGCCCTTCACAAACATTTCCCCTCTGCCTGACAGAGCTTCCCTTCCAATCCCACTTACTCTTCTAGATCTCCAACACTTGTCACTTCTCAGGGAAGGCCCCCCGGCCACCTCTCCTTCCCAGCTGTGGCACCTACTGTCCGACTGAGTGCTTAGTCCCTCATCCCCACTTAGTGCCCATTTCTCTGTGGGTCACTGAGGGCAGGGGTTGCATCATATTCACCCTGACTCCCCCAGAGCCTAGAATGGGAGGGCTCAGGGGGTTGCAGAATGTCCCCAGAGAGGCCCCATTGCTAAGGAACAAGTGCCAGCCGGAGGGTCCTTAGGGTCTTCCCTAAGGAACTGACATTGGAACTGAAGGATGAGAAGCAGTTACCCAGGCAAAGACAGGATGGGAAACATCCCTGACATGAGCTGGTACGGGCCACAGGCAAACTTGCTTCTAAAGACACGTGCTGGGCCTCCCTGGAGACGGGTTAAAGTCTCAGTGCTATCGGCGGCATGAGTTCAATCCCCGGCCAGGGAGCTGACCCACGTGGCACAGCAGACATCTCCTGTCCTGCCCACTGCTCCCCTCAGCAGTGTATTTCAGTAGATCTTCCTGTTCTGCTCCCCACTGTCTCTGGAATCCTTTTACTCCTATCCTCTGGCCTACACCCAGCTCTTGCATGAATAAATAAATAAATCTTTAAAAAAGCAATAACGACTTGTGCAGAGGGTGGTACAGAGACAAACCTGCTGGCTCTGTGGCAACAGACTTCATAGGGATCAAGAGTGGCAGCAGGGAGACAAGTCAGGCTTTAGGGGAAAGGCCCAGGGACCTTGGACCAGTGTTAGCAATGGACATGGAGAGAAGCCAGTGGACTTTCCATATGTCCCAGCGAGGACAGGCTTGTTCAGCAACTTAGACATGTAAAGGAAGGAAGCTTGAGAGAAGAGCCCGAACCAAGCCCAAATTTCCAATTCAGGCAACTGTGAAAGTGGCCAAGCTGTGGAATGTGGCAGAAAGAGCAGCTATGAGGTGTGAGGCTCATTTCCTGTGAGGTGGAACACCCAAGTAGGCATCAAGGAGACAGGTGCCAGGAAGGGAAGAGCAGTCTGGGCTGCAGAAGACTGACGCAGGGCAGACACCAGAAGCAGAGAAGACACCAGTTTCCACTGGGACAGACTGTACAGGGCCCAAGAACACCCATGATTAGGCGGTGAGCAAAGGATGAGATATTTGCCATGTGGTGGCATTCCACAGAGCTCAAGAGAGTCAAGACTACACCGTGTTGAGAAAAATAGAGAACAAAAGTATTTTAAAAAGCAGGAGGGGATGCTCGCTTGTGTCAATGCCGGCCCCTGCTAAGGGGTCAGGTCTGAAAAAGCCTCATGTACATCCCTTGGATTTAGAACAAGGAGGTCTGTGGTGACCTGTGGAATGGTGGGGAGGCAGCAGGTTGCAGGGGTTGAGTGAGGAAGTGGAAACAGCGTGTGTATACAACTCTTCCAAGAATGCTGGCTGTGAAGGGGAGCTGAAGGACATGGGCTGAAGGAGGGCTTTCTTCTTTCTCAAAAGGAAAGACCAGAGTCTGTCTGTTTGCTGCTGGGAAGAAGCCATCAGGGAGAGAAGCTGGAGACAGGGAAAAGAGAAAGACAAGAGGGAAATCCCCTAAAGAGGGGGAAAAAATTAAATTCCCAAATATGGCTGCACAATTGGGGGGCAAGTCAGGGCCTGTTCTGGGCTCTGGGGGCTTGGAACAGCTGCCCACTCTTCCTAGCAGCAGTGTGAGTCACTTGGGGGAAATAGCCCAAACTGGCAGTGTGGGAAAGGGAACCCGGCCAGTATGCTCCTCAGGATCCCCAGGGGGTCAGGGAGCAGGGCCCAGCCTGGGCTCTGAGCCCTGAACCTCATGTTCTGAGCAGGACAAGTGGGCACCAAGGGGCTGTCTCACCCTTTGTAGGGGCAGGCAGAGTAGTAGAAAGCCTGGGCTTTACCTTTTCCTTTTCCCTGTCTCTCCTGAGCCTCAGTTTCCCTTTCTGCAAAGAGCAGGTTAGAACAAACCAAGGTCTTTTAGCATTTTTTTCGGGGTGTGTGTGTGTGATATTAGGGACTTTTTCTATATTTTTCCAGAAATACTTGTATGCTTAAATCTTTGCAAGCAGGTCAAGGGATCCCAAAGCTCTGAAACACATTCCTGGATGCCAGATAGGAACTCCTGAACTAGAAGAACCTTCTCTAAGAGAGCCTTGAGGCACTGGCAAAGGCTCTCGTGGGGATCAAGTTGGGGGGGCAGGGAGGGAAGTTTCGGGGTGTGTGGTTGTTCCTGAGCACACCATCAAGGATGTGCAAGGAGAGCCTAGAGGCCCGGGGTGGGGAAGGGTTTACCCAGTTACTGACAGCAGCTGACCTTCCTGCCTCTGCCTGCTGGTGCCCTCGGTCCTGGAAGGAGTGTCTGGTGGATCCTTGCGACCTGGTGGCCTTCCCCTTTCCACTGAAGCGGCTAAGAAGGCAAACCCCGACTAGAGGACTAGACCTAGCTGGAGGAACGGAAGGACTGGCACTGCCCCCAGCCCCTGTGCCAGCTGACGCCTCCAGCTACAAACAGCAGACCCCAGGGGCGTGTGGGCTTTCCAGCCTCCCCTTCCACACCCGGGCAGGTATTGAAGAGGCTGAAGTCCAGGCGCCGGGCTGGTCACCGTGCTATTCACTGCGACAGCCCACTTGGTGAATTTTCTCCGGTCCCGGTAAGGGGCAGGAGGAGGCATGCCGGCGGGCTAAGGCAGCGGGTCTGGCAGCGGTGGAGAACGGCGGAAAGGGCGCCCAGGAGCCTGAGCACAACCGACGGGGGTCTTCCAAGCCCCTCCCGACCCTCCAAAAGAGCCAGCAGGGCCGGGATCCGCGCCCGGCCGCGTCTGCGCCGAGGCGGCCACGTCCTCCGGCCCCGCGCCTTCCGGGGCTGACTGCTCACCTCCCCGCCCGCAGGCGGCCCCGAGCCCCGCCCCCGCACCGCCGGACCTGGAGCAGTCTCTTGGGGCTGGACCACGCCCGCCGCCGCCTGGTGACCACTGCGTGAGCCCTCAGCGCCGTCGCCCACCCG
>NW_004567109.1:15888841-15899021 GCF_000260355.1 Condylura cristata | reverse complement strand
GCCGGGGGCGGGGAGCCCAGGCCAGGTCGGGTTGGGGCGGCTGGACGTGCCAGGCTTGGGAGCCGGACGAGGGAGCGCACCTGGGTGGAAGGGAGAGGGGAAGCTAGGGACGGGGCTAGGTGGAGCACGCGTGGGCCCGGTGGGAGGGGGCCCTGCCCCATACTGGCTGCCTCATTTTCCGCCTTCCAGATGGAAGCGCCGGTGGCATAATATTAACTACCGATTCCTGGGCAAGGGCCCAGGCGTCTAGATCCCCTGCGCCCGCCAGAGCAGGGGAGGGGCGGAGTCAGAAGAGGTGCGGCTCTTGGTGGGCGGGGCTAGAGGCGGGACTTAAGGAAAAGCTGCGTGCCCAGCCGCCGCCTTCCAGTCTGAAGAGCCTAGGAGCTGAAGTGGGAGGGGCCTGCAGGCTGGGCGTGGTTTCCTTGGGGTTATTCCTCCTTGACTGGGGGCCACCCTAAACGTTTTTCAAGACTGACACATTTGGACCACCCTGGTCTCTGCACTATGAAGCTCTCCGCAGCCACTGCCGCACCAGGTCATCTCTGGCCAGGCACCACTGCAGCACTACCAGGATGCCTAGGAGCTGACCACAGGGCTCAGCAGACCTCTCCTGTCTCGCCTGCTCTTCCCCTCAGAAGTGTATTTCAGGAGATCTGGCTGTTCTGCTCCCCATTCTGTTTTTGGTGAATCCTCCCACACACACCCCACCTCTGGCCTACATATACCCAGCTTTTGTATGCATAAATATTTAAAATAAATCTTAAGGGCCCTCCCTGGTGGCTCAACGGGTTAAAGCGTAGCACTGTGAAGCTCTCCGCAGCCCCTGCAGCACGAGTTTGATCCCTGGCCAGGGAGCTGACCCACATGGCGCGGCAGATCTCGCCTGTCTCACTCCGCTGCTCCTCTCAGCACTGTACTTGGTCAGTCTAACTGTTCTGCTCTCATTTCTGTCTCTGGTGAACCCTCTCACCCCCTCCCACCTCTGCCTGTACCCCAGTTCTGTATGCACAAATAAATAAATCTTTAATAAAAATAAATCTTAAAAAAAAAAAGACTGACACATTTTATTGTAATGAAATTTCTGTTCATCAGAAGACACCTATAAATGGGGGTGTCACATAGGACTTATCAAACATAACACCAGTTCCATTTTGTGCAAGGCACTGGGATTCTGCCCTGCGGGCAGAATTGTGTCCTTGGGTATCAGCTAGGTCAGCACCAGCACAGTGGCTGGCAATAACTTGATCACACTGTCTTTAACCCTTGTGCCACCAGGGAGGCCCTCAAGGGCCTATTTTAATGGTTTTGCCAGAGTTCACATTGATGATACAAATAGTTAAAGTCTCTGTCTTCATGAAACTTACATTATGGTTGCTGTGATACCAGTGAACAGACAGGGCCTTAGATGGCACAAGGGGTTAAGATGCAGCATTATGAAGCTATCCCACAGCCATTGCAGCACAAATTCGATCCTCCACCAGGGAGGTGACCCACATGGGGCAGCAGATCTCTCCTGTTTCGCCCACTGCTCCCTCAGCCTTGTATTTCAGTAGATCTGCCATTCTGCTCCCCACTCTTTCTCTGGTGAATCCTCTTATCCCCGGCACTTCTGGCCTACACCCCAGCTCTTGTATGCATAAATAAATAAATCTTTAAAAAAAATAAACAGACAAAGCCATGTACTGTGTTTGAGACTTTGTCTTTGTGCATCAATCTAGAACAGTGCCAGACTGGAATTGGATCAGGAATTAGTGAATGAATCCATGGAAAGGTGGTACTTCTTCATCAAGACTAAGGGTTCAGTCATTTCACACCCTGGGAAGAATGTTTGGGGTTGAGGGTGGCCTCTTAGACGTGGTTGTCTTTTCTGGAATATCCCTACTTCTCTGTATCTATTCCTGTCCTTAGAGATCTTCAGAGCCAAGGGGCAGGTTTAAACAGGGCCCCTCCAGGGTCTCTGGAAGTGAAGTCACTGCTAAGCTGATTTACCCCACTGGCAACTATGGTCTGACCAGCCTGGACTAGCAATTTCTCTGGAAGCAACCCCTCCCCTGGGACCTCAGTCCCAGGATCTCTGGCAACTTCCCAGGGTAGCATCCTGCAGCCTGGAAGGAAGTCCTTCGTCCTTCGTCCTGTCTACTGCCCACAGTCCCTGCTGAAAGCCCCACCCCTTTCCTCTTAGTCTGCCTGGTGGACAGAGGGAGGGATGGACTAGCCCTGCGGCTGCAGGTAATAGACAACACAGTAAAGGCCTGTAGCTACAGAGAGGTGAGCCTCAAAGGCAGAATTTTCTGCCACATGCATTATTTCATTGAGCCCTTCAACAGCCCAGTTTACAGAGAGGCAGTCCCAGAGAGCAGAGCATGACAGAATGATACTAGAACCCAAGTCTCTTGATAAAAGAGTAATAATCTTAACAACAAATATTTACTGCACACTCACTGTCTGCCAGAGAGTTAAAACTTAGCATGCATTTTCTTGTTGAAAGCCTCATTGCTGGTAGGTGCCTACTTCTACTATTCTCAGAGGAGGAGACTGAGCCTTAGAGGTATTCCATGACTTCCCCAAGGACACCCAGCTCACTCACAGCCAGGCTGCCTTTGAGCTCAGGCAGTTGGGCACACCCAGACACATACCCTGTGCCTCCGGTTCCAGAAGTGTCACGGATGTCAATTTTCCATGGATTAGGTGAGGCAGGTTTCAGGTTCATTACACGATGGCCGAGACCAGTGTGAGCCGAGCCAGGATGAACAGGATATGGCCTGGGAGGCCTGCACAGCCCAGTGTCTGTTCCCTCTCTGCAGGGTAGGGGTGATGATTGTGCACTTTTGCCCGCTCTCCTGGGGTCTCCTTGTTGCTGCCCTTCACGGCTGCCCTTCACTGCCCGAAGAAAACAGCTTTGTTTCTCTGACTCTGTCCACTTTATGGAGTAGTGGTCTCAGTGCTCCCCCTTCACACCCTAGGACTGAACCCCCAGGACTGGACGGCATCTCCTGTCACCCGCTGACCCACCCAGAGCATCTCCCCTTCCCCAACCTCCCAGTGGGGTAGAAGGATGAACAGACCTGACTCCTGGCTCCAGATCCTTATAGTGCATAGAAAAGGCAAGGCGGAGACACGGACCAGCTCAGTAAGGTGAATAGGAAGGTGATGTAAGTTGTTCAGGCACAGTGGGCCCATGGATGCCCAGGAAGCCTCCAGGAGGGGTCCGTGGAGATGCACCTTAACCACTGGGCAGGCATTAGTTACGCATACACCCTAGGCAGGAGGTTCAGTGTGGACAAAGGCCTGGCACTTTGCAAGACAAGATGGTACTATCATCAAGGGAGCCTTGAGACCGGCAGCCTGAGCACCTACCTAAGATGAAGCTAGCTGGACCTTGACTTTCATGGTCATGAAGACCAGAAGCAGGGATTGGACATTCTCCAGGGAGAAGCAGGGATCTGTGGACAAGTTTAATGCAGGGGAGGCGCATGTTTCCATCATGGCATCTCCAGGCCCTCCTGGTGTCTCAGAATCTACTCTGGTGGTCAAGGTGTATCCACTCTAGTCCCCAACTAAGTCCAAGTTCTTGGGGTACCTGTCCCTGTTCTCCCCCTTACACGTTTTTCCAAGTTCTATTCAGGATGGGTTCCTACCTAAGTCTCCTGATCAAGGCCTGACAGAGGGCATGGGTGGCTAAGAGGAGTCTCCAGGCAGCTACCCTGACTCACTCACTCTGGTCAGGGGCAGCCCCTAGACCCCAGCTGAGAAGACCCATTTAAGACCCACCCCCTGCCATTTTGTGGGAGGTCTCAGTCGCATAAACAGCCCCACCCTAGAGGGCCCCTCAAACCATCTCCTACCTCTAACCCACACCCACCGTATGGACCCCAGTCACCATCTTTGATGCCCTCCATCCTGTGAGCATCTCTGGACTTCGCCTCCTCCACCCTCTCCTAGCTCAGGCCACCATCACCTTTGTCTGACCCAGATCAACGGATTCTTTTCTGCTTTTCTGGCCGCCAACTCTGTCCCCTTTAGTCTGTGTCCACCTGGACATACTTTTATATGTCTTGGAGATCCCTGTGGGACATCTGGGGCATTCTTCAAGGGCTGCTGGGGTTCTGGAAAGATCTAGGCTGGAGAGTGAGAGCAGAAAGGGACAGAGACAGGGGGCTACTTCTTTTTTCCTCTAACACAGATTTCTCTCCAGCCCCACAGACATCATAAAGCCACCTCAACTCGGCCTGGCCAGAACTGACCGCCCATTTCTGTGTACCTCCGCCCTATGCCAGCCTCCTCTATGCCGCCTGGCACCTCCTTCTGCACATTTGCTCAAGCCAGCCCTTGGATCTCTCTTGTGCGTCTTCCTCCTCACTCCTAACATCCTCGGGCTCTAGCTCAGCCACGCAGCCAAGACCAGAAGTGATGCCCATTGTCCTCGGACAGAGTGAATAGAGATGTTGAGCACAGGGCAGGGACTGTCCAGGGTCACAAAGCTGGAAGGTGGCAGAGGATTGTGTGACCATCTGGCATATGAGGCTGGCAGGGAGAGTTGATGGGGTGAGGTCTGAGCAGTGTGCAGAGGAAGGGGTGAGTTTGGGGCCTGCACTAGGGGAAAGTTTCAATTTCCTTTTAAAGGGACTTCCCCTAAGTGGGAGATTTGGGTTGGAAAGTTGTAAGTGACCTACATTCCACTGGTTTGGCCACAGCTTCCCTAGGATCTGAAAACAAACTGAAAGTTAGGAAGATGGGGAGGAAGGGGGACAGGAGAGGTTGAGGATCGCCAAGAATAACTGGGCTGAATTTCTGGTGACTTCATCAAGAGGCAGAGAGGCCAGAGGGCTGAGATGGCACACCATGTTGCTTCTGGGCAAGAGATGCTCCAGTCGATACTGTCTGGACCCATAAACTGGCTTATGGAACTAATCGCACTACACACAAACTCGTGTGTACACACATATGTCTGCGCATGAACATTCACACACAGAGACGGGCTTGTCCCCAAGAAAGAACTATGGGATACTTGGCCACAGGGGAGTTTCCCAAAAGTCAGACATGACCGCTAATAATAATCATAAATGCCGGCACCCACGACACACCTGGTGTATGCCCAGCCCCGGCCAACTGCTAAAGTCGCGTTATCTCGTGCAGGGGAAGAGGGAGGCCTCTTTTAAAATTTCATTGTAAAAGAGAGAGGGAAGAGCGGAAGTAAAAGTTCTGGGTACTGGGCCCTCCCTGCTGGCACAAGGGGTTAAAGTGCAAACACTATGAAGCTACCCGCAGCCACTGCAGCACGAGTTCCATCCCTGGACAGGGAGTGACCCACATGGTGCAGCAGGCCTCTCCTGACCCGCCCGCTGCTTCCCTCAGCAGTGTATTTTGCTCAATCCACCTGTTCTGCTCCCCACTCTGTCTCTGGTGAATTCTCTCACTCCTGCACCTCTGGCCTGTACCCCAGTATGCATAAATAAATCTTTAAATTAAAAAAAATGTGTTAATTAAAAAAAAAAAGTTCTGGGTACCTAAAATTCTGGCTCTTGTGATTGGGTGATTGGGTGACTGGATGGTGGGTTCCTGTAAAGGGCATCCAAGTACCCTCATGTCCAGTCTCAGGTTGACAACCAAGGCAGACCCCAGCATACCTGGGTTCTGAAGAGTCAGCTCCTGGCCTTGCCTTATCTCCCCCTTCCGTCATCCCTAAAGTCTCCCCACTCAAAGTACCAGACCCCTCTGTGGTGGCCTCCAGCTGTACGGGGCACTGCCACGCTCCCCAGAGCTCCCAAAACCCACTGTCTGCCAGTGCAGCCTTCCCTTCTGCTCGCATAGACCCTCCAGCTCACCCTCCTCCTCTGTAAACTGGAGCAGAGATGGGACGCACAGCACAGGGCACGAGCTAACGCGGCGAAAACTGCAGCGGCCGGCGGGGGCTGGACATACACCAAGCAGGTCGTGGGTGCCGGCATTTATGATTATTACAAGCGTCATGCCTGCCTTTTGGGAAAGTCCTCTGTGGCCAAGTATCCCCATAATTCTTTCCTCTGGGGATTTTGCTCCCCCTCTCGGCTGCTTCCTTCCTGGCTCCTTCGCGGTGCCTTTTCCTGCTCCCCACTGCCAGGACTGCCCAGGACTTCCCAGGGTACCTCAGGAACTGCCTGGCTCCAGGCACCCTCTTAATTAGCAGTGACCAGAGGTCCAGGTATCTGGAGCCAGTTCTGACTTGGAACCTTCTCTCTGCTGTCCTTCTAGGCAGACGTTGGGTCCTGGCTTTGGCTCAGGAAACGACGCGTGTCTTCATGCGAAAGCAGAGCCTCCTGGCGGGTCCCCTGCATGCTTCCTGGGCACCTCCCAAGTTCTTTCCAGATATGCCTGGTCTCAGTCAAGGGGTCCACTTCACCAGCTGTCATCCCAAATAGAAATAAGAGCAACAATATCATCACCACCTTACCACCTGCACCCTGCTAGTCACTGTTGGTCTCCTAGACCTCGCTCCACACTAGGCCTCTCCCTCTTCTCACCTCCGCACAAACCACTTGCTTTTCCCATTTTGTCCTGCCCTAAGCTCTTCCTCCAGGCCCTGGCCTCCAGCATGCAGCAAACAGGGCTCTCATCTCACCCTGGTCTGGTCTTGCTTCTCCTCAGGCCCCACCTGTCTCTTCACCTGGATGGGAAACCCCCAGGGCTAGGGCCCAGCTTGACTCACCGCTATCCTCCTGTGAGCAGCAGTGTGAATCACAGAGCCCAGTCTGCACCAGGACAAAAGGGCAACCTGAGACTGGAGACGGAGGGGTCTGGCTCACGGTGAGTGGAACAGGTAGAGGCAGACCTAGAACAAAGGTCTCTGGGTTCAGCTGATGCTTCCCAAAATGGGGACCCTGGGTCTGGGAACGGGGCTCATATTCTGGAGGTCTCCATTGGGACCTAGAAGTTCTCTGGTATGATCTCTGCCTGCCTCGAAGCCTCTGCTAGTCCCTCAGCTAATAAGCCCTGGCTCCATCTTTGGTGAGGTACCGCCCGATCTAATCGGATCCCCACTCAGGGTCCCCCTCAAAACCCACGCCCCCTTCCTCCTTGGTGAGCAAAGTTCTCTGTTGCCTCTCCTCCTCCAGCCCAGTTGTTTATCCCCTGAGGTCCCAGGCTCCTGATAAAGAAATGCATTCCCTCCTGTCCACGGGGGCGTCCCAGGCCAGGGCCAGGCCAGGTCCAGGCCAGGAGGGGGTGTGTCTGCAGTTTCCCTCCCCCATCTATCTCAGACTCACCCTGTCCTATCCCTGCCACACTGTTGTGGCAGAAGCTCACACCTCAAAAGTTCTGGTCGCAGCCTCAGTGACCCACTGAAGCACGCACAGCCACCCAGTGGGATGTTCACACAAGCACAAAGTCGCCACTGTTTGGTCCACACACTCCTATTGTCTCACACAGCCACACACACAGTTCTACACCCCATCACAGTCAGCAACACACTACCTCAGACAGGCACACACCCAAAAAGTCTCAGAGTCACCAAGAGTCACCGAGTCTCTCTCTTTTGCCCTAAATGCACACAGCCAGCGATGTAGACTCACACAACCAGGAATGTACACACCTGGCCACACATGCACACACACACAGAATCACAAAGTCTCACACACAGACAGATTCAGAGCAATACACAGTCACACACAGAGAGAAACAGACACACACAGTTGCACACAGGCCCCTGGAGACGCAGAACAATGGGCGTATTGTCTGGACTGGCAGCAGCTGGGGAGGAAGGAGCACAGTGTGGATGGAAGAGGCTGTGGGGACTGCTGAACCCCCCCTTCCACCCTTTACACCTCCCCCCACCCCCCACAGTATCCTAAGCTTTTTCCTCCTCTTGAAGCCAGATTCTACCCGGACCTAGATTTGCTGAGGGATCGGGCTTCCAGACCCCATCCCAGCCCCTGGGATGTCTGGTCCGGGCTAGAGCAGCTCCCCTATGGACCCACAGACTCCCTATGGGGCTCTGGGGACTCCAGGTCCTTTAATCTGGAGGACCCCCCTCCTCCTGGGATCCTCTAGGGCAATTGGCCTTTTTCCTTCTGGGCAGCTCCTGGGAGCCAGGAGCTTTGGCACCGACTTTCAGCCTCTGACCCCATCCCTCCAGGACTCCCACGCCTCATCCCCGCCCTGCCGGCCAGTGTGGGCAGCACCTGGCAGCACTGTGGGTGTGCTATTGCGGCAAGACCCAGAGGCAGGTCCGCACCATGGTGGCAGAGGGCCAAGAAGTCACTGTTGGGTCAGTGAGGTTCAGTGAGGTGCAGTGGCGAGGGGGTGCCCCTCCCTGTCTCCTCTTGCCTCTTATTCTGAACAGGCAGCCGGAACCCTCAAGGGACAAGTCTTCTAGGGGTTTCTCACAACCCCAGCCCATTTTAGCAGGTCTCTCTGAAGTCTTTCTCACCCTCTGTTACTGAGATCTGCTGTGAGCCCTTTTCTTTTGTGAACCTCAGTGTTCCAGACCACAAAAGGGGTGTTCATAACTAAGCTAAGAGTTTTCTGTACTTGGGGGCCGAAGTGGGGATGGAGGATACAACAGTAGGTGCTGAAATAGCAACCACCTTAGCCCTTTCACCCCTCTGTGGTCAGATCTATGGGGAGTTCCGGATTTCTCAGGCTCTGGGTTGTCACCACACCTGGGACTCTGCCTCCCAGGAGGCCTCACCAGTAGGGAAGGAGGGACGGAAGAAGGCGGGTGAGGGGGGTTTGCAGAGCCTTGCTTTTGCCATACTTCGCTTCCGCCAGCCCCCATCCCCATCCTCCTGGGGCTGAGGCAGCAGCAGACGCCTCCGGAGCTCTGGAGTTCCCACCAGCCTCTCCAGGCAAGGGGAACAGGAAGTGGCAGGGCACCAGAGCTGGAGTCACCAGCCACTCCCACCTGGCCCTGCCTCTGCTCCTCTGCAGGCAGAGCCCGGGGCTCAGGGAGCAGCGTGGATGTTCCATTCCTACTCTTCAGGAACTGGAGTGTTTTGAGGTTTGTTGAGCCCCCTCTTGGGGCTCCTCTGCTAGCTTAGGGAACCCAGATGCAAGGGAGTAGATGTGGGGGAGGGTGCCAGTCAAGCAGATGATGTCTCTGGGTCTCAGACTCCTCAGCTTCCAAGTGGGGATAGAGACATCGTTCAAGGTCACAGGACCACCCCAGGTGGTCTTTATAATGGGTCCAGGCAGAGGAAGAGTTTTTCTGTGAGGGCTCCATTTGACAGGCCATGAAAGTTGAAGGAGGAAGCACACCAGTCTGGCCAGACCCAGGAGGCAGGAGGCAGGCGCAGGCAGGCTGTGGTTGGGACCTCTGAGGGGTCTCCAGGACAGGGGGCTCACACCCTCCCTCCCCAGCCAGGTCCTGTGACTTCTACGACCACATTCTCAGGACCCTCCGTCCGACGAGTCCGATCCTGTGAGCCTTTCGAAGGGTTCATGGGGACTGGTAGTGCAGGAGGAACGCGCTGGGGGCCTCCAGGTGTGGGGCGCCCACCCTGGGAGGGGGCAGTGAGAGAGCGAAGGACTGCTTTCTCCCCTTTTCTCTACGGAGGAGACCCCTCCGCCCGGTTAGCTGAAGGACCCACGCCCGTCCTCCCACACCAAACCCCCTCTGACCCTGGCAGTCCGGTAGACCGGCTTGGGGACCAGAGCGCCAGCGTCGCCCACCGAGCCCGAGGGGCTCACAGTCTGACCCCGCCTCCGCCCCGGATTGGGCGCTCATTTAAATGTCCGGCCCCGCCCCAACCCCCGGGCGCATATATATAGGCGGCTCGGCGGGCGGCGGGCGGCATTCTGGCGCGGAGCGGAGCGGCGGCGGGCTGGGCTAGCGGGTCGGGCGCGAGTGGGGGTGCAGCTCGGTTCCCCCCGACACCCCTCCCCCTCAGGCGTGAGCCCCACCCCTCCGCCAGCCAGGCCGACCCGGCCTAACTCTCCCCTGCGGCGCGAGCCCGGGGCGGCTCCGGGCGCCCTCCAGCAGACCCCCCATCATGGGCAGCCAGAGCTCCAAGGCTCCCCGGGGCGACGTGACCGCGGAGGACACAGCAGGCGCTTCCCCCACTAAGGCCAACGGACAGGTGGGTGCGCTCGGCACGGCCGGACCTGGCCCCCTCCTCTCGCACCTCGCCCCCTCCAGAGCCCTGGGCCGGGGCCGCGCGCTTTGTCCGGCCCGGGACACGCGGCGCCCCCTCCCCCGCCCGGTCCC
>NW_004567109.1:15871719-15888570 GCF_000260355.1 Condylura cristata | reverse complement strand
GTGGGCCACAGTCCTTTCTTAGTGGGAAGTGGAGATATGGGAAGCCTGAGGTGGGTGGGGGGCCGTTTACACAAAGCAGGAGACTGGGGGAATGGGCCGTCCAGGTGCGGAGAATAGCGCCTCGGGGCGGCTTCCCGCCCAATATCGGCTGGCAGGGCTCGCCCGCCTGCCTGGGATCCGCAGCCCCGAGCGGTTCTGCGCGGAATAGAGCGCGCGCCCCGGGGGAGGTGGGTGGGGGGCCACGGACCCCAGCGCCTCCTGCCGGCTGCGGCCTCTGCGCGCTCGGTCCCAGCGCGCCTGGAGGGGCAGGAGGGAGATGTTTGACGGGATCCTGGGTGTGGGGGTGAGGCTGCAACCAGAAGAGTCCTGACCCCCTAGCCAGGAAGCCGTCAGAAAGGGGCTGGGGAACGGGTATAGCGAGACCCAGCCCTCACTGCTGTCTCCTCTGCCCTGCAGGAGAATGGCCACGTGAAAAGCAATGGAGACTTATCCCCCAAGGGTGAAGGGGAGTCGGCCCCCGTGAATGGAACAGAGGAGGCAGCCGGGGCCACTGGTGATGCCATCGAGCCAGCACCTCCTAGCCAGGGTGCTGAGGCTAAAGGGGACGCCGCCCCCAAGGAGACCCCTAAGAAGAAGAAGAAATTCTCTTTCAAGAAGCCTTTCAAATTGAGTGGCCTGTCCTTCAAGAGAAATCGGAAGGAGGGTGGGGGCGATTCTTCTGCCTCCTCACCCACGGAGGAAGAGCAGGAGCAGGGGGAGATCGGTGCCAGCAGCGAGGAAGGCACTGCCCAGGAAGGGAAGGCTGTTGCTACCCCCGAGAGCCAGGAGCCCCAAGCCAAGGGATCTGATAGCGCTGCCTCCAAGGGAGGAGATTCGGAAGAGGAGGCAGGGCCTCAGGCTGCAGAGCCGTCCACTCCCTCGGGGCCTGAGAGTGGTCCAACACCGGCCAGCGAGCAGAATGAGTAGCTAGGTGGGGGCAGGTGGGTGATCTCTAAAGCTGCAAAAACTGTGCTGTCCTTGTGAGGTCACTGCCTGGACCTGATGCCCTGGCTGCCTTCCTGTGCCCAGAAAGGAAGGGGCTGTTGCCCCCTCCCAGCCACATTCCCTTCTCCTCTTCTCCCTCTTGTGGATTCTCCCATCACCCTCTGGTCTTCTCCTAAGGCCAGTTGAAGGTGGCCCCTCCCAGTGTCCCAAGTTAGGTTAGTGATGTGAAATGCCCCTGCCCTGGCCCTACCGCCTTCCCTGTCCCCAACCCTTGCAGAAGGCGATTGCTGGTTTTCTTCCCCAATTCTTTTCCAAGTAGGTTTTGTTTACTCCCCAAATCCCTGAGCCAGATGTGGGGTGCCTACACTCCCAAACCCTGAGTGTCCAGCTTCCCCTGTTTTCAGTCTCTTGTGCTGTGCCTAGTGGCACCGGGGCTGGGGAAGACACTGCCCTTGTCCAGGTTTTATAACTGTCTTACTCCAGTTCAAACCTCCAGCTTGGGAATCAACTGTTGTCTCTTTTTTGACTTGGTAAGCAAGTATTAGGCTTTGGGGTGGGGGGGGAGGTCTGTAATGTGAAACAACTTGTCTTTTTTCCCCCCTCCCATTGTTGTAAATAACTTTTAATGGCCAAACTCCAGATTTGTACTTTTTTTTTTTCTAACTGCTAAAACCATTCTCTTCCACCTGGTTTTACTGTAACATTTGGAAAAGGAATAAATGTTGTCCCTTTAGTGCTGCTTTTTAATGGTGGTCTGGGGGTATGGTGAGAAGACTGGTTAACCTCAAACCTCAAGGCCAAGACAGGTAAGTGTGGGCTTCTTGTTGAGGGAGTGCCCAGGCCCTCATGTACCCCAGAGATCAAGGAAGTGGAGTTGAAGTCAACCCAGGGAATACTGCTTGGAGACAAGCTCAGGAAGGCATAGAAATGTACCATTTTATTACAAAGATTCTCATAAAAATGAAAAAAAGTGTCAAGAAACTATAGGGCCAATCTCCACGGGCAGAGCTGAGGGAGGCCAGGAGGCCAGCAGCTCGAGTCTCTTGGCTCACCTGGGGCAGGTAGAAAGATACCAGGATTAAACTAACCTGAAAGTGGCTGCTGTTGCCTTTAAGGAGCCTACAAAGAACAGGGGCCATGAAGAATCCAGCCACCCCTTGTAGAATATTCAATAAGAATGCCTCTGTAGAGGCACAGGCTTTCAGGATGTTGTGCTTTGAAGAGTATCCCTTCCACTCAGATCCAGCACCCTTTTTATAAGGTTTAAAATTTAGGAATTGGGGAAGCAAGATAGCTGCTAAAAGGTCACTTGGCATATGTGCCTGGGCTCAGGGTTCTGGTTCTAGTCCCCGGGAATATTTATATTTAATATATTTTTACATAAATATGCAGAGAGATAGAAAATATAAAATCTGAGGGGGCTTGGGGAGAAAGGTTGGGGTCTGGCAAGATGCCAGAACTGGAGAGGTCTGCTCAGGCCAACTTGACCTCCTCCTTGACCCTGTGGAGAGAGCAGAGATTGTCATGAGATAACCCACCCTAGCGGCCCTGAAGCAAGAGTGAGTACAATGACTTCCACAGAGCCCACGCCCAGGTGACTGCTCAAGGCGCTGGCTTCCTAGCGCAGCCTAGAACTGCAGAGACAGCCCGATCCCTGAAAGAAGCCTTTGTAAACAGGACCAGCTGTCCCTGTGCCTTCCCTCAGCGTGGTGGGACAAAGGGGCTGGTGCTTCAATGCCAGGGAGATAGCTGACAGACTGCTTCCTCACCCTTTGGCTTCTTGCTTGTCTTCAGCCTTCTCCTCTTCTGTGACTTCTAGAACATAAGAATGTAGAAACTCTTAGGATTCAAGAGGGCAGCCCAGTGGAAGACCCATGGGGTCTCTACTTACCCTGAAAACCCCTTAACACTAGAGCCCAGTGGACGCACAAAAGAGAAAGCCTATCCCAGATCCTCCCAGTGAGCCCCAAAGAGGACAAACAGGTTAGACCGGTTTTCCAGCCTGCTAGAGCCTGAGGCGGGTGGGTGGAGGCAGCCCCCTGGGAAATGGGTGAAGTGTTGGGAAAAGTGCTTGGGTGGTATGGGAGAGCCAAGGCTCCTGACCATGGGGAGCCCAGGCTTGTCCTGGGCTCTAGTGCCAGGCAGGCCTCAGTGGAGAGGGCGAGTTGCTTCTGTGGGCCCTGCGACTTTTGGGAGACACTAACAGGTCCACAGAGCTGGCCTAAGTCAGCAACCTCCCTGTGCCCACACAGATTCAGCTCCTGGAGGGTGGGGGGGCCTAAGGCTCAAGACCCACCTTTCTTCTCTTCGGGGTCTTTTTCTTTCTCATCTTCTGTTTTGACTCTCTTGGCTTTTTTGAAGTTAGAAGAGTTCTTGCGGCCACCTTCTCCCTCCTCATCAGAGTCTGAGAATTCTTCCTCACAGGCAATTCGTTTGTCAGAGGAACAGACTGAGAAGCAATGGAGATATGGGTGAGAAAAGGTTCTTTATCTCTGTGCCTAGTGCTTCCTGTGTGTTCTCGCAAGAGACCTGGAAGGGACGGTGTGTGTGAGGGGCGAGGATGAGGAGGAACTCAGGCCCTTTAGATTGTTCCTACAGGCACTAGAACTTGGGTTTCTCAATGGGTGGGTAGCTTGGGAAGATGGGACCAGGGAAGGTGGCACGAAGTCAAGAGTGGGAAGGTACAAATGCGACTGAGTCTCACTTGAGATGCGCTTGTCAGGGTCTTCCTCGTCCTCATCTCCACTCTCCTCTGGGATGGCATCCTCAGGAATCGCCTGCATTTGGACCCCAGGCGCATGGGGCAGCATTCTCAGGTTCTCAAACAGTCGCTGCCTATGGTCAACGGTAGAGAAGGTGACTGGGCTCTGGTCAGGGATGCAAGGGGCCCAAAGAGCTCACCCAGGGTTGCAAGGGAAGTACTCACTTGATCTTCTCCAGGTACTCGTTAGTGTTCTGGTTAGTCATATTGGAAGGGCTGATGTGAAGTTTGAAATCCGGTCCAAAGTATTCAAAGTAGTCGTTGTATGGAAGCTCTAATTGGGGCAGGGAACAAGAGAGTCAAAAGACCAGGCCACCAGGGGCCCCAGAGAAGAGCACTGTAGGTTTATCTGCACTTGTTTTTTCATCTATCAGAGAAGAGTATCTCCAAGATAAGGATAAGACTTGCGTGCCTGTAGCATTTCAACCTTTTAAAAACTATTCTGCAATGTTCACACCAATGTCTGTGTGTGTGTGTGTGTGTGTGTGTGTGTGTGTGTGTATCTTACTCTAAGAGGGCCCAAGTCGCTCCGGGGTTTAGAAAAATTTAGGCAGTGTTCACTGAGACACTTCACTAACTCTCCCAGTTACCCTCTAGAATAGACACTTCAAAAGGTATAGGTAACCACTGATACTTTTGTTCAGATCAGAGCAGGAAGAAGAGGGGGCAGGGTCAAATGCATCTCAAAAAAACTGATGGCCACCATCTGTCAGTCACAACAGGACACACAAGAGAATCGATGATGAGCATGAAGAAGGGCCATGTGACCTCTGGGAAAGGGGTTGTAAGCTCTGTGCAGCTGTTACCATTCGGGATCTCTGTGTCCAGGGCCACGGCTGTTTCATATGTCCAGCACCGGGCGACATTACGGATGGTGTAGCCACCTCCTCCCAGCATCAGCATAGGCAAATTGAAGCTCTTCACAAATTCTACACACTTGGCATGCCCTTTGGTAGGAGAAGGGTACTCAGTTACAGGAGCATCAGAAGGACTCTGCCCAACCATCCCTTTGCTACCTGGTCTCACCTTTAATGGTCAGATTGAAGCAACCTAGCCGATCCCCAGAGAGGGAGTCAGAGCCGCACTGTAAGACGACCGCGCTAGGCTGGAACATCTCCATTACTTTGGACATGACCTAGAAGGACATATCCTGGTCACCACCAGCCTCAAGAAAAGCTATTCATGGTTCAGAGCTGGAGAGGACAGTGAGGCACTTTCTTTTTATCACCCAGCCCTACTCTCCCATGTCTCATGCCGGGTGGTAGAGAAAAGGGAGCCTCAGCCTGGGGTTCTCATTTCCCCACTGTAATTTTTTTCCATAAAAGTAAAATATTCAGGGGCCTCCCTTGAGGTGCAAAAGTAAAAGTCTCAGTGCTCTCAAGCTACTGCCAGCCACTACGGCATGTGTTCAAACCCTAGTCAAGGAGCTAACCCACTCTCCTGTCTCAGAAGATCGCCAGTTCTGTTCCCACTCTGTCTCTGGTGATCATCTTACCCCCCGCAACTCTGACCTACACCCCAGTCCTTGTATGCATGCATAAAATATAAATCTTAAGAAAAATAAATATTTGATTTTATATATACACACTAACATGTCTTTTCAGCAGATACAGCATTTCAGTTTGCTAACTGCACAGGATGTCCAAGAGTCCTCTAGCCTTCCCAGAATAGCCTTCCTTAACTCCCTAAGTCTTCCCCTTTCTCCCAAATTCCAGTGCCACTCCCTTTATGAAACCTGCATCTTCTCATCTGGTAGATCTGAGATTTGAGCCTTGTGTTGAGAGAAGGCATTTCACTTCTCGGTCCCTACTCTGTCAGCTCCTGTACAGGCGCATAGCGGACACCCGGTATCTACAGAAGGACCCGGCCATAGTAGGTTTAGACTCTATTACTGACTCCTTGCTGCTTCCAGGTGAAGATTTAACTATTTGGCAGGGCATTCAATAATGAGTAATGAAATAATGACCCCAACATACTTCCCCTACCATGTCCTGTAACATCCCTTCTGCATCTCACACTGGCCTACATACGGCTACCTAACTGGCATTTCTGCCATACTGTTCCCTGAATGCCACCCTGCCCCTCAGGTCCTATGCACGGGCGATTCCTCACTTTCAAATTCCAGCTCAAATGTCACCACCTCTATGGCATCCTCTTTGACTCCCCCTCCCCCATTAGGCGCAGTGTCTCCCACCCTCTATTCATTCACACGATGGGTATGTGCCCACCACAGTCTCTGAAGTCTAAAAGGTCCTATGTCTTGAATATTCTTGTATCTCACAGAAGGTATTAACAAATATCCTGATGGGTCTCCCTGGAGGTGCAATGGGTTAAAGCACTATACTATGAAGCTCTATGAAGCCACTGCAGCATGAGTTCAATCCCTGGCCAGGGAGGTGAGACCTTTCCTGACCCGCTGCTGCTCCCCTTAGCAGTGTATTTCAGCCTGTTCTGTTCCCTATTCTGTCTCTGGTGAATCTTCTCACCCACCACACATCTGGCCTGTACCCCAGTTCTAGAAGCATATATAAATCTTAAAAAAAAAAAAAAAAAATCTGGATGAATTTTGTTCCTCTACCTGGCTACAGAGTAAACAATCAAACAATCCAAGGCTGAAACATCACCAGCCTTTCACCAGGAAGAGAGTCCCAGGTGGTACTTTGCCATTTAACTCACCCTCCCTTAGACCAATTCTGTTTGTAGCCCATGTGGTAGACAAGACACTTACCGGCTTGAAAATGGCCTCATATGACTCATCATCAATCCCATCTCGGAGCGGGTAGTTAACAGCATAATACTTGCCTTTGCCAGCCCCAATATCCTAATCAAGAGGAACATTACAGTAAAAATGAAAGATGAAGTTAGCAGTAAGTTAAGTACGGTTCCTGGAAGGCTGAGTAAAGAGGTGGTGGCTCTCAGAGACGAGCTGAGCCTTTGAATTGGGACAGGGACATAACAGTGGTACCTTTGTTAGTACCATTCCCTCACTGGCCTCAGGACAGAGCCTGTTCTCTGAAAAATTTTTATCAGGCCAGAAATTGAATAGTATACCCCACAGCACAAGATCTCTACCTGTGGAGTAGGTTAGAGTAGGCTGGTGGCTAGATCATCCCCAACAACCCTCTTCTTTCCACAGAGTTTTTACTGCTCACTTTTTTACTCCCTACTGTTCTCTAGAGAGGTGTGGATGGGAAACAAAAATGAAAAAAAAAAAAAAAAAGCTCTTCAAAATTGCAAGTTTGTAGTTATTCCACCCTTGCCATGGTACTGAATTAGTATCACTTTTTCACCCAGCAGCTAGTGGCAAGACCAAGTAGATAGTTTCACTGTGTTCATGATCACAGAAGCAGATAGAACAGTTCAGTCACTTTAAAGATTGTTATCCAGAAGCCCATGAAGATACCCATTAACTACTTAATATCAGATGCAAAGTTTCATGTACTTTTCTGGAGAGGCCACAGCTTTCAGTCAGAAAAGTGAAAGAGAGGGCCCTCCTAGTGGCGCCAGGGGTTAAATCTCAGCACTATAAAGCACTTGGCAGCCACTGCAGCACGAGCTGACCCACATGGCACAGCAGACCGCTCCTGTCTCACCTATGCTCCCATCAGCAGTGTATTTCAGCAGATCTGCTTATTCTGCTCCCCACTACGTCTCTGGTGAATCCTCTGGACCTCTGAATCCCCCTGGACCTCTGGACTATACCCGAACTCTTATATGCATAAATAAATCTTTAAAAAAAATTTCGAGAAGGGTGATCTAAAAATGTTAAGAACTCTTGAGATGGTCAATAAAGGTCCAATTCCTAGCCTAGGGGAAAAAAATCTGACATTTCTAACCTAAAACTAAGCGATAGGGAGATAATCTGAAGTGTGATGCAACCAGCTTGACCAGGAGACCAGTGCATGAAGTCAAGAGACTCCGATCGCTCCCAGCCCTCATTCTCCTACAGAATGAGGAAGGGAATAAGGAGTGACGGGGACTGTGGCAGGTGTTGCAGGCTTAGGTGTGGTGTTCTGAATAGTAGACGAGGCAGAAAGTGGTTTTTGGTGACATAAGACAGGAAGTTAGACTTGTGAAAGAAGGGGAGCTAGTTGGTCTCTGAAGGAAGTTCTTACCCGCAGGTCCCCAGTTCCTGGGAAGTATTCTCCGTATTTATGGAAGGACACAGTCATGACCCGGTCTGTAGTATAGAAGGCCTCTTCCACGCCATCGCCATGGTGAATATCAATGTCAATATACAGCACCCTCTGGTGATACCTAGGATCAGAAGGGGGTCAGGGGCCTGGGGGTTCTTTGGGAGTGGGACGCGCCAAGGGCGCCAGGTCCCAGCTTACCGGGCTGGCTGCCTCCCTCAGGTATCTCTAAGCACCAGAGACGTGGAAACTGGCTGAAGGAAGGTGGAAGAGCGGCAGGGTGTCTCCAGAGGCCTGACCAAGCCGACCAAGTCCGATCTTCCTACTCTACAGCCAGGGTCAACTCCAGCCACACAGGGACACTCTGGAGGCAGGATCTGAGCAGCACCTGCCCCTGATCTTGCCGTGGGCTCAGATCAAACCAAGACCCCGTCAAGGAGAGGATGGCCAGAGACACCGAACACATCCTAGCCAGCACACTGCTAGGAAAGGCAAACTAGGGAAGCAAGCCCAGGGGAGAGGGAAGTGGGAACCTGGCCTAAGGTGCTCTTCCAAGAGACAAGGCCAGGTAGGCATACTTTAGCAGTTCCAGGATGGCCAAGACGATATCATTGACGTAACAGAAGCCAGATGCCTCGGACTTCTTTGCATGGTGCAGGCCCCCAGCCCAATTCACAGCGATGTCCGTCTGTTGCTTATTAAGTTTCACAGCACTTGCTGGGCATGGAAAAAGAGAACATAAACCTGTTACCAAGCCACTCTCCCCTTCCCCGCAAGCCTAGGGAACCCACTAAGAAGGCAGGACCTGCTTATTCAACAGCTATATCGTGCAATTCACAAGCAAGTCTTCTCCCTCCCACCCCACTACAGCAGGGAGAATACAGGATATTGGCTACTCTTAAAAAAAAAAAACTGTTTTCTAAACTGTGAGTGGTAATGGGTTTTAACTGTGGTTTAGTATGTCAAGGTTTATATATATACACACAAAAATGCATTCATATTTAAATGAAATAGAAGAAAAATATCAGGATACTGGTAAAGTAACGACTTTTCTGTGAAACTTCAGCTTCAGAGCCAGAGAGAATGTATGTATATACCCTGAATTGCATGTGTAAATGTATGTCTTACTGTGGTTCACAGTCAAAATTTCTGAAGGCACAAAAGGCAACAGAGGTTCAAAGTACAAAACAGGCCCAAGAAGAAATACATGCTCATATGTGGAAGTACAATTGTTGCATTATAACTTCAATAGCGATAAAAACAAACAAACAAACAATCCAAATGATTCAACAAGAGTAGGCCAGGTGTATCAACCAAAGTAGATCCATAACATGGAATAATCATGTAGCCACCAGAAATCATGCTACCCCATACTATAGAGAAATTTTTTGAATATACTAAGTAAAAAAATACGGACACAAAACTCTATTAAATGCAAAACATTTGTAAAGGTAGATGTATGTTATATCCAGATATATACACACAGAAAAACAAAAGGATGTATAAACACCAAATGGTTATCTGTGAACAGCGTGACTGGGCAATTTTTCCTGTGCACTTTTTTATTTTCTGAGATTATATGGGGGGAGGGACTGTCAGATAACAACGGTCATAGGAAAATAATTATTCGTGAAGAAAGTTTAGGGGCCTCCCTGGTGGCCTAAGGGTTAAGTCTCAGCCCCATCGCCACTAAGGCCAGAGTTCTATGCCAGACCCGCGCTGACCCACATACGGTGCAGCAGACCTCTCCTGTCTCGCCCGCTGCTCCCCTCAGCAGTGTGTTTCAGTAAATCTGCCTGTCTGTTCCCCACTCTGTCTCTGGTGAATCCTCTCACCGCCCACACTTCTCACTCCAGTTCTTCTCTGCAAAAATAAAAATCTTCAAAAATAAATAGATAAAAATCTTAAAAAAAAGTTTTTTAGAGTAATCCTAGAAGTAATTCAGAAGTTACTTATGAAAGTGGGAAATATGTGGAGAGTATTTCTACCCTCTAAAGGCAATTAGCATGCTCTTTGTATAAGATATAGGTGATGACACCTTCCGCTGTTAGAGCACTCTACAGTTCACAAATTGCTTTTATGTACTGCATCGCAACAAGCCCGAGGTCTGTAGGGAATTCCTATATAGAAGCTCTCTTTGTAGGGGAGAGAGTCAAGGACACCTGCCAGCAGCATGACAGAGATTAAACCTGGGCTGAGACTGAACCCAAAGGACATTTCAAAACCTCAAGTCTCAGAACTATTTTACTTGGCCACAGGTCAGGTGCCTGGTGGAATAGTGACCTAAGGGCAGTCCACACAGCCCTTAAGGAGTGGATGTGTCGTCCTTACCCACAGAGCCACCAGTAGACAACTGACAGAACTCGAACAGGCCATCAAATACTGGACAGTCCTCACCGACGTTGACTTGAAAGACAAAAGCAAAAGATTAATTTTCACAATTTCCTTTAGTTTTTGCTCACATATTTATGAACTAATGGAAAAGCATAGAATTTGGATTCCAGGGTCTATCGCTTACTCACTGTGTGACTGGGTCAAACCATTTCACTTCTCTGACTGTTGGCTCAGTATCTATAAGTGATACTAAATTGTTAAAAGATGACTGGAAATTTTGTATGGAGAAACAATAATTAGTAAGTAGCCTCTTTTTCCAGCTAAATTTTGTAAGGTTTGTTGCTGGCCCTCTCCCTTCAGCTGACCAATGAGAAAGCTCACTCACTGAGTGCTTAACAGTGCACCAGACACTGTGCTAAGTGCTTTAAATACCTAATGTCGTTTATCCTCACACACCTTCTGAGGTAGAATTTGATCTGACTTTCAGAAAGGTGAACTGCTGGTAAATAGCAGAGGCAGTAATCAGCACAAGTCTGACTGTCTTAAAAGGCTGGGACAATATCCACACACAGTCTTGTTTGATGCTTGTGAGAACTCCAGGAGCTAGACAGAAGTCATCAACATCACTGTGTAGAGCACAGATTCGAAGCGACTTGCCCAGGATTATGTATCCGGGTGGTGGCAGACCCAGAACCAGGGTCCCAGTGTCTTGACTCCCAAAGTCTGGAGCTCTTTCTGCTACACCCCCAAGTGACAACTGGAGTAAGTTACTCAGGTGTAAAGGGAGAAAAGTACCTATGAACACGTAATGAGGAAACCCACACAAACAATAATGCACACAAAATGAAAGAGACTGGAAGGGCAGCACGCCTGAAGGCTGCAGACGTGCAGAGTTAGAGAGGCACCTACGGCCAGCTCTCCCCTCGCAAAAAGGACACTGCTGAGACGTCAGTGATACAGAGGACGTTGGACGTAGGGGCAGGGAGGGCCAGACCCTTATTCTCTTCCCCAGTCTTCCCGTTATACCCACTAATATCAGTAGGAGTTCCCAAAGTAGAGCCAGGAGGAGAAGCCCTAGGATGGGAAGTAAGAGGGCACAGAGTGCATTATGGGGCCTCTGAGACACAGCTGGAGCTTAGGGTTTGCAATAACCACAGAGGATTAACTCTGGAATAGCCCAAATTTAAAGAAGGGTGCCCTAACCTGGTGCCCCACCACAGTAAGTGTCCCAAGGAAGTGTGGCCTGCATAAGGGGGTGAGCAATGAGGGGCTCTTCCCCACTTCCAGGTAAAGAGTGGGAAGCCATGTCAGTAAGCACTTTGGTGCTTACTGACATGGCTATTTATCCACATTGATTTCCCCTCTTGCTGCTGCCTTCTTCAGTGGATTTGGCCAGCCTGGATTTCCAAAGTTTTGCTTATACTCCCATTTGGAATGTGGAACCTCCCTGGGAGGAAAAGGGTATTTCAGACAAAAGAAAAACGTGTTTTCCTTCAAGCCCAAAACCAACATGTGGTTCAAATGGTTAGCACATTTATTCCCAGCTCAACAAGCTGTGTGCTTAGAGACAGAGAGAGGGAAAATGAGAGAGCAGAGCTTTGTTTGGGCTAACCTGTGAGGCCAGGAGGACTTTTCTATGAGTTTTCCTTCTTCCCACAATAACTACTTTTCTCTCATTCTTCAGCCAGTTTTAGACTGAAGGGGGACAATACTAAGCAAGAGATGGGGGGAGAGAGGTAGTCAGGGAAGGCAGTAAAAAGCATATTGCAGGAAGAGATGTATGGGATTGAACAGTGACTCTGGGCTAGTACTTATACCTCAGCTGGCAGAGGAGGTAACTGGGAGAAGTAGGAAAGGGTACGTGGTCAAGGAGAGAGCTGTTCAGGCTTCGATTACACCGGTAATATTTTCTTTCTTAGGTTTGATAGTGAGTACATGGATGCTCTTATTTTTTATATTGTTCCTGTGTCTCTGAAATACTTTATGCAACATTTTTAAAAGTATTCCAAAATCAGGAGACTGGAGTTCCAGTCTCCATTCTACCAGTTTACCATAAGACTCTGAAAAGTCATTTCACATCCTCAGGCCTCCATGTATATGCCTGTAAAATGGATAAGAAAATTTCGCATTTTACCACCATGGATCCCATTTATCATGTTTTCACCATGATCGACTATCTTGCCAAAACAAAAACAAAAACACACATATATGCATGCTCTCATTTTCACTAATTAAATATTAGTTCAGAGCTTCTGATCAAAATTCTCAACATCTTAGGCCTCGTTGGTGATGCAGGGGTTAAAGTCTCAACAAATTCAAGCTGCCCAGCCAGGTAGCTAACCGGCAAGGTACAGCAGACCTCTCCTGTTGTGCCAACTGCTCCCCTCAGCAGTGTATTTCAGTGTATATCTGCCTCTTCTGCTCCCCACTTTGTCTCCCCACTGGTGAGTCCTCTCACCCACTGTAACTCTGGCCCTCAGTTCTTATATGTATAATTAAATAAAAAATAAGTCCTTAAAAAATTCTTAAAATCTCAGAGTGACCATAAAGCAATAATTTATTTCCAGTCAAGAGCAAGAAAATCTGATTTACTTGCTCTTATTATATACCTATATATAATGTCCTAGGTTAAGTGTTGGTAAATTTTTTTAAAAGCTCAATTCTACTCACCAGAGTATGAATCAAGTCAATAAATTGCCTGAAGTCCTTGGAGAGCCTCATCCTTCCTACCCCATCTCCAATGAGAGAAAAACCCAGACCTCATTTATGCACAACTTTAAAATGCTGGTTTCAGGAAAACTGAGCAAACTGGTAGCCAATGCCAAACCTGTGCACCATAAGGGCCTAATATTTTGTCTGCCTTGACAGATTTGAAAATAATAGAAATGATAAGTTATAACAGCAAAAGCTACTATTCACTGACAGTTCGTGCTTTGAATACATTATCTCCAACCTCCACCATGAAATAGGCACTATTATCTTCCTTTTACAGAAAGAAAAATCAAATCTCAGAGAGGCTAGGAGATTTATTCAAGAACACATAACTAAGTGGCAGCGCTAACGGATTCAAAACAAGATATTAACGTCCATTTTCTTGCTTCAATATCAAGTTGTTCCTCTGTGTCCCCTCTGCTGAGAGTGGAGCTTGATCGTTGGGCTAGAAAGGTTATGGAAACCCCAAAGTCATCTAGAGCAAAGAAATGAATTTGCCTCACCTCAGAAGGGACTAAGGCCTTGCCAATTCAGAGAGCAAATACCTCCCTGAAGGGGCCAGCAGCATCTGGAGTTGAGGGTGGCAAAGAAGCTTCATGTTTCAAAGAAGACCTCTGAGGCTCGGTAGTCACTACTACTACAAGGTTATTTAATGAATAAATAAAACTGCCTTCAGAGCCAGACTAATTAGAGCCAGTAGTAATAACAAGGGTTTCAGATGTCCTGATTTTTTCAAAGTAAGCAATCATCAGGTAGTCAAAGTTTCTTCTGGACAATCCTGTGACGTTTCATTATATGAGATCTAAGTTGTTTAAAGATAGTTGCTAAATTAAGGGAGCAGTCAGGTATAATGGCCTCTTCCCATATTTGAAACCTATCACTCCCGCAGAGCTAACACACCCTCCAACATTCTCACAAATTGAGTGTGGCTTCTGAAATGGGATCCTTTCTGATTTTCATGTCCCAGGGCACAGGGACCTCAACTCAAAAGATTACATCCACCTAGAATCTGGCCTACGATATTAGTTGTTCAGTCAATAGTCAGAACCAGAACCTGTATCTTTTCCCCTCCCCAAGCTGGGGTTTTTTGTATTATAATACTTACACTTTTCTTGGCACAGTGCTATGAACCTAACTGGACCAAGTTCAACCTCTATTCTGTATTACCATCAGGATACCAGACTTAAGGGAAACAAGTACCCTGGCTCCCTGGGGAAGATGTGAGCTGAAGAGAGGGACGAGGGCTGGGAGCGCAAGGGCGTTCCACCTGGGGGCCTGAGAGCGAAGGCAACAGAAACGACTTACATCTTTGCATCTGCTTGCTGTACTCAGACATGTTATCTGGGCGGATGGAACGCAAGAATTTAATGTAGTCATCGCTGTGGTACTTGGTCATCTCCTCAGCATTGGCTTTGTGAGGCCGCTAGAGGACAGAGAGGAGAATGGACATGTTATTCTTGATTAATGCCAATCTTTACTCAATCTAGTTTGAACACTTATTTTCTGTCCAACATCACACTAGGTGCTTAAAGGAAAAAATAAATCACTACTTAGATCAGGCCGCAAGAAATTTATAATCTAGGGTCCTCCCTGGTGGTGCAATGGATTAAAGCACAGCACTATGAAGTTATCATAGCCACTGCAGCACAAGTTCGATCCCCAGCCAGGGGCTGACCCACAAGGCATGGCAGACCTCTCCTGTGCCTCCCACTGCTCTTCTCAGCAGGGTATTTCAGTCAGTCTGCCTGTTCTGCTCCCTACTCTGTCTCTGGTGAGTCCTCTTACCCTCTGCACGTCTGGCCTGTACCCCAGTTCTGTATGCATAAATAAATAAATCTTAAAAAAGAAAAGAACCTTATAATTTAATTTATCTAGTCTAAACTTAGATTCTAATAAATTATCAAAGGAGATTTGGTCTCAGAAGACCTGGGCGATACAACTCAAATTTTGTGCCCTAGTCAAGTCTACTTCTTGAGCCTCAATTTCCACATTTACTGAATAAGGATAACAATATCTATCTCGAAGAGAAGTTATGAGAACTGGGCAGGATTGTTTAACCTCTATGTAAACTGTGAAGTGCTTCCCAACTTACTACCTGTTTTTAATTTTGCAACAATTTTGTAACAATATATAACTATGGATGAAATGTTTTCAAGAGTTCAAGGAAAAAAGGGTGACTAATGATAATTGAAATAGATGGAAATTCCTCTATAAGTCATCATACCAATCACATCCTCCCCAAATTATCCTTGATAATTTCCTGGTTAGCCCATCATTCAGATTCCTTCTTCCCCTTTAAAAAAAACTCTTCCTTTCATCCTTCACAGATAGGTCTTCTTCAGAGATGACCCTCTTCTCTTCTAATCACAAATACTTTTATTATAGTTTATAAAGCACTTTCAATACATAGCTAACACCGAGTGCATACACTGCCAATTACTTTTACAAGAGTTTTGTATCATCTCATATGATCTTCACAACAGCTTTTAAAAGTTCTACTATTATCCTCATTTTGCAGTAAGGAAACAATACAACAAAGAGAGGTTGGTTAACTAATTTTCACAAGGTTACAGAGCTAATAAGTCAGATAGGTGATTTGGTTCCAGATTCTAGCTGATCCTCATTTAATCCATTGAGGAATATAAGACAGACAGATACTATTCTAGCAAAAAGAAGGGAAAACAAACAAAACAAGCAAACAAAAACCCATAGTAAGAAAAAGAAGAAAACTTGGCTCCAAATTCTAACTTTTATTATGCTAAGTCCTTTATCCTCTTGGCAATAAGGCCAAAGCTATACTTTTACTAACTTTTCTAGACAGATGACTTCCCAAACTCTCACTCCATCCTGATCACTGCTCTGAGCTCCAGATTCCTAATTCCAAAGTTCCCGGCCAGCCCCATCCACAGATCCTAGAGACACATCAAACTAGACCTAACAACTTGTTGAGAGGTTAGAGGCATTAAAAATCAGTTTCTAGGACTCTCCCTGGTGGCGCAATGGGTTAAAGCACCGCATTATGAAGCTCTCCAAAGCCACTGCAGAAAGAATTCCATCCCCAGCCAGGGAGCTGGCCAGGGAGCTGACCGGCCAGGTGCTACCCTCAGCAGTGTACTTTGTCAATCTGCCTTTTCTGCTCCCCACTATGTTTCTGGTGAATCTTCTCACCCATCACACCTCTGGCCTGTACCCCAGTTCTGTAAGCATAAATAAATCTTTAAAAAAAAAAATCAGTTTCTAAAGAAACTCCTACACTGCTGGTGAGAACGCAAATTGGTGTAACCACTATGGAAAGCTGTGTGGAGGTTCCTCAAACTACTAAAAATGGAGTTTCCAAATGATCCAGCAATTCCATTCCTAGGAATCTATCTAAAGGACACAAAAACATTAATTCAAAAGGATACCTGCACCCCTTTGTTTATTGCAGCACTATTTACAATAGGTAAGATGTTGAAAACCCAAATGCCCAAAATTAAATGACTGGATCAAGAAGATGTGGTATATATATACAATGGACTATTGCCCAGCAATCAAAAAAGATAAACTGATGCCATTCACAGAAACATGGATGGAATTGGAAGGGATTATTCTCAGTGAAATAAGCCAGAAACAAAAATAAAAATACTGGGTGGTTTCACTTATCGGAGGAATGTAAAAGAACCAAATAAAAGGGGATCAGGGGGGAAAAAAGTAATTATAATAAATTAAAAATCAAAATCAACAGACAACTATAAATCAGAGACATTCTGCAAGGGAGGAGGAGAAGGGTCAAAATGGGCGTGGGGGTTGGGAGGAGAAAAAGCACACAAGGGACTATGGGTTGGTGTACAGATGAACTGGTGGTGGGAAATTCACATGACTACACCTGAGAGGAGAAAGCATGCATCATACAAAAAGAAAGAATGATGTAATATATATATATATATA
>NW_004567109.1:15849371-15871619 GCF_000260355.1 Condylura cristata | reverse complement strand
CCCCAGTTCCATATGCATATATAATTTTTAAAAAAATTTAAAACAAAAAAACTCAGCTTCCCCTTTGTTAATGATACAAACCCACACAGCTAAAAACCTGAGCATCACTAACTTTGCTCTCTCTTGCTCCCCATTCCACTACACTGCCAGTCCCTTTCATTCTACCTCCATAATCTTGACTACATTCACCACCTTATTTTCCCTATGTCCTTTTCCCCAAGTTTACTTCTTATTACCATCCACCCAACTGCTCAAGACAGAAATCAAGTATCATCCTTTCTTTCCTAGCCTCTACATTCAATTTCTGTTGAAACTATTACTAGTATATCAATCAAGTCTTTTGATGCCCAGGCATCAATATTTTTGAATTGTGGCAATAATCTGCTAACAGTGCTGTTACTCAACATGGACTCAACAGTAACCATTGTGAATTCTCAATCGTACAGGCAGAACAATTTGTCTAAAATTCAAACCAAAACATGACATTCCTCTCTAAAAACCCTTTAGAGAATTTATTACTCAGACTCAATTGCCCAATGTTGAACTCTTTCTAAAGATTTATTTATTTATGCACCCAAGAACTGGGCTATAGGCCAGAAGTGCGGGGGCTGAGAGGATTCACCAGAGACAGAGTGGAGAGCAAAACAGGTAGATCGAGTGGAGCAGTGGTTGGGTCAGGAGAGGTCTGCTGTGCCGTGTGGGTCACCTCCCTGGCTGGGGGATCAAACTCAGGGCTGCAGTGGCTGCAGATAGCTTTCTCAGTGCTGCGCTTGTGCCACCAGGAAGGGCCCCACCAACTTGAACTCTTTAATCTGGTTTGGAAAAACAGAATAATCTGGTCCCTGCTCAGCTCACTAGCATTTCCCTAAATATTTCATCTGATAGCCCACGGAATGCCAAACACAAAGCACTTACATGGGCCAAGCATTGGCTAATTTCATGTTTAAGCAAAACAAAACTAGTCAGCAGAGGGCCAGCACTTACACAGCTCTAGCCAATTACTAACATGCATGTGGGCCCAAGTACCAGTCTTTGGGTTAACTTTTATTTTTCAAAAATATTGCCACTAATAAAAAGTTCTTAAAAATATTTTGTGGGCTAAATAAACTGTTTGACGTATGAATTTATCTCACACAGTGTACCAATCTGTGAACCACAATTTTACTTACAATTCTCTAAGGAAATTCTCTTTAGACCTTTGCAGATGTTATGGCATAGGACACTAGGCCACCCTCTATGCAACTTTAGATTACAACTGAAAAGTGAATTCCCCCAAAAGTTATCCTTCACCCCCAGATCTCAGTTATGTAGCTCTCTGAAGTGCTCTCCTGAGAACCTGTACTTGCCTTATCATCATATTCAAACTGTACAGAAACTACATGTTTGTTTGGGAGACCAGGAATAGGTCTACATTCTAAGAATTTGCGTGGTATCATGTCTGTCCTGACCCTACTGAGCAAGAGCGCAATACATATTTGCTAACAACAACAAAAACAAAAAAACACAAACAAAAAACATGGGCTTTCTGGGGCCTCCCTGGTGACAAAAGGGGTTAATTAGTCTCAGCACTAGAAGCTGTCAGCAGCCAACTGGGGCATGAGTTTGATCTCCAGTCAGAGAGCTGGGCTGCATAACCCTGCAAACCTCTCCTGTCTCACCCACTGCTCCCCTCAGAAGCATATTTCAGTCAATCTGCCTGTTCTGCTCCCCACTCTGTCTCTGCTGAATCCTCTTACCCTCCCCCCCCCTCCACATCTCTGGCCTACACCCCAGCTCTTGTATGCATAAATGAATCAAATAAATCTTAAAAAAAAAAAAAAAACTAGGCCCTCCCTGGTGGCGCAGCGGGTTAAAGCACTGCACTGAGAAGCTGAGCCACTTCTGCATGAGTTCGATCCCCGCCTGCCCCAGAGGTGACCCACATGGCGTGGCAGACCTCTCCTGTCTCACCTGCTGCTCCCTCAGCAGTGTACTTCGTCAATCTGCCTGTTCTGCTCCCCACTCTGTCTCTAGTGAAGCCTCTCGCCGCCCCGAGCCTCTGTCCTGTACCCCAGTTCTGTATGTACAAATAAATCTTTAAAAAAAAAACAAAACCGACTCTCATTTGGATTATTTTTGGCCTCCTAATTGGCTCCATTTTTACACAGCCTTATCCTCATCCAATTGGTGTCACAAAAATCTTGAAGTCAATGCCCTACAACATTTAATGACTTCCAAATTAAAAAGAAAAGTTTCTAAACTCTTAACAGGGTAATCAAGAATTTTTTGCAAGGTTCCTTTTCCAATCTAATTCCCCTCTGCCTTTTCTCATAAATATTATACTCCAGACAAGCATGTCTTCCTCAACAAAAGTTATAGTGCTTCCCCTCCACAGTTTCTGTTATCAGGTTCTTTCCACTGTTTGAAACTGATTTTTATGCCAAATCTCTGAAGGACAAAGTATGGATCAGTGATATTTAAGAGTCGAAGATAATTAACCCTATTCTGTGTATATGAGGTCTAATTAAAAACACACACACCAAAACACCAAGACAGCCAAATAGGAAAACGGGTAGAAGGCTTAACTGAGAACTTCAATAGATCTGGAAATCTCAACAGCCAATAAACATACAAAAAGATATTAAACCTCACTAAGAATGAAGGAAACACAAACCAAAGCAATAACAAGGTATCATTTCATTCCTACCTAAATAAATGACAAAATTAAGTGTTGACAAAGACTTGGAGTACTGTGATTCTTCTACATTACCGGCAAATCATTTTAGCATTATTTAATAAGGCTGAATCTGAATACATCCCGATCCAGCAATTCTTCTCTAGTATATGTGCTAGTGAAACTAGCATTTGCACACCAAGAGACACTTTCAAGTATGTTCACTAAAGCAGTGTTTGTAATAACCGAAAACTAGATACACATCGTAGTCTATTCTTTCCATAAAATACAATGAAAATAAATAAAGCCAGAGCATCAGAATCTATGACTCTCAAGAACACTGTTCAGCAAAAAAGGCAAGTCACATAATATATATTGTTAAAGTTCTATGTAACACTCAAACATGTAAAACTAAAACACGTGTTATTTAATCATACAGAAACACATACTGGTAAAATTATAAAGAAAATTATAGCTTTATGACATAAGGGTGTAGCATACAAGGCTCCCTTCAAGTTAGACAAGAGCAGGACACTTGCTCGCCCTAGGGCGATAGGTATACATCTTTAGGTGTGACAGGGAAGGGGTGGGGACGTGGGTGGGGGCAGGGAGCTACTATTTTCGCCCCAGGGATTGATCAGTGGAATGCCTTGTTAATAAGACTAGAGCCATGGGTGGGAGTCAGGTGTTTACCACTGGACTCACCCTCCTGAAAGCCCAATATTCAGTGTTCAGTTTGACCCACCCTTCTCTGTCAATAAAACCGCCAGGATCTCACTCTTGAGTCACCCTGCACCCTACACCCTGCTCCACAACTCCTGTTTATCACTGTAGTGTTGCTGATGCAACCATGACATAAAATTATGAGAGAAATAATAAACCCCCAATTCAAGACAGAGTTTAACTCTAGGGGAAAAAAAGAGTATGGGGAAAGCATACAGTCTGACTGCCTTTCGCAGTCATAGCTGTGTTCCTTTACTTAAAGTAGGTGGTAAAAACTGAAAAGGGATTCTTGGTATCTTACATATATTTTATAAAATTCTTTCATATATACTCAGTATTTTATGAAAACATTTTAAAGAACAAAAGAACAGAAGGCAATGAATAAGAAATCTGGAAATGGGACCTCCCTGGTGGAGCAGCTGGTTACAGCACAGCACCGAGAAGCTGAAGCCACTTCCACATGAGTTCAATTCCCGCCTGCCCCGGAGGTGACCAAATGGCGTGGCAGACCTCTCCTGACCTGCTGCTCCCCTCAGCAGTATACTTCGTCAATCTGCCTGCTCTGCTCCCCACTCTGTCTATGGTGAAGCCTCTCGCTGCCCCTGAGCCTCTGGCCTGTACCCCAGTTCTGTATGCACAAATAAATCTTTAAAAAAAAAAAAAAATCTGGAAATACACAAAATTAGCAACCAAAGCAAGATAGAGCCTGTTTCTTGATGATGTATACTTTTCTGAATGAAAAGTGAGGATGTAGATTCTGAGAGATATTAATTAGAAGTGTGGAGACAGAATTGGGGGAGGAACCCAAGAGGGTGAAATTGCGTGAAAAAGATGTCAACATATGTCCTTTAGTTATTGATGTACCAGTAATACAGCTATTTCTGTAAAAAGTCTAAGTTGCTCTTTTTTTCAGAACTGTGAGGAGCTATTAATTTCAGGATAGGTATAAATGGCTATCTGTGCTTTAGAAAGTGGATGTTGGGATCATACTCCAGAGAAAGGAGAAGATAAAAGGGCTGAATGTAGAGAAACACTGTTGGGGCAACAGCATCCAAGATTCACACTCAGTGAACAGATAGAGCAAGAGTAGGAAAAAGATCCTATTAAGGGAGAATGGTCTAGAGATCTCAAAAGGAGACGAAACAATCACCACCCCTTATCTGTGGCAGATATGTTCCAAGACCCAGAGGATGCCCAAAACAGCAGAATACCAAACCATATATATTGAACATGAATACATCCTGATCCAGCAACTCTACTCTAGTATATATAGTGAAACTAACATTTGTCTACAGATACTGATATAAATGTTTTATAAGTAAAACATGTATTATGTTTTCCCTCTATATACATACCTATGATAAAGTGTTGTCGATAACGTAGGCTCAGTAAGAGATTAACAATTAACTAATCACAGATAACTATAACATTATACTAATTGAAATTATGTGAATGCGGTCCTCTTGCCTTCAAAAATATCTTATCGTAGATGATATTTTTGGACTTTGTTGACAGTGGTCACTGAAACCAAGCGCAAGTGCAGGCAGTGTACTGAGGTTTTGCTAGAAGTTGACAATAACATTATCATACAGTAATTTCCAGAAAGGTATTATTATCACCTGTGACAGCCACTGCTGGTTGTTTCCCAAAAAGTCATTCTCTCCTTTCGTGGTAAAAGATCTTGATTGGCTGGGTATTAATGTATCCAGCACCAGGGATCAAATGTGATTAGTCTCAACCAACTGCTGGGGAATGCCTGAGAGAAAGGCAAATGGCCCAATAGGTAGAAGGGGAGATTTGTCAGGAGCTTCAGGGAAGGGTTTTCTCATGTACTAAAAAGGGGAGTGTGGGCGAGAGACAGTAAAGAGTGATCATTTGCCCCATTCCCCTTCTCTTTGGAGTCTGCTGTATGAAGGCAAAAAACATGGGCCCCTGATGTTATGACCAAGAAACCTTAAAACTACTGTCAACCTCTAGACTTCTTGTTAAAATGTTTAGAAAGAAAAAGAAGATAAATGGACAGATACATACTGGAACCAGAGATCTAGGTTGGAGTCTCGACTCATCTGTTAAAAGCTATGTGGCTTCGGGTCCTCCCTGGTGATGCAGTGGGCTAAAGCGCAGCACTTCAAGCTGGCCACAGCCACTTCAGGATGAGTTCAATCCCCAGCTCTGGAGCCGACCCACATGGCGTAGCAGACCTCTCCTGACCTGACCGCTGCTCCCCTCAGCAGTGTACTTCATCAACCTGCCTATTCTGTTCCCATTCTGTCTCCAGTGAAGCCTCTCACCACCCCTGCATCTCTGACCTGTACCCCAGTTCTGTATGCATAGATAAATCTTTTTTAAAAAAAAAAGCTATGTGGCTCTCCCTGGTGGCGCAGTAGGTTAAAGCACAACACTGCAAGCTAGATGCAGCCACTTCAGTGCAAGTTCGAGCCCTGGCCCCAGAGGTGACCACATGGCACAGCAGACCTCTCCTGTCTTGCCCACTGCTCCCCTCAGCAGTGTACTTTGTCAGTCTGCCTGTTCTGCTCTCCACTCTGTCTCTGGTAAATCCTCTCACTGCCCCTGCACCTCTGGCCTGCACCCCAGTTCTGTATGCATAAATAAATAAATCTTGAAAAAAAAAAGAAAAGCTATGTGACTTCAGTTATATTAGCTATCTTCTTTGAGTTTGTTTTCTCACCTTTAAATTAGGGTTGTTATAAAGCTGACATGAAGTAAGATACTCCTGGCCTGATACCTAGCAATCTCCAAAAATTAATGGTTTATTTTTCCTCTCATTTATTTCAGTATCTGTCAGGGAAGTTAATATAGCCAGTCCCTGAAGTATAACAAGTATTTAACCAAAATCTACTGAAAGAAAGAAGGCTTGAGGTGATTTTTGAAGATGAGTAAGATAAGACTGAGTAATATAAATAACTTTCCCAGTGAAGATGGAGTAGAAAGAGGCAGAGTCTCATCTGGCTGGCCTAGCGGATGCTAAGGAAAAACTGGCAGTAAAGGAAGAAGGTGCAGCCAAATCAGCATGGTGTGCACATGCAAAAGGCACACCTACATCCCTGGAGGTCTTGGTGCTTCCTACTCCAGATTCAAGTACCCTCTCTTTAGCAAAATGCTCCCTCGCAGCCCTGACCACACCTGCCATCTACTTTTCTACTGCCAGATGCCCTTTACATCTGAAAAGGCTCTCTGGTCCCAAGGTCCATCTGCTCCTCTGTCTACCTCGCCTTCTTTCTTCCTAGCTGCCTCTTCTGCCTCTAGAGGCATGACATGGCCATGTGGGACAGAAGACTCACCTACTTTCAGTCTCTGGAATGGTAGGAAAGGATACTGCTGTTGCTAGGTTACTTAAGCTGTGGGCAAGACTTTAACAACAGACTCCTATGCTGTAACCGTAAGAAAACATGGCTCTCCAAACCTTCTTTATTTTCTCATGTGAACCCTTACCACAGCCTCTTATTTATCAATCCTGCTTCTAAACTGGCACACCTGTTCTTAGGTCTCTTTTGCTTAAAACCTTCATTTGATCCTCACAACCAAGAGTTTCAAATTGGGAAACTAGGCCAAATTTGGCCCACAAATGTATTGATTTTTTTTTTTGTTTGTACACTTAAAAAAAAAAAGAACCATGAATTGGTCAACAAAATATGAGAATTTTACTTAATCTGAATTTCTAGGTTCTCTTTGAAAACTGGTAGATGGGCCAAAAACCAATAGGAGTTGAATCAAGAGATTAGAGAAGAGACAGACTCTCTAGTAACAGACACTTGGCATTTCCTTAAACAAACCCTGATGTTCCCTGTTTTCAGGCACTGCTTATGGCCCTCAGAGTTGACTGGCACAGCACATCAGTCCGTGCTGACCTTGCCAGTGCTAGCCTCAGTCGTACCTGTGTACTTTGCCCACAGCGATACCTGCACACAGAGGCGCTACTTGTATCTTCCCCAAACACACGACATTGCTCTTACCTTTTTTGTTTTTTATGAGTCTCCCTAGAACGTCAGTCCCTCCTGAAATCCAGGCTAACTTCTTTTCAATCTTTTAAACCCTCCTCAGATAACATCTCAGGGAAACATTCCAAATCTCTCTTCCTCTTTTGCTCATTACTTCTGCATCTTGTTCACGTTTAAACCGTTGTACATACACACTATAATACAGTTTATCTGTTTACCCATCAGTCTCCAGTACTAAACTGAACTTAAAAAGAAAAAAAATATATATATAGCATTTATTCATTTATAATGCCTAACATACAGCAGTCACTCAACATATTTGATGGATGAATGGCTGGGGGGAAAAAAGGATGGATGACATATGAGGAACCAGAGTTGATGAAGTTGGGGAGGGGTAGTGTTCCCAGTAACTTACATAGATTTCCATTTTTCTGTAGAGACCATAGTTAAGTAGCAAATTGTGAGTCATGCGGATTCGGTGAGGTTTCATTGGGTGGCCTTGTCCATAATAGTAATTTCCAACATCACCTGAAGAAGAAAAAGTGACAGTTTCAGTGACAGAGACTCCCAGGAACTTTTACAATAAACTCTTGGGCAAACTCTCTTGCTGGTTCATTGTAGTCTGTGAGATTCTTACCCACCTTGAAAAAGGGCAAATCTAAAAGAAAAGGCAAGGGCCCTCTCTGGTGGCGCAGGGGTTTGTTAAAGCACAGCACTATGAAGCTGGCCTCAACCGTTCAATCACCAGCTGCCGGGTGGTGACCCACATGGCCCAGCAGACTGCTCCCGTCCCACCCGCTGCTCCCCTCAGCAGTGTACTTCGTCAATTTGCCTGTTCTGCTCCCCACTCTGTCTCTCATGAATACTCTCAATGACCTTGCACCTTTGGCCTGTACCCCAGTTCTGTATGTATAAATAATAAAAAATCTTTTTTAAAAATCAAGACAAAAGTAGGGCATCCTTCTGAGGTCAGCACTTAGGGATAGTTTAGTGCAGGATCTAAACTTGAACCCACAAGCATTGTATAGTGTGAGGGCTTCATTTCAAAGTTATTGGGGAACACCACACTGTATCTTTAAGGAATTCACTCCCACAACAGAAAAAGAGCCATCAATTAGTCAGAATTATTATAAGCCACATTTCACCTTTTACACATTGTGACACTCTATGGTGTCAAAGCATATTTGCATTACTTTTCATACTGGATTCTCACAATAAACCTGTAAAATAGGACAGGGATCATTATTACCATTTCATAGATAAGGAAAGTGAGTTCATTATCTCTTGCTTCATCTACAGCATCAGTCTTTCAATTGATTCCTCTTCCTTCACATATTTGCCCTCCCCCCCAGACCTCTCCCCACCCCCAAAAACCCCCCTCCCCACCTCCCACCCACACACAATCTCTGCTTTAGGCTCCAAAGAGCAAGCCATGGAGCTTGGGTCAAAGACAACAACTCGCCTTTGTACAAAGCCATGCTTCTATATTTTCTATGGCTGCTTTCACATTTTCATGGCTTGAGTGACTACACAGTTGCTACAGAGACTCACCTACAGGGCACAAAGTCTAGAATGTTACTATCTGACACATTACAGAGAGTTTACCAGCTCCCTGAACATGGCACTCACCTTCATCCCAAAATATCCTTTATTCAGACTGTTCCTTTACCTTGGAATGTCCTTCCTTCTCTGCTAATCCTCAGCCTACAAAGGCAGCTTAAGCCTCATACACATTCCTCATCAAAACAGTCATTTCTCTGCATGCAATATACATGCAACACTTAATTTATTTTGTTTGTATCTAAATCATTTACAACATATTTATATACACAGAAACTGGGTGCCAGGATGAATGTGCTCTATACATCACAGATGCTCAATACAGATGCAAGGGAATGAACTAAGAAGCTGTTCAAGATCATACAACTACTTTTAGTGGTGAATTTAACATAGTATATACACAGATGTTTGTTTTTAGTGATGCAGGCCTACAACTTATAGTTTGATATAGCAATGCTACTTTAATAATATTTAATTTTAAAATATCACTAATGAGTGATCCAGGAGTCAACTCTCCTAACTCCAATACACTAAAAGTTTACAGTGGGCTTAGAGGTACCTAATCTGAAGGGCTCTGTGAGTCTAATTGGTAGAAAACTCCTTCAACTGTATTCTAAAATCAAGGAAACTGAATACCCAAAGATGTCTCTTTAGAGACATCCCTTCATGATTAGACAGATCTTTCAGTACCAGTGAGAAAAAAAGGTGCAATCTTTTACACATTGGAGTTTGGTGGCCCAGAAACAGGCTTCATTCCAGGGAACAATGCACTGTAGGGAACTCTACCAATAGTATCCAAGTCACATTCCAATTCTCTCTATCATAGACACAGACATGGCCTGGGATAATCGGAAGCCTCTAAATAGTTGAATGTTTACAATCTCATCCTCTTCTCTGTTGACTTCACTCTTTAGAATGATTTTTTTAGGTTTACAAAGAAATTACAAAGAGAGTACAGAGAATTCTCAAATACCCCACCCTCAGGTCCCCCTTTTAGTTCACACTAGTAAAATATTTGTTACAATTTGATGACTCCATAGCACACACTAGCATTAACAAAGTCCATACTTCATTTAGACTGTCTTAGTTTTTATCTAATGTCCTCTCATCCTCTTTCCTTAATCTTAGTGAGGCCTTAGTAGGAAAGGAACTGTGCTTTCCACCAGTCAACATGTAGTGACATTCAGTATGGAACTTTGTCCCATACAGACACAAACTTTGAGATGCAGTAGCAGGGAAGGCAGGCAGAAAGTTTTTTTCCAGGGAATTCTCAAACACCTTGTTGAAGGGTTGGGGAGAAAGTATTCTTAGGGCAGTGGCTGAGACACCCCTATGCATTCCAGCTGTGGGCAGTCAGTCACATGTTACTACTATGCTATACAATACCTCTCTGGCATGAGCACTGCCGCCAAGCAACTCCCTTGCCTATCAAGGCAGGAGTCAGTCAAGGCTCAGCCTTGACTGGGGAGCTAAGATACCTTATCTAGAAGGCTAAGGGAGTACCTAAGGGTGGACTCATCTTAACAGTTTTTAATCTGGTGCTGAGAGACTTTAAAAGAAATTATCCTTTTTATTTAGATATTATTTTAAGTATTTTAAGAGCTTTCTCAGCACTGTTCTCATAGTGGGAACTGCTATTATTTGTTTTATGAGAGTCTCCTGAGGCTTGGAAAGGTAAAGTAACTTGCCCAATACTGCAAAGCTTTTCAGTAGCAGAGCCAAATCTGGGTCTCAAATTAGTGACCTCACTGCAAACTCACAGTGTGTTTCCTTCTCCAAGCCTGAGGTCTTTTCACAGCTCCCTCTTTCACAACAGCAACTTAAATATCCTCTCCAAGATTCCTACACTACTTAATTAAGCACATTTGAACTTTTCCTTGCTACTCACCCTCTCTTCACAAAGGAGAGGGTCTTTAAGGCTAGTCCTTCAGACTAGTGTTCCAACCTATGCTTAGCCTTGCATTTCACCAGGTCTACCTCCCTCGTGACTAGCCCTTCTCTCCTGCTTCAACCTCTCCCTCTCTATTTTTGTAGGTATTTTAATATTCTCAATTCCCAGCATTTTACAATAATTCTCTCTGCCCTAACAATCTTACTTTAAAAGGATTTCAATCTAAACCTAGAACATGTACAGTGTTATAAATCAATGTTATCTCAGTAGATAACTTGAAAAAAATAATAAAAAGGGCTCAACCTGATATCTCCTCTTCACCCTCACCCATCCACTCATTCTTCAATCTGCTGCAATCTACCTTCAATTCCCACCCTAAACAATGGGCGACTCCCTCCTACTTTTGGAGACTGTAATCCAACATTTTTTGGTTCACTCTCTGGCCAGGCCCCCTTTACCTTTATTCATTTAACCAATCAATGTTTACTGCCATCCTACTATAAGCTAGGCAGTATTTGGGGGGGGGGGGAGACAGACAAGACATAGTTCCTTTGCTTCAGGCATTTACTGTCTGTAAGCAGTATAAACAAGTAAGTGGCAGCTCACACACAGTCACAAATACTATGAGAAAGGAGATTAGCACATAAAGAACACCACACTTTTCCTCAGTTGCCCATTTTCATGTAATTCCAACGTGAATCCTCTTCTCTCTTCACTCTGTAAACTACTTTGTAGAGGCGTACATCCTCTTCTATAGCTAAAATTGGGGTCTCCCTGGTGGCACAACGGGCTCAGCCTCAGCACTAGGAAGCTATTGGCAGCCACAGCAGTGTGAGTTCGATCCCCAGCCAGGGAGGTGACCCACATGGTCCTGCAGACCTCTCCTGTCTTACCTGCTGCTCCCCTCAGCAGTGTATTTCAGTCAGTCCACCTGTTTTGCTCCCCTCTCTCTGGTGAATCTTCTCACCCCCACCCCAGCCCTTGCACCTCTGGCCTGTACCCCAGCTCTTGTATACAAAAATAAATAGAATAAATCTTTTTTTTTTTAAATTAACACCTGCATGCTATAACTATAAAAATCTCTTCTCACTTGTGTCTTTTAAATGCAGACCTGAATGGCCAACTGCTCACTGAACACCCCTACTTGGCTATCTCCAGACAGCTCAACAAGTATTTTTGTTTTTTAGTTCTTTTTTTCAAACAACTATTCCTTTAAAAACAAAACCAAAAACCAACCAAACTTATCGGTTGACATGGCCTTCACCAAACACTCAGCATCAACCCAAACCAGAAACTTGAGGTTCTTGCTCTCTTCCCTACACCTAAATTCATGAATTTCACTCCTGTCCCACAGAGACAGTTTTAAGATACGATCGGATGCTGTCACTAGCCTGCATAAGGTGTCAGTGATTCACAAATGCCCCGGAATAAGTCTAAGTCCAGCTTCCTGAGGATGGGATGCCCCGCCCTTCACCACTTCTTCACTCTCCCCACTTCTCCAGCCTCACTGTAACTGGCCCCTCACCCCTGACCTTTACTTTCCACGCCCTGTCCTCAAATCCATGCCTCACCTACGTTGCACACAACCCTACTGTTTTCAAAGGTGCTTTCCTGTCTCACCTCTAAACTTCTGGGAGCTCTGCAACACCCGTGCCTGGCTCACTAACTCCTGTTCCTCGGGTCCTGAGACGGCACCTCCTTCTCCGACCCTGCGCAGCGCTGAGGACCTCTTGCCCGGGCACCCGCAGCACTCTTGGGCATTTCCTTAGCCCAGCACTACAGAGAGTAATTCTTCATCATTGTCCATCTCCCCCTCCAGACTGGCTGAAGGCAGAGAGGGACTCACCCCCGTGGCCCCAGCACCTAAGCAGACCCAGTGCAGAGTCTTATTTTTGTTAAATAAGTCTGTTTTAAAAGGTTGCAGCCTTCTCCTTCCGACCCCAGAGTCCCATTTCCCAGCAGCTACGGCAGGTCCTGCTCAGACTCCGGGGAAGGAGCTGGTGACCACTCGCTGGAGACGCCCGCGGACTTCTCACCAAAAGGGGCGAGGAAGGACGGGACCGTGAAACACTTTGGTATTCTCAGCAGGAAGCCGTATCCTTGCAACTTCTCCATCAGATTCTGCCTCTCTCTAGGCGCCCCAAACTCTCATTAGACTGCTTCAGAATTTCCCCGCGAAGATTACCTCAGGCTGCCCCAGGCGACCCCTGCGCGGCCTCAGCCTCCACTCTCAACCTCGACCTCTCCCTCGCAGCCTCCCCCCTCAGTCTCGACCTCCCTTCCTCTCAGCCTCCTTGCTCAGCCTCCCCCTAACGTTCCGTCTCTCCCAGCCTCCGGCTCCCGGATCGGCCTGGCCAGCCCCGCCTCCGCCGCCAAAACGGTGCTCACCGTCGTAGTAGTAACAGACTTTCCTCTTGGTGCCCTGAGTCTGCGCCATCTTGCTCGCCTCCCGTCCGTCCCGTCAGTCTGTCTGTCGGGCCTCCAGCCCGCGGTTCAGCTTCGCGTCCGACCCGGGGGGCGGGCCTCCAGCTCGCTCCGCCCATTCCCTCCAGGCTCACCTATAGCCGCGCAGCCCGGGCAGCGCTCCAGCCAATCAGCTTGCGCAGGGACGGCCCGGAACTCGGCAGGGGGCAAGGGCTGCCCTGAGAGGCGGCCGGGGCCCCCCTGGGCCTGTACCAAGGTCCACGACTGGGTGGGGGGGAAAACTGCCCCAGGACTGTACCATTAGTCCCGGGGGAAGAAAGCAGGTCTGTAAATTTCACGGCCCCATTTCGTCGTTGGAAGCCTGCTGGGAGAGCACAGGCCAACTTTGACATGTTATAGAGTCCACTGAAGCCCCCGGGGGTTGGGAGGGAAGTGACTTACACAAGGTCACTCGGCTCGTGAAAGGGTGGAATCTGGATTCAAGAATCAGGGTTTGGAGAAGGGAGAAGTAACGGACAGAAAGAAAATAAACTGTCGAGGGCCTGCTGGAGGCCAAGTACTGTGTGACTGCTTTACAACGGTTACCTCCAGTCCTTAGGAGAGCTTTGGAACTGGGCTTTTCGTCCCCATTTCCAGATAAACATAATGAAATTCAGACTTCTGTAACTTGCTCATAGTCACACAACCAGTAATTAAATTCAGTTTCCAGCTGCAAGGATTTTTTAAAAAACCTGCTGTGTGACCAGATGCACTGTATGGAAGTAGCAGAACCCAGCCTTTCTTACTCCAAAGCCTATCTGCCTGATGCCCTCACCCAGGAGCACTGAGTGCCTTCAAAAAGGAGAAATCTGTCCACTACTACTAGAGCAGAGCGTTCCTCAACCTTGAGGATATTGACCTTTGGGACTGGATAATTCTTTATTGTAAGGGGCTGTCCTGTTCTTTTTTTTTTTTTAATTAAAGATTTATTTATGCATACAGAACTGAGGTACAGGTCAGAGGTGCAGGGGCGGTGAGAGGACTCACCAGAGACAGAGTGGGGAGAACAGGCAGACTGTCTGAAATACACTGACTGCTAGGGGAGCAGCTGGCGAGCCAGGAGAGGTCTGTGCCATATGGGTCACCTCCCTGGCAGGGATCAAACTCGTGCTGAAGCAACTGTGGCTAGCTTCATAGCGCTGCTCTTTAACTCGTTGCATAGGGGCCTGTCCTGTGCACTGTAGGCCATTTAGCAGCATCTGGACCTCTACTCTTTGGATTCAATTGTGACCAGACATTGTCTTTAGGCATTGCAAAAAATGTCCCCAGAGTAGGCAAGGGATAAGTAGAAAGCGTGCAAAATTGACCAGCATCCTCCCCTAGTGAGAACCTCTGCACTAGATAGCTCAATCATCAAGTCATTATTGAAAGCTGAAAAGCCCTATGATGGACTAGTAAAATAAAAACTACAGCAATATTATTTAGTGAGCACTTACTATGTGCCCTATAACTTATTCACTCATGATCCTATAGTCAGAAGATACATCTTTATTGCTTTTTTACAGTTTAAAGAGTGTTTAGACACTTGTGTTCCTCACTTGGGAAGTGCATTCATATCATTAATAATAACGGTAACAGAAGACCTGAGACCAGGCAATTCTATTATAGAAACAGAAAGGGCCAGAGAACAGAAAATGCTCTTGTCTGTTCTGTGTTGCTACTTCCTAGCATGGGTTTATTTAACCTTTCTAAGACTCCATTCCCTCTTTGTAAAATGAAGAGGATAAGAATACAGAGTTCAATTTCTTTAACTCTATGGCTACACAGTGTGGAAATGGAGAGGAAGGTGGAGATCAGATGAGGTCATGGGTGTGGTGGCATTTTATAAAATGCAGAACAGTAATCACAAACTCAGATGCCTATGAGGTCAGGCAGGTGATGTAAATTAGTAGACTTCTATTTCTGTAATAGTTTGATTCAGATGCTTTGTATATTTTTAAAATTAGATTTTTTTCAGCTTTCCTCGCTGCCCACCTGTGACTATGCCTTCTTCCTTTTCTTAATAAGCCTGTCCTTTTAAAATGTAAATAAAAATAAAAATAAACAGATTCTTCTTCACTTTCACAAAGAAATATGCCTCTCCCCATCTTTCTTTAAAACAGTGCCATCTTCAGGTATCTCTAATTTTCTTACTTTTTAGTAGAAATAGAGGCACAAAAAAAAAACCATTTCACTTTTCTCTTTATTTTAAGAATACCAGCTGAGCATGGTAAGTAACTCCTAGCATGTTTCATTGTCTGAAAGAAATAGGGTGTAGTGGAGATGTTCCCAGAGGGAGATCTCAAGCCCCAATTGCAGAAGTGGCCACTACTCAGCTCCATGCGGACACATAAATCCAGCCAATGGGATCAAATCCTATTTTTCTTTTCTATTAAAGATTTATTTATTTATGCATACAGAACTGGGGTGCAGGCCAGAGATGTAGAGTTAGTGAGAGGATTCACCAAAGACTGAGTGGAGAGCAGAACAGCCAGATTGACAAAGTACACTGCTGAGGGGAGCTGCAAGTGAGCAAGAGGGTCTGCTGCACCAAGTGGATCACCTTTTGGGCTGGGATGGAACCCTCACAGAAGCGGCTGCAGCTCGTCTACAGTGCTGCAGCCTTAACCCGTTGTGCCACCAGGAGGGCCCTTATATCCTATTTTTCAAGAGAAGAAAGAAATCTAGAGTTTTGTGGAAAATCTCCCATTTTAGAAATTGACTGCTGACTCCATCTAGTTTCAAGATAGCCTTAAAGACTATTCTATTAAAAAGTAGTTCCGGGCCCTCCCTGATGGTGCAGCGGGTTGAAGCACAGCACTAAGAAGCTAAAGCCACTTCAGCATGGGTTCGATCCCAGCCCCAGAGGTGATCCACATGGCACGGCCACATGGCACAGCAGACCTTTCCTGACCTGCCCACTGCTCCCTCAGCAGTGTACTTCCTTGGGATCTGCCTGATCTGCTCCCCACTCTGTCTCTGGTGAATCCTCTCACTGCCCCTGCATCTCTGGCCTATACCCCAGTTCTGTATGCACAAATAAATAAATCTTAAGAAAAAAAAAGTAGTCCCAAGCCTCCCTGATGGGTTAAGTTAAGCACAGTGAAGCTATTAGCAGCCACTGCTGCATGAGTTTGATTGCCAGCCAGGGGTCTAACCCACATGGCCCATCAAAGCTGTCCTGTCTTCCCCTGCTCCCCTCAACAGAGTGTGTCAGTAGATCTGCCTGTTCTGCTCCCTGCTGTCTGTGATGAATCCTCTCATCCCCCACACCTCTGACCTATACCCTAGTTCTTATATGCCTAAATAAATAAATAAATCTTAAAAAAAGAAACGTACTGAAAGTGAATCAAAACGTTTCTGAATCTGAATCAGTGGGTATATTTCTTTAATGTTATTTACCTTTAGGAGTAAATAATTCTGGGTAGGAATCTCCCAGAATCCTCTAGGATGGGGTGAGAAACACTGTCCCATTAGAAGCAGTTCATACAGCAAAGTATAGGGTCTTCCTCTTGATCCTCAGCCCACCAGTGCTGAAAAGAGTTCAGACAGCCCTTTCTTCTATATTTTACCCCAATTCAGGGTGACTCAGAACCCCTTTCGCCCCCTTCTAAAAAGGAGAGAAAACAAACAGAGAAATGTAGAACTATCATCAACACATTTATTGAGCTCCTGATATGTGCCAGGCACCGAGGAGGAGCACAGCGAGGTATGACATAAGGTCCAAGCCCTTGAGGAGTTTCTTGATGACCTGGCAAAAGGAAAGGGGGTGGGCAGAAGCTGGTGTCCATCTCAGGTCTCTCTCCTTCTTCTGGAAGATGTGGAAGGGCCCAGAAGGGACACCTTGGACAGATGTACAAGACATACATGCACAGGCCATACAGGTACAAGACACATGTAGAAAGCCCACACGGCTACAGAATCCATGTGGGAGACATAGGAAGTGTGTGTCACATGTAGGCAGGAGTCATGTGCAGAGTCCTTCTGTGCATCGGTATGTGCTGGGGGAAGTTTGTATCCCCCAGCCAGGTCAGAAAGATGGGGGGAGGGTGCCAGACCCTACCAGCTGGACCTTTCAGGGCTGGGGCTGGTACTGGCCCTCCGTGGCTGTGAAGAAGTCCTCCAGCACGCTGCGCAGGTAGTCAAAGGTGGGCCGTTCCTCTGGGCGTTCCTTCCAGCACAGATTCATGAGATGGTACAGCTCTTCTGGGCAGTTTTCAGGCCGTACCATTCGGTAGCCTCGCTCCAGGTTCTGAATTACCTCGGGATTGGTCATTCCTGGAAGGGGATGGGAGAAATGACGTCAAGGCCTGGCTTTGGAAGCCCATAGGCAGGGGCTTTTTTACAACTGGCCTGGCGTGAACACCAGGCCGAAGAGACTTTGGTCTTCCTCAATGGTAAAGCAACCCCAGTGGCATGTGCTCGATGCCAGCGTGTCTGCTCAACTTACAGGCTCAGTAAAATACACATATTGGCTGTGAGACCATGCACAGGTGAGCCCCCTCACCTCTGTGAGCCTCAAATCTGAAAGTGGAAAAAATCATAGCTCCTACCTCATAGACTTGTTATGAGAATTGAATGAGTTAGTATATATAAGGCCCCCAGTGCCTGCAGAGGAGAGATGTTGAAGAGACGACCTGCGATTATGGTTATTTGATGGGAAAGGTTGGGGTGGCTGCCACTTAGGCTGCAAGTGGCTGCAGAGATCTTCCTAGTGCTGTGTCTTAACCCCTCGCACCACCAGGGAGGGCCCCACTGCCTTTTATCTTCTAATAGAGAAGTTCTCTGCGGGTTTGCTTCTGTGACACAGAGGAGCAGGAAGGGTGCTTAGCAGAACAACTGGAGCGTGGCTCCAGCCCTGCTCAGTCCTTGGATTCGGCCATTGGGCAAGGAAGTCCTGCAGGCTCACCCTCCACCACGCCCCACCCCCATCCCCCAGGCTAAGGTGCCTTTTCCTACCTAGGAGCATAGTTCTGAGCTGCTCTGTGGAGGTGGGGTTTCTGGAGTCCACCCTCTGTGCTCCTGGACCTCCCCACCCACCTGTGGATTCCACCTCCTTTCCCCAGACTTCCTAGCAAATTTCTTTCAAAAAAGGAACCTTAAGGGTCCTCCCTGCAGGGGCAGAGGGTTAAAGGGCAGCACTATGAAGTGATTCGGCATGAGTTCAACCCCTACAAAGCACAGCAGACCTCTCCTGACCCGCCCACTGCTCCCCTCTGCAGTGTACTTCGTCAATCTGCCTGTTGTGCTCCTCACTCTGTCTCTGGTGAACCGCCTCTGCACCTCTGGCCTGTACCCCAGTTCTGTATGCATAAATAAATAAATCTTAAAAGAAAAAAAAAAGGAATCTTGAGGGGGTAGAGGAGATAGAAGAGGTTCGGAGAGGCGGCGAGTACATGATCACTCTCTCACTCTTTTAAGAAAGCAACTTCAGAAGGGAGGGGAGTGAATGTTCAGTGCCTACTATGAGTCAGACTCACAAATCACCTCCTGTTTTCATATCAGGAAACTGAGGATCTGAGAGGTAAAATCACCTGCCAAAAACCACTTGCCCAAAGAGATGATTAATAAGAAAAGCTGACACTTTTGAGTGACACCATGGACTGATACTCTTCTAACCACACTGGGGAAAAAATTAATGATCTGATCAAGAGCTGCATAAAGTTAGTATTGCGGCAGATCCAATAATAAAAGGGAGGTCTCTTTCCTCCCAGGCCAGATCCTCTCCTACCATCCTACCCTGTCTGTCTCAGAACTAAAGAAAAGAACTAGGATTACTAAAAGGAGAGAGAGATTCCGAGCCATAGATGGCAGGCAGCCCTGGGAGGTGGGGCCTCTATTTGGGGATGTTAGAATCCCACCCGCGAAGGATGGAGAAGGATCAGTTAAAAAAAGTTCAGATACTGGGGCTCTCCCTGGTGTCGCAACAAGTTAAAATGCAGCACTATGAAGCTCTCCACAGCCACTGTATCAGGTTCAATCCCCAGCCAGGGAGCTGACCCACATGGAGCAGCAGACCTCTCCTGACCCACCCACTGCTCCCCTCAGCAGTGTATTTCAGTGGATCCACCTGTTCTGCTCCCCGCTCTGTCTCTGGTGAATCCTCTCACTTACCACACCTCTAGCCTGTACCCCAGTTCTTGTGTGCATAAATAAATAAATAAGTCTTTAAGAATAAATAAAGCACAGCTCTGTGAAGCTATCCATAGCTGCAGCTACTACAGCATGAATCGATCCCCGGCCGGGGAGCTGACCCACATGGCGCAGCAGACCCCTCCTGTCTCACCCACTGCTCCCCTTGGCAGTATATTTCAGTCAATCCTCCTGTTCTGGTTCCCACTCTGTATCTGATGAATCCTCTCACACCCACACCCACCCTGCACCTCTAGCCTGTACCCCAGTTCTTATCAGCTTAAATAAATAAATCTCAAAAAGAAACTCAGACACTGAGCCTCAGAAGAAGTGAATGGAAAAGCATGGATCTGCTGTCCTCCCCTACTCCCCTTTCAGCTTCCATCCTTGGCACTGACCTGGGTAAGGGATGCGACCATGGGTGACAATCTCTGTCAGCAGGATCCCAAAAGACCACACATCTGACTTGATGGTGAACGTCCCATAGTTAATGGCTTCTGGTGCTGTCCACTTAATGGGAAATTTGGCTCCTGGGGATAGACAGAGTGAGGTGACCTGAGCCTGCTTGGCCAGATTCTGCTGGCCCCAGAATGCCCTTCTATCCCATACCTACCCTCCCTGGCTGTGTACTCGTTGTCCTCAATGAGGCGTGCTAAGCCAAAGTCTGCAATCTTGCAGCTCAGGGTGTCAGACACCAAGATGTTGGCAGCCCGCAGATCACGGTGGATATAATTCTTCTCTTCAATAAAAGCCATGCCCTCTGCAATCTACAGGCCAGGGACAGGTCAGTGGTCCTGGGTCAGGACTTTCCCCACTGACCTGTGCCCATGCCCACCCCTCTCAGTTTCCTTACTTGGGCTGCCATGTCTAAGAGTTTGTTGATGGTCAGCTTGATGCCTGAGGGGGTCTTGAGAAAATCCACCAGGCTCCCTGTGGGCAGAAGCGAAAATTACTGATTCAAGTTGTGAGTGTGTGTGTATGGGGGTGGAGGATGGAGGGAGGGGAGCTTCAAGACTCTTCTCCCCTAACTGGAGCAATGTCTGATGTGTGGAAAGAGAGAGTAAGGGCTGAGAACGGAGGTATGTGTGTCCAGGGTGAGGATGCCCAAGGTATATGAAAGACTTTTTTTTTGGGGGGGGTGGCAAAGATTAAGATGGGGTACATTTTGAGAGGTCTGTAAGCTTCTTGCCACCATAGGGGTAAAACTCAATGTGTAGCCCAAACTCCAGAGCCCCAGATGGTCCACAATTATAGCTCTTCTTTTCCCCTTGACTCTTGTCTTTTTCATTCCATCCACCCTTGACAAATTTGCGATTTTTTTTTACATGGACCACTGAGTTCTTACCCCTAAGTCTTCAGTCTGCTACTAAAAATTCTACCTTCCTTTTATAGCCCAAATATAATTTTCCTCTAGAAAGCCTCTTTAGATCCTACCAGGCATAATAAATTGCATCATCATCTACATTCCTGTGGCATGCTGGAACTTTTCTATGGCACAGACCCTGGTTTCCTAGTGCTCATAACTAAAATCAGATTTCCTTGATAGCAGGAAGCTTGCTTGGTCTATCCACAGATCCAGTCGCTAACTCAAAGCAAGCAGCAGTAAATGTGTGCTCAATATATTAAATGGAGCATGGAAAGAAGCATCTGGGATGAGGCACTCATGTGGTAGAGGGTACCTAGAAGAAAGACCAAAAAAAAAAAAGAAGAAGAAGAAGAAAGACCAAGGACGGGGGTTGCTGGAACAGAGCTAGGGATGTCTGGCCCTTCTCAAGAGATTAAAACTGTGTAAAGATGGGGCCTCCCTCGTGGCACAAGGGCTTAAGTCTCAGCATCATGTAGCAGCCTACTGTCACTGCAGCTCCAGTTCAATCCCAGGGCCAGGGAGCTGATCCACATAGTACAGCAGACCTCTCTGACCCACCTGCTGCATTTCAGTACATCTGCCTGCTCTGCTCCTCTCTGTCTCCCTGGTGGATCCCCACACACCCCACCCAGTATCTCTATCCTGCACCACAGCTCTTATATGCATAAATAAATAAATATTTTTAAAAGAATTTTTAAAACGTTTTATTTATCTACGCACACAAGAACTGAGGCGTAGACCAGAGGTGCAGGAGGTGAGAGGATTCACCAGAGACAGAGTAGGGAACTGGCAGATCTACTGAAATACACCGCTGAGGGGAGCAGTGGGCTGGCCAGGAGAGGTCTGCTGTGCCATGTGGGTCACCTCCCTGGTCAGGGATTGAACTTGTGCTGCAGTGGCTACAACAGCTTCACAGTGCTGTGCTGTAACCCACTGTACCACCAGGGAGGACCCTAAATAAATAAATCTTAAAAAAAAAAAAACAACTATGTAAAGATAACCACAACTTGAGTTTCCCCACTATGAGTGCTGAGTTTGTCATCAGAGATGAAGGACTCGCTAGCAAAGGTCTCACCCAGTAAGTATGTGGACTGTACGGCCATTCCTCCATGTGTCCACAACAGATGAGCCCATCACTCATTTTCAATGAGCCTCAGAATCCTTCTCAGCACAGAGCACTAGCAACTACCAACTGACATCCGCACAAATTACAAAAGCTATTTGCCACTTCCAGACCCAGTAGCCAATGAACAACTTTTTTCCACTCCTGAAAGAAGGAAACATCTCATACTCCCAAAGATTCTGAGCCAGCTGACAAGCACAAACATTGTTTCATACAGAGCAGGCATTGTTCTAATTGCTCCTTAACTCTTTCATCTTCTTAAAGACTTCATGAAAAAGTTTCTAGGGCATTATTTTCACCATTATACAGATGAGAAAACCAAGGCCGAGAGAAGTGAAATAATTAATCTGAGACACAATTGTGAAGCCGAATTCTAACCCAGGCAAACTCTAACCCTGA
>NW_004567109.1:15847842-15849195 GCF_000260355.1 Condylura cristata | reverse complement strand
AGCCTGTGCCACAGGACCGCTTATTACCCTCTTGGGGCCCTCCCTCTGCCCAGCAGCACACCAAGGGATAGAGAGGGGCTCACTAAGAACGGAAAAAGAGCGCTCTGGGGGCAGACCTCCCCCCTCCCAGGGCTCCCAGGCAAGAAGGGAGAGAATTAGGACTGGGGCCCACTCATCGAGAGCGAGGTGGGACTTTGAAGAAGGCAAAGGGGATTGCAGGTCAGGGCTAATAGGAAAGGAATCCTCTTCCTGAGTCCGGGCTCCCCGCGGTTCAGCTGACACACTTCTGGCCCCTGGCGGTGTCTCTAGGCTCCGGGAAAACTGCTCTAGAAACTGCCCGCAGGAAAGGCAAAGCTGGTCTGCGCCACCCTCCGTCCGGGGCGGGGACCGCAGCGCCCCCAGCGGCCGCTCCCGCGGCGGCGCCCACCGTTCTCCATGTATTCGGTGATGATGTAGATGGGCTCCTGCGTGACCACCGCGTAGAGCCGGACCAGCCGCTGGTGTTGCAGCTGCTTCATGAGGTTGGCCTCAGCCAGGAAGGCGTCTGGGGACATGCTGCCCTGCTTCAGACTCTTCACCGCCACCTTCGTATGGCCATTGTAGAATCCTGGACGAGACGGGGTCGGGGAGTCATTCGCCTTGGGGTACCCCGAGCCACGCAGCTCCCGGAATCAGGGCTCCGTGGCGGGCCTCTCGCCACCTCAGGTCTCCCGGCGCCGCTCCCCGGCCAGTCCTCGAGGACTCACTCACCCATCCACACCTCCCCGAACTGGCCAGCCCCCAGGCGCTCCACCAGCTTCAGCGTCTCCCTGGGAACCTCCCACTCGTCCTCCCACCACGGCTTCTGGGGCTTCTGGGTCTGGCAGGGGCGGCTCAATCGCGTGCACAACCCATCCGGAGAATCTGGCAGAAAAGGGAGGGGAGCAGGACTGTCAAAGGGGTAATCCCACCTGGTCCCATCTCGCCAGGCCCCATCTAGGGGAAATGGACAGGTAAGGGAGGTGAACAGTGTCGCCCGACACCCTGGGTTAGAGGTCCCCGCGCCCCACGCACTGCGGGGATAAAGGAGCGTTCTGAGGACTGGGTGGCGGGAACCCCCGAGAGGGCGCGGCGGGAGGCAGACTGATTGGCCCCAGGCGCGCGTCTGAGGGGGGTCCGGTGGGCTCACTGGTGTAATGGCGGACCAGCTCATGCAGGCCGGGAAATGTGATGCGGGGCGAGATGTAGAAGCCGCCGTTGTCCAGGTTACGGATCTTGTAATGTTTCACCACTTCTCCCTGGTTCTGATCGAAGTCCCGGACCGACAGTGAGAAGGATCCTGAGTGAATGCATGGGTGAGCGAAAGCAAAAGAG
>NW_004567109.1:15843129-15847687 GCF_000260355.1 Condylura cristata | reverse complement strand
CAGGAAGGACCCGTGCGTGTTCCCCGGCGCCAGGAGCTGCCTCTCCGCGTCCTTACGGCTCAGGTTCTTGAAGAACCAGCTGTGTGAGGCAACAGCGGCTGTTGATCCGGTCTTCCTCCGTCACCCTCAAGCACTCACAACATCCCCAGCAGTCCTCCTGTCTCCCCGGGTCCCGGCGGCTGTTCCCACCCATCCTCACCACCAGCTCCCCACTCACGGTTCGGGCTCCAGGCTGTTCGCTTTGGCCACAAAGTTGAATGGGACGAAACCTTCCTGGCCCGTGGTCAGGGACTGTGCCTTCCACCACTCGCCGTTCCTGCGCCAAAGCAGCAGTCTGCTTTATCCGCTCAGCCTCCCTCTAGCGGGAAGCCCTCACTCAGAACCCCCAGGCTCCAGCTCTGCGCTTTGGAGCCTCCCACTTTGTCTCAGGGCGCCCCCTGCAAACCAGGGAGCGCAGGAGGGCTGCGGGCTGAGGACCCCACTTGTTCACATACTGTCGGCAAGGCAAGGTGGGGTGGGGTACTCACCGCTCCAAGATCCGAAGCTGTTCACCCTTCTCGAAGCCCAGGTCTCCATCGTGAGAGGGTTCGTAGCTGTGCAGGGCAATTACCAGGTTGTCTGTGATGACAGAGGGAGTCAGGTGAACCACTGGCTAGGGTATGGATTTCAGGGGCTATGGGGTAAGAGAGGGGGTGGGGTGGGGGGGTGGACAAGAGAGGCAGAACAGGTAGAGGATTAGTGGGGAGGAAATAGAGGCAGACAGCCAAGGATCCATAGGTCTTATCTTCCAGGCCCTGCTTGTTCAGGTCACCTTGCAATGGGGAGGCCGGAGGATTGGAGCCCTCGTAGGTGACCAGAGGATCCCGAATCTCAGAGCCATTCCGCATGGGCAGCTGTGGGGTGAAGGGTGAGAATGGAATCAGAGCGGAGCCTAGGCTGGATCCCTCCCCTCCATCATTACTCCGCTCTCTGCTTCTGGGGTCTGATCCCTAATTTCTGAACTATCTGCTGGGTGACTTTAGAAGAGTCTCTTCCCTTCTCCAGACCCCAAACCTCTTTCCCTTCCAGTTTCCCCAGGGAAGGGTGGCTGTGTTACTTGAACGCCCTGAAGACGGTCCATTTCCCTCTGTGCCTTGTCCTCCACCCAGTACACAGCCTCCTGTCTCGCCTCTTACCGTGGCCTTGCCATCCAGCGGGACTATGGGGTAGTGGCAGTTCTCACATACATCGATGTTTTCCATCCAGTCATCTTCAGGGTTTGAGCTGCAGCTACAGCCCATGGTCCCTAGAGGAAGAAAGGGGGTGTTGAAGGGGCTCCCCCAAGATCTACTCCCCTGTATCAGACATCCTAGGTACCTGGACTGTCAGCCCCCACGACCCCCCATCTACAAAGCCCAGAAAGGTTGAAATGGGTTCTTAGCTCCTAACTAGTATTCTCTCTGAGCCCATGGCTTATAAATCAAGTCACAAGAGGCCCAGACAGAGCCCTCGGCCCCGCCCTCCCACCTGGGATGGGCAAACCGACACAGGCACCTTTGTCAGTCAAGTTGCCCACTTCCTGCCTCTCCCCCTGCCCATCCCCCTGATGGGGGACTACCTTCTAGAGATCACACACACTTCTCCAAGCTCTGGGGGAGACCTAAGTTTTGACGCTCCCCTATCAGAGAGATAGGTGCAACCCCTCTCTTAATTACAATTGCCTTCTCCAGGCAAGGAAGTTGGAAAAGAGACTCCTGCTCCCAACACCCAAGCACCAGGCTGCTGACCTCCATCCTCACAGACACAGGCTCTTTTCAAGATTGCTTTCTGCTTCTCCAGAAAACTCTTCAGCAGCCCTATCGGCCACCACTTTTTTTGTTTGCTTGCTGACTTAGCAGTGGAAACTTTTTGTCAGCTGAAATCAAGCAGAACGCAAAGAGAATGCAGGTAATAGTGGAGTTGTTCTGCTGAAACCCCTAGGAGTCCCTGCGATGCCTCCTTCCTGGGCTGCTCCTCAAAACCACCTGGAAAGCACTAGTCCTCAACTAGGTTAATGTACCCTGCAGTCAAGGCCAAATCCACATTTTCAGTCTACTCTCTCTCTCTCTCACACACACACACATACACTCATACACACAGGCACCTCCACCCACACACATACAACCTGTGTTCTGAGCTACCCTTGTATTCCACAAACACCACACATTTTCTTACCCCACGCCTTTACACATGTATTTTCGCAACCCTAGAGTGTTCTCTTTTGTCCACCTACTGAACTATTATTCAACCTTCAAGGCTCAGCTCAAATATCACCTCCTCTGTGAAGCTTTCCTAGTATTCTTTGTTCCCCTCTCCTCCCAGCCTCCTAGAATGTTCTACTCAGCTCACAGTCATCAACTTAAGCACTAAGTGTCATGATTAGGCTGATGTATGTGTTGGTGCCATTGTCTCTTCTATGTCCTTGATGAGGTGGGGTTTGTCCAGATCACAAGCTGTGCTTTATTTGCCTAAATGCCCAGCACCCAGAACTAGTTGTCATTAATAAGTGTTAACAGGTATGTGCAAAGTTAAAGCTCAGATTCTCCCACCTGGAAAATTCTTAGAAACCAACATGTCTAATTTCTAATTTTAGGTGAACAAACAGAGAAAGGCCTGGAGAAGAACAAAGTCAAAGTCCAGTCTAGGCTGGACCAAATATAAGTGGGGAGTAGGGAGGTTTTTGATGATCAGGACTCACGGAGAAGTTCTGGAGGCAGAAAGACCTGATTCAGTCCCTGTTCTGACATTTGACTTTGTGAGGTTTTGCTGAAATCATTCTTCCTAAGCCTCAATTTTCATTCTCTTCCTAATGAGGATCATCTTTCCTTTCTGATAGCTTTGATAAATGTTTACTTAGGTTAGAGTTTCAGAAGACTTCTACTTGTTTTTCTAAACCTACTTTGGAGATTGGGAGAAGGAGCCGACAAATAATCCTCTCTGCTTTAAGGTCATGTTTTTTCAACTTACTCATAACTCCTTATGGGTACAGGAAGTCACGGGTGGGCCTCTTCCCAGAACATGAATGTTACAAGATTTTATCATATAGTTCAACATAGATTTGCGATGGAGGAAACTTCAAAATGTGCATGGAATTTTATATCATATGAGAGACTTTCAAGGAAAAGGGTACACATTCATTTTTATCCCCACTGTTAGTCCCAAAAAGGGTTGGGGGAAACATGCAATAGATCTTCCTCACCACAGTCCACCTGTCTGGGACTGAAAATTACTTTTGGACTGCTAATTTTACTATAGCCAGGAACCAATCAGCAACAAAAGCCACCAGAAAAGAATGAACAGCAAGTTGCAACCAGCCTAAAATGAGCCGAGCTATCTAAAGGTCATGAGCATCCTGTTGCTTGTGATACTCAAACAGGCCTTGGACGAGCACAGGCTGATGATGTTGAAGAGAAAGCACCACCATCAAATGGATGGGAATGCAGATCAGTGAGATCCCCTTCAGGCTTGACATTCTTAGAGACTTCAGAAAAGGGCATGAGAAAGATGAGAAAAGTCTGGGGGTGAGAAAAGGGGGTAACTGGGATGCCACAATGAAGAAAGGCCAGCAGAAAGGGCAAAGAATCTGAACTGAAAGTCACAGTAGTAGAAGCGAGCCAGGCTACAGAGTGAAAAGGACTAGAGCCCAAGAGCATGTATAAGTAATCTACCGCCTGTTCCGATTCTGGGCCTGAGAGCATGGATATCCATAAAGACTGGGCCAGGGGTGAGAAAAAGTCAGGCTATGTTAAATAAGGCTGACGGAACTCTGCTGGGGATGTGGCCCCTTAATATATCACTCTGTTTCCTGTTTTGTGTTCCAGGAGCTCCTTAGCTACAGACAGCAGACCCTGCCTTCCACAACAGGGTGAGCTTGGAAGTATAGGCCCAGAGCAATCAGAAGACCTCAGGATGGAAACAACTCAATAGATAAATGGATAAATAAGGTTTATGGAGGGCCCCCTTGGTGACACAAGGGGTTAAAGCACAGCACTATGAAGCTATCTGCAGCCACTGCAGCACAAGTTAGATCCCCAGCCTGGGAGATCTCTCCCAGCAGAATTCTCCTGTTTCGCCCACTGCTCCCCTCAACAATATATCTCAGTCAATCTGCCTGTTCTGCTCCCCATTCTGCTTCCGGAAGTCCTCTCACCTTCACCCCCGAACCTCTGGCCTGACTCATTTTTTTATGCATAAATAAATAAATCGTTCAAAAAAGTAAAGAAGGTTTCTAGAATGGACTATTACTGAGCCATAAAAAAAGATGAATTCTTGCCATTGGAAGAACAGAGATAGACCTTAAAGGGATTATGCTAAATGAAAATAAGGAAGAAGGAAGAAGAAAATAGATAAATACCATATTGATTTCACTCATTTGTGGAATATGAATTTTTTTAAAGATTTATTTATTTATGCATACAGAATTGGGGTACAGGCCAGAGATGCAGAGGTGGTGAGCGGCTTCACCAGAGACAGAGTGGGGAGCAGAAAAGGCAAATATACTAAAATGCACTGCTGAGGGGAGCAGCGGGAGGCCCAGAGG
>NW_004567109.1:15827893-15842676 GCF_000260355.1 Condylura cristata | reverse complement strand
GCAGCACTAATTCCATCCCAGCCAGGAGCTCACCCCATGGCACAGCCGACCTCTCCTCCCTGCCCGCTGCTCCCCTCAGCAGTGTATTCATTGTTCCGCCTGTACTGCTCCCCACTCTATCTCTGTGTATTCTCTTACCCCTGCACCTCTGGCCTATACCCCAGCTTTTATATGCAGAAATAAATAAATAACATAACTCTTTTTAAAAAACCAACAGCAGAGCAAAAGTAAACATGTAGACTTTGACAACAGAGTGGTAGGTACCAGAGAGCCATGGGGAGCATTGGAGCACAAGCAGAGGGCATGGTTTGTTTGTGGTGGGCGGTGACTGGCTCTGGGTAGCCGCTGTGGAGTGGTATGTAGAGGTGCTGAGCTGAGCAAGGTACACTGGGACCTATGCAGTGCTGTGAAGTGATGTGACCTCATAAAGTAATTAACTGATCAATTAATGCCAAGAAAATAAGACTCCAGGAAGTAGCAATGTCAGAGCTTACTTTGGTGAGTGGCTCTCAGGCTACAACCACTGGGAGCCAATGCTCCAGGAAGCCCCGGGATAATGTATGTTGAGGTTCTACAGTTTATTTCAGTTTTTCACATAGCTGCAAAGAATTGGTAGTGAGATTTCTTAGTTTGATAAATTGTATTATTGCTTTATCAATGCACACGTAATTGAGTCTCTTATTAAAAAGTGAAATAGAAATCAAAACATTTAGTACCTAGATAAAATAGTTCAGTAAGCAGAAACTGCAAAATCATGACCTCCACAGGGAGGAAAGGACAAGGTACAGTATCAAGGCTAAGCACCGCTGGGAGGCAAGTCTCGCTTTGAAAGCGGAGAAGTGGGCCCTCCCTGGAGCCCTGCACCGCTAAGCCAAACCGTGGCTGCTTCAGCGTGAGTTAGATTCCAGCCAGGGAGCTGACCCACATGGGCAGCAGACCTCTCCTGTCCCACCGCTGCTCCCCTCAGCAGTGTATTTCAGTGGATCTGCCTGTTCTGCTCCCCACTCAGTTTCTGGTGAACCCTCTCGTTACACTTCTGGCCTGAACCCCAGTTCCGTATGCAGAAATAAATACAATCTTAAAAACAAAAAAACAGAGAAGCTGTGGGATCAGAGGTTAAGGGATTTTCCCAATTAGCACATGAGGGCTCTTAGCAGCCTGACTCACCAGACCCTTCACCTCTTTTATCCAGGTGTTCCCTGCTATTCCTCATTCCCTGAGGAGCCTGAAGCGACAGGGAAGGGGAGATCACCAGACAGAGGTCTTGGGGAACACAAATCCAAAGCAGGTGTGACAGGGGAGGATCTACTTGTCATAAAAAATCTGGGGCCCTCCCTGGTAGCGCAGCGGGTTAAAGCACTGCACTAAGAAGCTAAAGCCACTTCCGCATGAGTTCGATTCCCGCCTACCCCGGAGGCGACCACATGGCGTGGCAGACCTCTCCTGACCCGCCTGCTGCTCCCCTCAGCAGTGTACTTCGTCGATCTGCCTGTTCTGCTCCCCACTCTGTCTCTGGTGAATTCTCTCACCCTCCGCATCTCTGGCCTATACCCCAGTTCTGTACAAATAAATAAATAAATCTTTAAAAAAAAAAAAAATCTGGATCATTGTGCTGTTTACAAAGACCTTTCTCTCCAAGACAATTCTCCCTCCGCCTGGAACACCAGTCTCCATGTGTAAATCGTCACTTAACTTGTCCTTGTCAGCAGTAAACTTGTCCATAGTAAATCTTCACTTAACTTGTCTTTGTCAGCAGTTTTTGCAACATTAAGCAAAAGGAAACTGACATTACCATAGTCTGATTGCTGTAAGTGAGAATTATATTCCTAGAGTGTTTTTCTGGTCACTTACATGAGCGTCTAAAAACCCAAAACACTTCTAATATCAAACATTCATGGGGGCTGGCCTGATGGCACAAGGGGTTAAGTCTCAGTGCTGTCAAGCTATCCAAACGGCAGTCTCCAGCAAGGGGGGTGACCCCCATGGCACAGCAGACCTCTCCTGACCCACCCACTGATCCCCTCTGCAGTGTATTTCAGTCAGTCTGCCTGTCCTGCTCCCCGCTCTGTCTCTGGTGAATCCTCTCACCCTCTGCACCTCTGGCCTACACCCAGTCCTTGCATGCATAAATAAATAAATCTTTAAAAATATATAAATACTTAAACAAATATTTAAAAACAACAACAATCATTCCTATTTCTTCATTTTCCAACCCACTTATTCCAGCTCAAAGTCAAGGGTGGCCCAAGCCTCTACCAGCATTGGGGCAGCAAGGCATGGTGTACCCCCACCCCACTCTCATTCCATGAGCTTAGCCTCACCAGTGAATCTCGCGTGCACAGCTTTGGGATGCAGGAGGAAACAGGAGCACCCAGAAAAAATTCACCCCTACATGGAGAGAATGAGCCAACTCCACACAGCAGTGGCCCTGCAGGGTTTAGTTTTTTTGTCATCAACATTATAACAAAACGATGTCGATGACACATCATCCAAGGACCTCTCTATACATTTACCAATGTGATGCAGTTAAGTCCACACGAGGGGAGCAAGGCTGGGATTCCCGGAGCGTCTGTCTGTGTGTCCGAGTCCCTGTGTGCAGACGGCGACGTGCCAAGACCGGGCTGTGTGTGGTGAGTGTCCCCATGTAATTGTGAGGGCGTAGGTTTTTACAAAATGTGAGTCCTACCTTTCTAATCTTAGTTTCACAAAGATTAAGGTAGCCAAAATAGTCTATCTCACAAGGTTAATAAATGAGGTCAGTAAAAAGAAAGTAAAAATTAAAGCTTTATGTAAGTTTCTCACTGATCGAGAGAACAGAGAGGAGGGAGGAAGAGAGAGAACCAAACTCAGGGACCCCTACAGCTCTTAGATTCCACCACAAAGGGCAGATTTTGGGGTTAATAAGACAGAATGTTTTCTTCTCCAAACTCAGAAATTCAAGGTTAAGTGCAGGAGTTTTGTGAAGTCTAGAGCTCCTCAGACTAGGATCTATAACACTGCTGGTCAAAAGTAAGGCTGCCCGCCCGCAGTCCACAGGGTACCTTGTGCCGAGTATGGTGGGGTCCCCTTTCCTAGGGTTTCAAAGCTGGAGAGTGGAGTGGGGCTAGATTTCAGTCTGGGCCCCTTCTTGCCCTTTTACAGTGCATACTTAGTTAAGTCTCTGATCAAAACTAAAATAGAAAGCAAAGTATTTAGGGCCCTCCCTGGTGGTGCAACGGGTTAAAGCGCAGCACTATGAAGCCAGCCACAGCCACTGCAGCAGGAGTTCCATCCCCAGCCAGGGAGCTGACCCACATGGCGCGGCAGACCTCTCCTGTTGAACCCGCTGTTCTTCTCCTGTGCTGCTCCCACTCTGTTTCTGGGGGATCCTCTCACCCCCACCCGACACCTCTGGCCTGCACTCCAGTTCTTATATGCATAAACAAATAAATTTTTAAAAAGAAAAGAAGATACTTAGTACCTAACTAAAGTCACTTAGTAGACAAAACATCTTTAGTAGACAAAAACATTGAAATCAAACTTCAAAGTGGCCCTGCTCATCTGGAGAGTAGATCAAAAAAGCTCCCAGAAGTGGGGAACTGGATCAAAAACGGGGTAGGGGGGAGGGAGGGAAATGCACAGGATTATGGTGATGGCACATGGGTAACTTGGTGATGGGAAACCCGCGGGGATTACAATTGAGATGAAAAAAAAAAAAATGAACAAAATGATGTAAAAATAAACTTTTGTAATAATAAAAAAAAAAAGCTCCCAGACTAGATTTTTTCAATCCCACTGTTGTTTAAGAATTATAACATGAGGTTTTCTGATTCCTGCCAATTATTTGCTTTCATCAATTCCATAAACATTATCTCACCTCGCTGGGCCTCAAATGTGTCTTGTCCCTTTATTAGAGAAAAATAATATCTTTTGCTCCTTAAACCATAAACTCTTCCTGCCTGGGTGTCTTGGACTAAGGCTGATGCTCAAGAGCAAGTGGGCTTGTGCCCTGCACACCATGGTGCTCCAGGCCACGGAGGGCAAAATCTGTCCGGAGTCCTTTAAGGCATTTTCTAGACGTTTTTTCTTTGGCCAAGAATAGCTTATTTTAAAAAATATGTATCTATTTATTCATACAAGGTCTGGGTATAGAACAGAGATGCAGGGGGTGAGAGGATTCACCAGAGACAGAGCAGGGAGCAGAACAGGCCGATCCACTGAACTACACTGCTGAGGGGAGCAGCGGGGGAGAGGAGAGGTCTGCTGTGCCACAGGGGTCAGCTCCCAGGCTGGGATGGAAGTCTTGCTGCAGTGGGTGGTGATAGGTTCAAAGTGCTGAGACTTAACCCTTGAACTACCAGGGAGGCCCAAGATTCGCTTATTGATAAAGTCTCACGGTTCAGGGAGGAGGCTTAGCCAGGAGCCACACAGCACTCATCACAGTGCTCAGGGGTCTAAGGCAGCAGCTGGTCAACAGTCCCCTGCCTGTAAAGCAAGGGTGTGTCCTGAGTTCTCTCTCTCTCTCTTTTTTGCATGTTCCTTTTTGATATGATACCTCTTTTGAACACTGTAAGTTTACAGAATTCACAGAGAACAGAAGATAGACTTTTCTTAAAGCGAAAAAGATGACTTATTCTCGCCAACCGAGAGACGTTTGAACCCAGAGCTGATTCTGTTAGTTAATTATTGATATAGACAACGGCCATAGAGTAATGCTATTCTAAATTATTTTTGACAGAGGCCCTCCAACCAGTCACTCTGAACCCAGAGATTGCCCCTAATGAGTCCTCCCTCTGCACCGTAGAGGCTTTATCACCAGGGCGCCTCCTTCCAACTTGGCAATCCACACTGCTTTATTAAAGTTTCTGGAAGTCTGAAGGTTGAAGAGGTTCAGCTCTCCATGCCCATATCACAGTGACCTAAGTTCACTCCAAGGCCTCCCGTGGGGTCTTTGGGCAGGTTATTAAACCTCTCTGAGGCCCTCTCTGGTGGCACAATGGGTTCAGTCTCAGCACTGTGAAGCCACCCACCGCCACTGCAGCACAAGTTCGATCCCCAGGCAGGGAGGAGACCCACATGGTGCAGCAGACCTTTCCTGCTCCCCACAGCATTCCACCTGTTCTGGCCCCCACTCTGTCTCTGGTGAATCCTCTCACTACACCTCTGGCCTGCACCCCAGTTCTTTTACACATAAATAAACAAATCTTTAAAAAAAAAACAAAACTCTCTGAACCTTAGTTCTTTCATCTGCAAAATGGGAGTGAAAGTAGGACCTGCAGCTAAGATTGCTAAGAGACTTCTATGTGATATATAGATGATCCCATACAATAAAGTGCTTAACATGGTGATAGGTAAATAGCAGAAAGTGAATACATGAGAACAACTGTTGCTTGAGGCCACATGGGTATTTCACTACACTGGACTTAGACATTTTCCAGATAGTTAAAATTATGAATCACTTTCAATTTCCTTCATGTCTTTTTTGGCACTTCCAGAGGCCACCTTTTCACTTTGAATATATTATTTACCTAAAATGGAAACTTCAGGGCCCTCCCTAGTGGTACAACATGTTACTAAAGTGTGGCACTATGAAGCTAGCCGCAGCTACTTCAGCACGAGTTCGATCCCCAGCCAGGGAGCTGAACCACACGACCTCTCCTGTCTCCCCGCTGTTCCCCTCAGTAGTGAATTTCAGTAGATCCTCCTGTTCTGCTCCCCACTCTGTCTCTGGGGAATCCTTTCATTTCCCCTGCACCTCTGGCTTATATCCCAGTCTGTATGAGCAAATAAATAAATCTTTAAAAAAAAAATGGAAACTTCAGTACCATATATGGAAAGTCAGTATCACCAGCCATAAATAGAAATCAGTATACATGAAAGTACTTATAATGTGCTACATAACCCACATTGGTGAATGTCCATTCATCGGTCCCCACAATCACTCACTTACATCACTCATGTGTCACCTTCTGGAAAATGCTGCACTATGAGACAGAACTTTGGACTTAGGCTTCTGTCTGGGAGTTAGAGGAGACACAGTTTTCTTAATTGGCCAATGTATGAACAAAAATGTAATGGGTACCTCTTATGTGCCAGGCTCTGATCTAGCGCTGGGGGCACAGACGTGAGCAATCGATGGTCCACTTAGCCCTACCCCAGCAACAGCGGTGGGTGTCCCTCTTTGGGGCCTCCGCCTTCACAGGAGGCCGTAAGTCCTGTCTTCCGTTTGCTGATCTGTTATGTCTGTGGCTCCCAACATTGACAACACAAAACAGCAACACTTGCCAGGAAGTAGCTTCTCAACATCACCACCATTACCCTTTCACTAAGTCCACATTTCTGCACGAACGCTGAGCTAAAACCATGGAAAACATGAGATAGATGTCCATGTACTGACATGAAAAGATACCCCAGGTATAGCAAGGCAAGGATGTTATAGGAACAAAATGTGACATAGAAGCCTATTTGCATTTGTATACATATGGGATTTTTTAAGCCTTCATTTGCATGACTTAATGTCACTCTCATAATAATCCTATGAAGTAAGTGCTATTATTACCCCATTTTACAGATGCAACCGCTGAGGTCCAAAAGTGGCATTGAGGCTGTAAAGCAATGCGTCTCAGGCCTCATAACAAACAAATAAGTGGTGGGACTTTGGTCTGGTTGCCTCTAGAGACTACCATGCTAACCGCTACGCTTTTTTCAGCAGTCATACATAGGAAAATCTAAAAGGCCTGCACCAGATGGCTCACGGTGAACACATCCCAGAAGTGAGATTGGAGAAAGCGGCACGTCTTGTTAATTTTGGTCTCAGAGTGGTGCGTGGGGCTGATCTCATGGTCATGAGACTGGAACAAAAGGCGGTGATAGCTACTCATCACTGACCTGCACTTCTGGCATTTCTGAACTGTTTGAAGTTGTAAAAACAGCCATGGGTTCATTTTGCAATTAAAACGTCAAAACAACAAAACCACCACCAACGCAAAAAAACTCTGCCAAGAAACACAATCAATTGAAAGCATCAAGCCCACAGCCAGCCCGAGGCCGCTCCTTGCCTGGGCCGGGTGGGGTTGGGACAGGCGAGACGGGGACACAGCTCTGTGGCCAAGAAAGCCGGGGGACACTGGGTTAGACAGAGTGAAACAGGTCTTTCTTTGGGGTAACTGCAGAGCTTCAACGGGCCATCACTGACAGTGAAGTTAATACCAGACAGTCTGTAGCCGAGGCCATGTGGGTTTGGCGCTGAACCCTCTTATTTCCAAGTGTGTCATGGGACAACTGTTCTTTAGAAGGAGTGTTGGAAATGCAGCCCCAGACACTCGACGTGAAGTCAGTGGTGAAGAGGCGACGTCCATGAATGATATCCTGTTTCCCCCTGCTGCCCAACTCACCCTCGAGCTCAGTTTCCCTAGCGTGGCTTTCACTGAACGGAGGTTGGCTTTGCCCATGAACTGGTGGGGGTTTGTCTGAATTTGTAGGGTCCAGCCCATGTTTTCCATGTAGTCCTTGCCTCTGCCTCTGAACAGACATGTCACATACATTTTCCAGTGGTGCTAGGATAGGGACTGTGTGTGCACATGTGCACATGCGTAACTGAGAGAGACGCCCTGCACAGACCCTCTTCTACAGCAGACCCTGTGCTCAGCCTAAATTCTCACACGCATACACAGGAAACAAGTGAATTTGCAAAGCCACGGCACAAGTGTGAGGGGCTGGGTGGTTCAGCGGCCTGCTAACATGCTCAGCGGGGTCATCTGGAGTGGAGTGCCCTCCCTTTGGGTCACCATTTCTAGGAGGAGAATGTTCCTACTCTCTGGTAAGGATCTACTGTGTGTCAGGCAGCACCCTGGTGCTTTCTTTTCTGAGTCCCCACAAGCACTCGCTAAAGGAAGGAGATATTATTGCTCCTTTACAGACAAGTGAATTCCAAGAGGTGAAGTTCAAGGAAATGGCGGAACCACAATGGTTCCTGGCTCTGTCTGACTCTGAAACACGTTCTTTACTCTACACCACACCATCGGCCCTCTTGCCGTTGGTCTTACTCAAAGCTCTCTATGCTCATGGCCCCCAAAGGACAGGATCCAAGGAGAGTGACCTGGGCATCATGTCCTGAGTACCCTCCAGATGGACCTCTGTGCTTCTCCGAATGGCCTTCTGGAAGCTCCAAGTCTGTGTCCTCAGGCCGTTGTCCTACCCATCACTTGGTGCTTTCCCTGCTATTCCTGAGCTCAAAGGCCAAGGGACGCTGGCTGCTTTATCTGTCAGCATGAGCCTGAAGGGGGGCGGCTTATGCCTGTCCAGAGAGAAGATGAGCCCCCCCTCAAATTCAGGCAGCATGTTCCAGGCCTCACAAAAGGCTGCAGACCTTGGAGCTGGGGATGGGACAGAGGCGGGAAAATGCTGACTGGATGGAAACTGTGTGTCAAGAAAAACTCCAATGGTGGAGGGTGAGGCAGGGGAACCTGGAAAGTCTGGTTCGGGGGGGACTCCCCCAGAAACTGAGGGCTGAGAGTTAGAAAGTGAGGGGGTGGGCAGGTAGCTGAATATTGCCTCCCTGAGCCTCCCCCTTCCTGGGGTTTGAGGCAGGAATCAGCAGGACCAACAGGCCCTTACCATGCAGCGGCAATGGGTGTGGGCTGGAGTGGGGGTGGGGGGACATTTGGTGCCGCTTGGCAGGGGCAGGAATGGCTTCTTTCCGTGTGGAAGTTCAGTCATTCCTTGCCCAGGGTCAACTGCACCCTGTTTGGGGTAAAAATAGCCCTTTTCCCATCATTCTCTCTCTATTCAACTTCCCAGCATCCGGTCAGGTACTTCCGCCCTGGAGGCCCTATCCCAGTGGCAAATATCCGCTCACATATCCCAATGGGAGGGGTCCTCCTTCTTGCAAGCACTGCTGGTCACTGAGGCTAAAATCTCTTCTCACGTGTCCATCCGGATGTTCTGGGTGACTCCCCTCTAGTTCTCTCACAGATCTTATGTTGGAGCTTGCTCAGCAGTTGGAGGGTTGCAGGTCTCCTGACTGGAGCCTTCTATCCCTGCTCCATGGGGCAGGGCCCCACAGCCTAGGTTGTTACCCTCTTCCAGGGCCTGATCCCGCCACTGCCTTGTTCAGGGGTCTCGGAAGGCAGTGTCTGGTCCTCACTGGCCTCAAGAGACCCATCCATAATGGTACGAGGCTCTCGACTTAGGGATTTCTAGAGGCCTTTTTAATACTTTTTAATTAATGCTTCTCCGAGAAAAATGCTCCCAGTGAGGTGGCAGCAAGGCAGAGGCTGCAACCAACATCCGAGAAGGAAAGCGAGTCCCGATCGCTCTGCATCCCTCCTACCTGGCCCCCAGCAAGCTTCTTCTGTCTTCCAGTCCGAATACCCAGAAGCCTGGTCCCACGCCAGCCGGGCCCACTGCGGTGATATCATCCCTCCCGGCCCGCGTCCCAGCTCCCAGTGCTCCTTACCTGCCCAGCCCAGGAGGCCTCTGGCCCCATTCACATGGTCCTCCTGGCCTGGCCTGGCTGCCCAGACACAGTTTCAGCTCCCCTCACCGTCGTAGCCACCGCCTGTCTCCCCGCGCCCACGTCCCACCCTGACTTCCTGCCTCCTCCTAAGGGCTCTGCAGCCAACCGGGCCCCAGCGGCCCAACCACAAGCCTCCAGCACCCTGAGCTTCCTGCCGCCATAGCCCCCTGCCCCTCAGCTCCTGAGGGTCCAATACATGCTCAGGCCAGGTTCCCCCTCAGCCTGAGAAAGACCTTTGGAGGCGAAGGGAAGATACCCGGACAAGGGCAACATTTAAACCCCCATGAACAGGGGATTTACAGGGAAATGCAAATTGTACTGTGGTCACAGTGTGAGAGCTGAGTGACCCTTACGTCACAGTTTGGAGGCGAAAGTCCAAGAGGGGTCAATGTCCTTGTGAAGCAGGTGGACATCAGAACACCTTTATTCTATTCAGACATCAGGCTAACTCCGTCCTCTAGCTGGCAACTGAACAGTAGCCTTGTCCTCTCAGGGCACAGGACCAGAGATGTATTCTGGTCAGGGGGTAGGCTGCCACCCCTCTGTGGACAGAGGGCTGGACAACAGGCTGTTGAAGGAAGGAGGCAGGACAACCCCATGTTCTCAAGAGGCCTCCACTGTGAGCTAGAAGGCTGAACATCATCCACGGGAGAGCAGGCAGCACTTTTAAGCCAGGTGGAGACAAGCTCATGGCCCTGTGAGAGGTGAGGCTGGCACCATATCTTGCGACAGGTGCAAGACAGAACAAACACTCCTGCCCAAGCACCCAGGTGCAGGCAGCTGACTGGCAGGACTTTGTCTTGTAAGCAAGAGGCAGGGACTTTGTGATCAGCAGCCAGCAGGTCAAGAATGTCTCTTTCCTCTGGGGCTAGACTGAGGGTGGCCTCACAGGCTAAGGCCACGAGTGTTGTGAGGAAATCCAGATGGCTTCTGTCAGCCCCAGGAGCTGGGCCTTGACCCCACCCAAAGGAAAAGTATAAATGCGTCACCACCATCACCACCTGGCTGAGTTTAAACTGAGTGAGCAAGTTGGGGGAGGGGAACCCGCAGAGCATTGTTGGGGTTTATGGGGTGGAAGCTGATGCTGTGTGCACCTCAGCTGCGGAGGAAAGGGGGGAGACAGGAAATAGGGGGGAGAGGAAGCCAGAGTTGGAAAGTCAAAGAGTAACACAGAAACAAAGACCCAACAATATAAAGTAAAAAAAAAAAAAAAAAAAAAAATCTATAGAATGACAGACTCCAGGCGCAAGTTCTAGCTCCTTGGTGCAAACCTCAGCACGCCACACTGGTCTCACCCGACACTGCAAATACCACTAGTGATCACAATGCTAAGCACTAGTTCAAACTTGTTGGGTATTTACTGTACATTATCTCACTTAAGACATATCCAGCTACTTTTGTAGAGGAGAATTAGCATTTCCATAAAGAAGGATTCTGGGTTAAGAGACCTCCTCAGGGCCCTCCCTGGTGGCACAGCACTGCAAGCTAGATGCAGCTGCTTCAGTGTAAGTTCGACCCCCAGCCCCGAAGGTGACCTACATGGCATGACCGACCTCTCCTGACCCGCCTGCTGCTCCTCTCAGCAGTGTACTTCATTGATCAGCCCATTCTGCTTCCCGCTCTGTCTCCGGTGAAGATTCTCATCACCCCTGCACCTCTGGCCTGTACCCCAGTTCTGTATGAATAAACAAATAAAGAGTTTAAAAGAGAGAGAGAAAGAGAGAGAGAGAGAGACTGCCTCAAGGACAAATAAAAAATAAAAAGAGCTGGTTTTGAGCCCACGTCTGCAGATCCTGCATTTTCCAGCAGCCATTTACCTACGTCGCCTTCCGTGGGGGAGATGCAGCAGATGACATACAGAGAAACTGGGCCTGAATAAATGACTGCGGAGGCCTTGATGGAAAGCAGAAGGGGCATTTATTGAGGAGCCTGGGGCTGTGTGCTCCTCCCCTTCTTCTCAAGCTCCTCTTTGCTCCCCCCACCCCAAGCTGGGGCAACAGTGTAGGGACAGTGTGCTGGGGCTTTATGCTTCCAAAGAAGCAGGGTTGGCCCATCCACCCAGCCTTTCCTCCGACTCGCCCGACCCCACCCACCTCTGCGGCACCCCTCTCTTCCACCTTCCCAGCAGGACTAGGGAAGGGGAAGTGAATGACTGAATGTCCCAGGAGGCAGGCAGTTGCCACTTAACAGAGGGTGAAGCGCCGCGCACTGATGTTCATTCGGGTGAGGCCGAGATGCCGCAACGGCGGGGCCAGCTCCAGTTCCAGTTCGGCCTCATCCAGCAGCTCCTGGTGCAAGTGACAGGCTTGGTCCACCTTCAGCCGGTGCAGCTGGGCCCGCAGCCTGAGCAGCTGTGCGGCCAGCTGCCGGTCTTGAGCCTGCATCTCCTGCTGTAGCCGAGAGGGGGCGTAAACCTGTCTGCCCAGCCCGCAGAGGTCTACTCGCTGGGTCTACTCACTGGGTCTACTCGCTGGGTCTACTCGCTGGGTCTTTCTGGAGGGGGGACTGTGTTCTCCCCACCCCTTCTCACAACCGGATCCCTACCCAGCTCTCAAACTGGAGTTCCTAAAACCAAACGAAGGGCCATTGTTAAGTAAATACGGGTGCAGGGCGCCTTCCAGATCAATCCAGTGACTCTCCAACAGGAAGCCTGGACATTGATGTATTCGCACATGTCATCTATTCAATATCTGCCCCTCAAATTCTGCTTTAGGCATGGAGAGTGTATCTTTTCCCAATTTACTGTATTTTGGGGTACACAATTCCCAGAGTAAAGGAGGCCATACCTTTCCCCCGACCCCATAATTGGTGGCCTCCACAGACAGAAGTTCTGTCCCTTGAACCGCAAGAGCACAAACAAGGTCAGCAGTTTTTGGGGATCCTTCTTCAGCAAGCTTTGTCAAAAAAACACACTCAAGTTCATTCCTGGCCCTCAGCTCCAGCACACAGCCACAGGAGGGGGTGTCCATTCTCATCTCCTCCCCACACCCTAAAGAGGACTGACCCCGAGGTCCACACTCACCAGCTCCTGTCGAAGCCACTCCAGGGCAGAATCCATCGAGTCAAAGCCACAAATGGCCCCAAGTCCACCTGACCCAGGTTTGGCTTGGACCCTGTGCCAGGCCTGGCTCTGGACCCGGGCTGTCCACTCCAGATACGAGGGCCGCCGTGTCTGCAGCTGCAGCTTGGCCGTCAGAGCCTTCACACAATCCAGGCTCTCTCCCTCCTCCTCATCTTCTTCACCGGCTGCCTGGAATTTCAGTGACCCCAAGGACATGGTGGGCTTGGGCTGAGTGATAGGGCAGGGCTAAAGCTCTGGAAATAGGAAAAGGTTAGCAATAGTGCCCAGGAGAGGTGGCAGGAACCAAGGGTAAAAGAAGTGTGCCAGGGAGCTTGCAAAGAAAGCTGACGGTGAATGCTGAAGGTGGGTCAGGGAGCTGAGTTAGGGAGGCTGGGGAGTAGATGGGTGTGGGAGGCTGAGCGTGCAAGGGCTGGAATTTTCCTGGCTGCTAATCTGGGAGCCACGTGATGCCCATCCGGGTGGGGGCAGGAGGGACCCTGCTCCTCTGGCTCCTTGAATCAATTTTATTGTCTTTGCCCAGAAGGAGACACCCAGTTTCCAGAAAGGAAGTTACTCCAGGATAAGGAAAGCATCATCTCCACCAGACTTGGCCCTCTTCCCAAGACCCAAGTTAAAGGAGTAAGGAGAGGACAGGAGGCTGATGAGAGGCCCTGTCCTCACTCATGACACTGGCCCTTTAGTAAGGCAATAGAATCCAGAGCACTGACTTGGGAGTCAGGAGATTCTGATTCTAGTTGCTGGTTCCAAGAGGCCTTGGACAAGTCACTGACTGTTGGGAAGTTGGATGCTTTTAAGTTTTATTCACAGGACTCCAAATTCCCTTGGGAAACCCTTCAAGACTGCTTGTCAGCTCTGGGTTGGCTCCTATACCTCCCTCTCCCAAGCCTTCTCAGGGCTTCAACCATAGCAGTTCCCCTTTTTAAACTTTGTATTAAAGTATAACATACACCCACCTGTAATTGAACACATTTATATAACCAGCACCAGATTAGGCAATTACCTGCATCGGGAGGCTTCCTTTGTGTTTGTGTGTCCTGAGGGTAATACTACCCTCATTTCTTTTAAGATATAGTTTTTATGCATACAAGAACTGGGGTGTAGGCCCGAAGTGAGAGGATTCACCAGAGATAGAGTAAGGAGAACAGGTAGATTTACTGAAATACACTGCTGAGGGGAGCAGAGGGCGGGACAGGAGAGGTCTGATGCACCATGTGGGTCAGCTCCCTGAGCAGGGATTGAACTCATGGCACAGTGACTGGCAATAACTTCATAGTGCTGTGCTTTAACCCCTGTGCCACCAGAGAGCCCGCTACTACCCTGGTTTCTGACAGCAGAGATTAGTTTTGCCTCCATATACTTTCCAGTGGTCTCTGACTTTAGCATACATAGGCAATTCCTTGGATGGTATTAAAACAGACTGCTGTTTCATCCTCCTGTAATTTACCAGTTTAAATTCTGTCTCTTGCCAGACTGAAAACCCTATGGACAACTGACCCTTCCTCAGTCTCAACACCAAATATAGGGTCAGTGTAAGAGCATTCCACACTTGGTCAGAGGATGAGCTGACCTGGACTGGGAGACACCTTCTAGCAGGGACTTCCAGCTGTGCTGGAAAGGGTGGGCACTGGTGCTTGTATTTAAGGTAGACCAAGGAATCCCTTCCCCTGCACATAGCCTCACAGGCAGGGAAGGCAGCAATTTCCTGTTTCATACCCACTTTTTCCACACAGGGGAAGAGATTGTTACTCTACTTTATTTATTTATTTATTTATTTTAAACAATATAATAGTTTATTTTTACATCATTTTGTACATTTTTTTAAATCTCAATTGTAATCCCCGTGGGTTTCCCATCACCAAGTCACCCTGTGCCGTCACCATAGTCCAGTGCATTTCCCTCCCCCCACTGTTTTTGATCCCATTCCCTACTTCACCCCCACAAAATGTCTCTGGTATATGGCTGTTCATTATTCTTATTATTTTCTCACCTTGTTCATTATACTCCTGCTATGAGCAAAACCATCCAGTATTTTTCTTTTTCTTTCTGGCTTATCTCACTAAGCATGTTCTTTTTCAGCTCGATCCAAGTTGCTGTGAAAGGCATGTGTTTCTTCTTTTTGGTTGCTGAGTAATATTCCATTGTGTCTATGTACCACATCTTTTTAATCCAGTCATCTACTTTTGGGCATTTGGGCTGCTTCCATGT
>NW_004567109.1:15739493-15827413 GCF_000260355.1 Condylura cristata | reverse complement strand
CACCACCTGCTGCTGTCGTCAGAGTCCCTGGAGACTCCGGACCTGCGGCCGCAGCAGCTGCCTGGTGTCAGCTCCACCCAGAACTGGTGAGACGTGACCGGGGTATCCCCGGAGTTAGGGCGCGTGAGGTCCCCGGAGTTAGGGAGCGTGAGGTTCCGCGGGGAGAGGAGAAAGGCAAGCGCAATTGGACGCAACTGGATCTTGTGCCCCTCTTAGATGCCCGTTCGGAGAACTTGCTTCTCCTCGGTTGGAGGCGGGCGGGGACACTAAGCAGCCGCCAGACCAGCCCCGGGGTCTCGGGTGGCTCTGGCACCATCACGTTGCGCTGTAAGGACCTGCGGGTACTGCACACCGAGGGCATGGGAGCGAGCTGGACACGTCCCCTCCCCTCCATCGAGGTTGTATACCCGAAGTCCTTAAGCTACCTCTATCTAGTATCGTTGGTGTAAACCGGGGCTGCCGCGCCAAGGTGCTCAGTACTGCGAACGAAGGCAAGGGGATGCGCTGCGGCCAGCAATACCGGGTGAGGCGCAGCGATCTGGCGATCGCGCCTTCTGCGGTGGCGCCCGCTTCCGCCCGGCAGGCGGCTTTCCAGCACTCAAACGCTACCACACTCCCAGCGGAACCGCGAGTCCCGCCCCGTCCCCGGCTCGCCCTGGGATCCAAAGGGTCTCTCCGTGCTGTATCCACCCATTTGCCAACACCCCCTCCCCGCCAACGCCCACCCCCACCCCACCCCCGCTCCAGCCCTGGGCTACCGCCCTTTCCACGCAATCCCGCCTTCTCCGGTGATCCGCACCCGTTGCCAGTTTCGAAGTCCCGCCCTCCGCGGTTGTGGGTCTCTGGGAGCCTGTTCCCTTCATTCAGGACCCACCCACTTTCTACTTTTCTGATCTCTGCACCCTGCACCCACAACCCACCCAGAGACCGAGGTCCGACCCCCTACGAGTTGCACACTTATGGCCCCTGCTTACTCTGGACGGGCTGCAGTTCTAGATCCTATCCCCAAGTACCTTAGTCTGGGGGGCTACAGCTGGAGAAACTGAGTCTCAGTACGCAGGTGCTGCTGCTCTCCTGCCAGCTCCTGGCCGGGGTGCAGAAGCAGCAGCCGCACTGAGGATGAGTTACTACAAGCTGTCCTGGCTGGTGCGAGGCTTGGGGTCTCAGGTTCACCATACAGGGGGTCTGAGGACCTACAGAGTGAAAGCATGGAATAGCCTGGCACCGGGCCTGGCAGCTTGTAGGCACACAGTGGTACAGTGGTCACTATTTTTTTTGGGGGGGGGAATGAGGGGGTTGGCTTATGCATAAGCTCCCATTCTCTCCTCAGATTGAGATGGGGTAGGAGGCCCCACTCCCACCCCATCCCTGCCATTTTCACCAACTCATGGATCATCCAGGTGAGACTCCCTTGTCTCACCTGTTTAGCTCCCACTCCCCCATCCTTCCTATCTAGCCTTTCTCCTGGAGGCTTCTTGGCTTAGTCCTCTCTAGTTAGACTTCTAGTGGCTAACCTGTTTTTTCCTTTCCATGTACTCTTTGAACAGCTTCCTCTCAGCTCTATCTCCACTTCCAGCAGCTGATTTTGAATTTACCAATCCAGACCTGTCCATACCCATACTGAATTTTTCTCTTCTGCTCATGCAAGTCTCTCTCCTGCATATTTATGCTCTGCACACCTAGTGAACTTTGCTGCCAGACCCACTTCTCAACTGGCCTGCCCAGGTCTTTCCAGGCAAAGCTAATTGGACCCCTTGAGCACTAGGGCTTTGTCTCATTCCTGCTTTATGCTATTACAGGGTTTAAGGCTCTGACACTAACTTACGAGAAAAAGGTGCCCCAGGATGGCTGTCACCTTACTGACCAGGGGGCACAGCCCTACCCCGGAAGGCACAGACGATACTCTCAACAGATGCCTGCGTGAAGGGAAAACTCGAACACCCTCCTGTAGTCTGTGCTCAACCAGCCAGAAGAGCAGCCCAAAGTCCGGAGCCCACTCTACGTTCTCAACCCAACGGCCACCTGGCCCCGAGTGGAGCCCCAGGCCTTGAGACTAACTGCCCACTCCACTTTCTTTCCTAGAGGGTCTACTCTGTTTGGCTTCCTGACCTGTCTTCCTCTACCTCAGGTCTGTGTCTGCATTCGATCTGCCCTACTGAACCCTGAGGGAGCAAGGGAGAAGTGGCACTAACAGAAAACGAGAAGACAGACAGCTCTCAGCCAACAGCCTCCAAGCTCAGCTCCAACTCTTTTGAGTGCTGGCCCCTCCGATAGTGGCTGCGGTGTTCCTGACCCTCTTCAGGCCTCCCAGCACCCTTGAACCTTGATGGTAACTGCAACCCAGCCTAGCCCATAATACTGAAGCTCAAGGTTTGCAGTGACCAAAGTGTAGAGAGAAAGTCCAGACAATAAAGGTATCCATGATTGGTATCAGCTTGCCAAGGGAAAATGGTGAAATAAGACCCCACAAAATACTGACCAGAAGCCAATTATTTCCAAACTAATTTATTTCTTGAGTCCAAAACCTTCTGTGATCCCTGGTCCTGACAGGAGATCCAATTTCTTAAGCCTCAAACTCAAATTCAAAGTACTGTGGGTCGAAGTAGTGGATGCGGACATAACCATCCTCTCCACCGCTGCTGTAGCTGGAAAGAGAGAGCCAGAAGCCTGTCAGATGCCTGCTTGGGGAGAGGCAGGCCTGAGGGCGGGGGGCTGGGCAAGGGCAGAGACTGGGCCCAGGTTGAGCTCAGTCATACACCAGGGCCTACCTCTTGCCATCAGGATGGAAGGCGACACTGTTTATCGGCCCAAAGTGACCCTTGACTCTCCCAAACTCTTCTTCAAAGGCCAAGTGGAAGAACCTGGCAAGAAGGGACAGTTAGCCCACTCCTCCTCTCCTTCAAAACACTCCAGAGATACAATTCCCCAACTGCAAACTTGGGGTAATCGGATAAGGGGACATGAGTGTGAAGTTGAAGCCCAGGAACACTGATGGCCAACACCAGCCTGGACACCAGCTAACACAGCCTACCAGGTGCTGGCTGTTCTAAGGCTCCACAGCCATCAACGACCTTATCTCACTTGTGTCACTTTATGAGGTAAGCACATGCCCACCAGCCCCATTATACAGCTGGGGGTAGGTAGGCACAGAGAAATGCAACGTGTCTAGGGCTTCCACTGAGTCAAGAGCGCCTGCTCTCATTGCTCCCGTCAGTCTCACTGGAAGGCCCCAAATCTGGCTGCCAATGAAATAAGGGAAGTCTGTGTCCTGGTTTGTGTCCAGGATGAAGGCCATTCCATGAGGTTTCAGTCTGGAAGAGCCTCTTCTCCCTTTACCTGGCCTCAAACTTGCCAATCCTCGTAGAGGTGGTGGTTACGTCCATGGCCTCCTGACCGCCGCCCAGCACCACCTGAAGGACAGAAGACATCCTGGACAGGCCCAACGGGCAGGCAAGTCCATTTTCTGCCCCCACCCCATGTAAGCTTCCGCTACACCCCACGTCAGCTGGAAGGACACTACGGGTAGGGGATGAGCAGTTACTGCACTACCTGCTGCGTGTCCCCTTGGGCTTCCCCATTATCCAGCTTGGCAGCTGATCAGCGACTCTGCTCACCACCGGGTACCTTCCCCACCCAGGGTTTGTAGCTTAACCGCCAGACAAACACCTGGACCCTGGAAGCATCTGCACACTTCCGCAGGAAGTGGAAGTAAGGGCCCCTTACATGGTCATAGTTGGGAGAGAGGGCAGCTGAGTTGACGGGGCGTTCTGTCCGGAAGGTCTTCTGGTGTTCGAGGGTCGTGGAGTCAAAGAGCTGAAGAGAGAAGATGGGAAACACCTGTGAAAGGAGCTTTCTTGGGGGAAGTCAGGCAGGTGAAAGCTGTGCAGAGGGGTGGCCGTCAGACCTCCGCCCGGGCTCACCTTGGCCGTGTTGTCCTTGGAAGCAGTGACAAACATGGTCATGTCCCTGGATAACTGGATGTCATTGATCTGCCGGGAGTGCTCCTTGACATTCACCAGCACCTCTCCAGACTGGGAAGGGAGAAGCGAAGCTCTGACCCGCTGCTCAGCCAAGCTTCCCTGCTGTCTTGTCCCAGCGAGGGGCGGGGGCTGGGTTGGAACTGCCCAAGTGTCCCCTGAATCAGCATTTACTCCCCCAAGCCCAAGTCTCTGTATTAACTTGGCCCAGCTGTACAAACTTCCTAAACATCTACAAGAACACATGCTCTGATGACAAACCTGTGGACCTAGGGATTCACCATCATGGGATGGCAGAGATGCTTGCATTCATTCCTTCTTCCAACACATACTTGCCAAGCATGGTGCTAAGCACAAAACAGCAGCTTATTTCACTTAATCTTCGCAATAACCCTACATAGTGGCTATTTTAATGGAAAAATCCCAAAAAACTAAAGTTCAACGAGGTGTTGTGACTGGCCGGGCACATACCTAAAAGGCAGAGAGCCTGTGCTCTTCCCTCCCAGGTGTCCATCACACGAGGACAGCTGTAGGTCCCTCTTTGTTAGGCCTCCTTCAAGGGCCACTCCATCTCCTGATTTCCCTTCCCAACAAACCACCCGACACACTGTAGTAGAAGTGGTAGCAGTGTTACAAGGCGGTTCTTAAAAGCACTTCTTAGTCGCTCTTTCTGGAAAACAAGATTCCAAAAATCCCACTGCCAGGAGTCATGTGAGGGGACAGGACTGTGTCTGAGACCCTTGTGATGGGCACCTGGCCTGTGCTCTCTAAACACTTCCTTTTTAGGAAAGATTTGTTATTGGGCCCTCTCTGGTGGTGCAGCAGGTTAAAGCATAGCACTAAGAAGCTAAAGCCCTTTGGCATGAGTTCAAGCCCCGCTCCGGAAGTGATCCCACATGGCGCGGCAGACCTCTCCTGACCCGCTGCTCCCCTCAGCAGTGTACTTTGTCAGCCTGCTCTGCTCCCCACTCTGTCTCTGGTGAATCCTCTCACCACACCTGAGCCTCTGGCCTGTACCCCAGTTCTGTATGCATACATAAATAATCTTAAAAAAAAAAAAGATTTGTTATTTATGTATGCATTCTGGGGTGCAGGCCAGACATGCAGGGGAAGGAGGTGAGAGGATTCAACAAAGACTGAGTGGGGAGAACACGCAGATCTACTGAAATACACTGCTGAGGGGAGCAGCAGGTGAGACAGGAGCAGTCTGCTGCCCATGTGGGTCAGCTTAATGGCTAAGATCAAACCTCATGGCAGTGGCTGTGGATGGCTTCAGAGTGCTGCGACTTAACCCCGTGCGCCTCCAGGGAGGCCTTGTAAATACTCTTACTGGAGAACTAAAAGGCCTGCACTGTCTTTCACCCATAGCAGACTCTCAGGAAACTATATGTTTTACCTATCTTGTAGAAAGAATGTTTTCTAGTGTCCTAGAAATGCAGAAAGATGTCCTGGAATGATGTCATGGAAGGGTCATGAGGTGGGACGAATCTGACTCCCACATTTCAGGGAAGCAGCGCCAGCGCCTTGCCTGGCCTATCTGGCAACGCAGATCAGTCTGCTGGCATGAAGCATCTCTAAGCCTGGACCTTGCTTCCCGTTCCCTTTCTGCAGGTGGCCTGGTGCCCTCGGGCCATCAGTGCTTGCTGAGTGACTAGTTTTTATGGCCTGCATTCTAGCATTCCCCGGAAACACAGGCACCCAAACCTGAAACCTGAAGGACGTAACCTCCCCCTACCCTCTCTATCCCATAACTGTCACTGTCAGATTGTGACAGTGGCTACTGCCTAGTTCAGGTCTGTTCTACAAACTATAGCCTGCAAAAGATAACCATGTACCAAGGCTACCAGCTTCTAAGTCTTGAAAAATGTACTTGAAGCCCCTCCCCCTCTGCGACAGAGGGCACTTTCTGCACTTGGCTGAGGTCTCTATGGTGGCACGATGTGCAAGCTGACATGGGTGGGCTGTGAGTCTGCCTACCCTGGGACAGGGCACATGTCCCATTCACTTTGTCCTCAGAGCCTAGCCTCAGGCCTGGCAGTCAGTGGGAGCAGGAAAATGCTTCATCGTGGTCATTAATAATGTATCCTGAGACCTTGTGACAAGTTTTCCAACATCCGACGTCATTTGACAAAGAGGCTCCGTGAAGTTATACAACTTGCCCAAGATCACACAGGGGGCAAGTGGTGAAAGGTGCCTTCCTGCCCCTGAGCAGTAACTGCCCCTCAACCCCCCATGGGGAATCGCTCCAGCGGTCTCAGGCCCCACCCACCCCTTACCTTGGCACTGTACTGGTTGAGCTCCCCGCTCTCGTGGCCTGCAATGATGCACTCCCCCAGGGGGCCCCAGACAGCGCTGGTGATCTTGGAGTCATTGCAAGGGATCTTCATGTAGGGCTCGTTGCTGTCTGTGCGCACAGCAGATGTCAGGTCCTGGGCCCTGGCGCCGCTCCCTTCCCCTGAACCTCCACCCTGGCCCCAGCCCTCACCGATCTGGCTTGGGTCGCGCAGGTCAAAGAAGCTCACAAAGCACTGGTAACCCATCTGTTTGTCTGTGGAGAACATGATGATATTGCCGCCAAAGTCAAAGCCACAGGTCCGGACAGCTGAATTGGTCTTCAGTAGGGCAAGCTGCTTCCCTGGGAAGACGCGGAGTCTGGGTTACTCCTTGCCCATCGCCAGCTGGGGGAGGAACTCTTCCTACCTGCCCAACATCAGTTCTGTCCTCCTGCTAGTAAGCCTGCCCACCACCCTCCTCTTCTCTGTGCCTCTCATCTTGTGACACCTTCCCACAGCCCCTCCAGAGATATCCCGCTAATGTGACACAGCAATGTCTTCCCCTCAGAAGGCGCCCTTCACAGCAAAGGCTGCGTCCCCAGGGCCCAGCAAACATTTACTGAAGAGAACAGCTTAATACAACTGCCATCTTCAGCTGCAGCAGTTGCTACCTGAACTTGCTAAAGCAAAACTCTCCAAAGTAAACACAGACCATACTCTGGAGCCCCCGCAGCAGACAACCCCCATGGCGTGTGCGCCCTTCGGAACAAAGCCACGCCTCTGCTCTGGGCAATCACAGGCTGCCTGGCCCTAGCCTCCTCATCTTCTCCTCTACTGCATTCCCCATGAAGCAGGAATTCCCTCCACATCAGCTGACTTGGACACGACACTTGCTGTGCTTTCATTCCCGCATGGGCCAAGGCGGTGACCTCGTTCTCATCCTTTAAGCCCCAGCTCATATGACATTAATCTTGGGAAACCTTTCTGGGCTGCTCCCTCTGCACTCCAGAAAATTAGCTGCCCCCTTCCTGGCCCCCACGGTTACCCCACGCTTTCTCTAACATGCTTTGCCGCCTACTGTCGCACCTCTTTTCTGATTTCTTTCCTATTTTCTTCCACCTTTTGCTTCTTGCACCAGGGAACCTCTTTGGGTTTATCTAACTCCCTCGAATCTGTTCACCTCAACAGTATATTGTAGGCCCTCAGTATATTGCTGGAAAAAATGAATACCCAGGCTTACCTGTTTCACAGTCCCACAGACGACAGCTGTTGTCAGCTGAGCCGGTGAGGACATGTTTGGTGTCCCCTGAAGAGTGTTAAGAAACATGACCAAGTTGACCTGAGCCCTTGTCTTCTTGGGAGCCCAATGGAACCACCTCCCCGATCAGGTCTGAGTCGCCTTTCTTCCTCTCTTGCCCCAGAGCCTTCTCATCCCCTCATTCAGGAACTTGTCCTGACAGTTCTACTGCCAGTGAATGGACTAGGGAGCAATTACACATTATTTTCCAGAACCACAAAACATGCCAAATTCCCAACCTCCAACTCAGCAGCCCCTCCAACATGGGCAGACCGCAGCAGCAGGGACTCCAAGGAAAGACAAGGATACAGTCGGCGTCCACACACCACACAGCTCCGGTATGGCCCGTGTAGGTGCCCAGCCTCTCGCCATTTACAGAGTACCACACATTGACGATCTGCAGGAGTCAATGAAAACGTGACAGGATGGCCCTCATCCAGCAAAGCAGCGGCCTACTTTACCCTCAGCAGGCTTTAGCCAGGCCAGATTCTGCCTTCTCCTGCTCATCTCAGGAAACAGCAGGTTGCTGGCGAAAAGCCCAACTCCTAGCTTTTCCTCCTTGTTGCAGGTAAGCGACAGAGGAATCAGGAGGCTTGTTAAAGTGTCCATTTGCCAATGTACCAGCCCTCCTCCAAATTCCTAATCCCTCGAAAGAATAAAACATTGTTGTGCCAGTCTAGAAAACCAGCAGCTAAGTGTCCTGTAAAAGTGGAGGCAGTGGCAATATGGTGGGAGGGAAGCAGGTTCCAGTCCCTGCTCAGTACCATCTCAAATACACTGCTTCTCCTCTCTGAACGTCAGCTTTCCCAACGGTAAACAGCCCTGACAATCATGCCTTCTTCAAGGGATAGCTGTGAGCTCCAATAAGATGATGTATGAAGAATTTAAATATAAATAACACTGATGAGGCATTTCTGTGCCCTAGGTACTGTAATAAGCAACTGATGTGCACCACCCTGGTGAAGCCTAAAGACAAGCCCATGAAGAAGACAATGTTAGTAGCCATATTTTATAAAAATACAAGTGTAGAAAGGTGAATTAATATACCATTGTCACACTACCAGTGGGTGCAGGAGTCAGAATTTAAATCAGGTTTGTCTGGTTTCAGAGCTCCAGCTTTTAACCATTAGAGCTCATTTCCTCCATATGGAGAGGCTGTCACTGAGTGGCAAGTGGGGCCCAGAAGGACAGACTGAAATGAGACCCGGGCCACCTTCGTTAAGTCCTGTGTCCCATGCTGTTCATGGGCCTGCTTTCCCTTCTACAGATGTTCTGTACCCCTGTCTCGGTATAAAGTCTTCCCCAGAACTGTCCCCTTCCGGCCCCCTGGACGAGCTGACCCTCGTCCCCGCCATCCTTCCATAATGCTTTTCTTCTCTCTGGCTACTCTCTCCTACCAATGGGGTCATTACCCACCTTTTCATATAGAAGGTTCTCACCCACCTACCCGCGGGGTGGGGAGTCCTCTGGTCCCTCTCTGATGGCAAAATTGGCTTTTCCACCACTGCCCAGACAAAACCAAAACTTGCCCCGGGCCCCTCCCGCCCGCCCGCCCGCCAGCCCCGGCCGACGCTCACGGGGTCCTTGGCCACGGTGAAGAGGAGGTCTCCCTCGCGGTTGTACTTAATCTGCGTTATGGACCGCTCATGGCCCTGCAGCAGGATCGGCTTCTGCGGGCAGAGGAGCAGCGTGTCAGAGCCCCGGGCCGGCCCCCGCCCCAGCCCAGGCCCCCCAGCTCAGGGGAACTCACCATCCCAGCGGTGCAGAGAGGAAGGCGGCAACGTGACAGGACCGGAAGAGGCTGGGAGCAACTTCCGGATCGCGGATCCCGCCCCCTCGTTCCCGGAAGTAGAAGGAAGCGGCGTTGCTATGGCGGCGTCTCTCGGTGGGTAGGCGGTCCCGCCGCTGAGGAGATTCCCAACCCCCAGCGGGCTTCATTTCCCACCCCTCCTACACTGCCTAGCGGTGACCGCCGCTCCAACCCCAAAAGGGGTCCGTCTCCACGCCCTCCGTGCTCTGCGCCACCCAGCGTCGCGCTCGGGCATCGGAGACCGGAGGGTGGCGAGGGTGGCTCACCAAGGTCGGCGTCCTGAGGGCCCAGCCGCGAGGGAGGCCAGCTGAAGGCTGGGTCGCGGGGGAGGCGCGCGGGGGTGAGGAAGGGTCACTCGAGTCTCCCTCCAGGGCAGGTGCTGGCTCTGGTGCTGGTGGCAGCTTTGTGGGGCGGCACGCAGCCGCTGCTGAAGCGGGCCTCCGCAGGCCTGCAGCAGGTTCAGGAGCGCACCTGGGCCCGGCAGTTGCTGCAGGAGATGAAGACCCTCTTCTTGAATACTGAGGTGCGTCTGTGAACGGCCTCTCTGAGAGTGGAGAGACAAGAATTTGGTCCCTAGAGTCAAATAGATCTGGACCCCACCACGTTCTTGCTAGAAACTCAGACCTGTCACTTGTCCTCTTGAGCTTCAGTTTCGTCATCTGTAAATTGGGAATAATAACGGTAACTGTTTTTAGGGCATTGTGAGGTGAAGCTTGGAGCGAGCCACACCGAGGATTAAGTGAGGTGAGGCACATGAAGCGCTTAGCATTGGGCCTGCTGCACCATCAGTGCTCAGTCAATGACTGCTGTTGTTATCATGATCCTCCCTACAGACCTTTCCAGAGGGAAACTCGGGGCTCATGTTGGCCCTGGGGAGAGATGATTAAGAAAGACATGGAGAATTATCTTACTAACAGTCTGGTGGGAAAAACAAAACAAGTCACAACTATCTCTCAGGCCTAAGGGCTATGAAAGAGGCACCCATAAAGTGCTGAGTAAGTTTAGAGGAGGAGGCTGGGGTTAGGGTACTGGGCGTGGGGTAAGAAAGATATAAACTGACGGGTTGAGGGAGAGACATTCAGGGTGAAGGCATGGAGTGTCGTTTTCTCTGTGCCCTGGAAAGGTTCTTTTCAGAAAGTCTGGTGCCCCTCATCCCTTATAGCCGCTCTTCCTGCAAGGAGAGGCATAGCTAGAAGCTTGAAGGCAGCTCTGCTCCCTCAGGCAATCGCACTGACTGCAGATTTCTTTTGTTTCCAGTACCTGATGCCCTTTTTTCTCAACCAGTGTGGCTCTCTCCTTTACTACCTCACCTTGGCATCAACAGGTGGGTCTCAGGCTTGGAATTGCCCTGGCTAGGGGTGGAGGCCGCCTGGAAGAGTTTTTTTTGGAGAGAGAGCCTGAAACACCTTGTTCCTACAAGAGAGAGTCTGTTTTGTCCGGTTCCCTCTTTGCCGGCTAGTGGCTGCCAGGGTTGATGTGAAGACAGGCTGTCTTGTGAGCAGCAGAAGGAAGGTTCTTGGTGCTGCACCAAGGGACTGGCTGGGGCACTCGTTTCCACTACATAGTACCCACCTGACCTTGAACAAATCCCTTACTTGAGTCTTGGTTGGAGATAATGGGGTTCATAGCATTGTGAGGATTAAATTAAGTGTATGAGAAGCATCTAGTTGACAACCCGGCGAGCTCTGTAGTTGTCAGCAAATATAAATTTCCCTTCCTCCATGCCTGCTGACTGCCCTGTTCCAGATACTGTGCTACCTTTACAAAATGTATTTCATTCTGTGACCCAGTGAAGCAAATGTGATATCCCTGTTTAGGAGGTGAAGTGACAGAATTTTGGGCAACTTGTGTCACTTAAGTGCAACTGTATGTTAGTGCAGAAGGATTTAAAAAAAAAATACTTATTTATGCAATTAAGACCTGGGGTGTAAGCCAGAGGTGCAGGGGAAGGAGGTGAGAGGATTCACCAAAGACAGAGTGGGGAGCAGAACAGGCAGATTGATGAGGTACACCACTGAGGGGAGCAGCGGGGAGACAGGAGAGGCCTGCTCTGCCATGTGGGTCTCCTCCCTGGCTGGGGATGGAACTCAGTGCTGCAGTGGCTGCAGGTAGCATCCTAGTACTGAGACCCAACCCCTTTTGCCACCATGGAGGGCCTGGGGCACAGGTTTTGGAGTCCAGCCATCTCAATTTGCTTCAACTTATGCAACTTCTTTGAGCCTTTGTTTTATCTGTGCAAGATGATGATAATACTCTCCTTGCAGTGAAGATAAAATGAGGCACAGAAAACTTGTGGAACATAATGTGTGCTTAATAGATGTGTTCATGAGTTCATTCAGCTGCATTCCTTGGGCTTGGGGCACCTGCCTGTCAGGATCTTGTTGGAACCTCTTTGAGTGCAGCCACTTTATCCTTATCAGCAAACCAAGGCAGTCTCAGGCTTTGTAGTTTAGATCATGGTGCTGGGCTCCCGCCACACAGAATTTGGAGTTGGGAGACCTAGGTTTGAATCCTGAACATTATTGTGACTTCATTTGGAAGATGGCATCTTTTTTAAAGGGCTTTTTTGATAATAAAATGAAAATGCCTGAAAGGCATTTTGTACATCTCAGAGATTCTCTCTGTTCTGATCACTCAGATCTGACACTGGCTGTGCCCATCAGTAACTCTCTGGCCATCGTCTTTACTCTGATCGTGGGGAAGGTCCTTGGAGAAGATGTTGGTGGAAAACGTAAGTCAGGCCACTGCAGTTGGGGAAGCAGCTCCTTGGGCTTTGACACTGCTGGTTCTCTCCCAAAGCCATGGCTCCTGGGTGGGTGTGGCGCCCACTCCCTAGCAGCTCCCCCACTGCCTGGGCCAAGTTTCCTTCCTCTGGCCTGACCAACCCCATCTGAGGCTTTTCCTCAGCCCTGCACCAGCTGCCCTGGTGTGGCTGAGTGCAGAGCCCCTCAGTTTCTACTCATTCTCCCAGGAGCACTTGCAGGCATGGTGCTCACCGTGACCGGAATTACACTCTGCATCGTAAGCTCAGCGAGCAAGACCCAAGCGCACCTCTGAATGGGACGGCGGCACCCGCCATGCTGCTGGGTGACTCCCGGAGCCCCTGGGCCACGAGCTGCAGGCAGAAGGCCTACCACTTCTCCCCTCTGAGCCTCAGCTTCTTCATCCCTGATGGGGATAATAGCTACCTCATGGATGGAAATAAGAGAACAAGAGGAAAAAGGTTTTATCTTTCAAGTGCTGTCCGCCGGCTGGGATTTAGCACAAGAGACTTTGCCCTCGCCCTTCACAACCCTTCTGCTCCAGCAGCTCTCTTCCTGACACCATATTAGGCACCCAGCACGGCTATGTTTCCTGTGATCTGGACCATCACCGCATCAAGGAGGGACTGCTGAAGGCCAGTGGCTCCCTGAGGGCCTGCTGCAGTCTCGGAGCCAGAAATGTAAACGGGGCCTCCAGGGCTCTGTCAGAGCGAGTTGGCTGGCCGGGGTGGGGCAGGGGAGGTGACTGGTGGAACCAGGGAAGAATGGCAGATAGCAGGAGCTGAGCTGTCAGATAGCATCGCTTATTCCACCTAGGAGGCCGGTGGACATCCTATTTGCCTGGCCCTGAGACAGACACACTTGTGAGCCACAGCACTGTCTGACTGTAGCAGTGGTGCAGTGCCTGCCCAGTAAAAGCCTGTAATAAATAGGCAGCAAACAGATGGAGGTTGGTAAGTATTCTTTTATTGTGACAGACCCGCTCCCAAGTTGTGCTCTCCTGACCAAGCTCAGCTGAGCCACTTTCTCTGGCCACAGAGCCCCATAGGAACTGGTCTGGGGGAGGGGGGCGGGCTACTCTACTCAGAGGGGAAAAGCCTGGGCTGTGGGTTTAAGAGCGGAGTGGGGAAGGACAGAGGACGCTGCAGTGCACCCTGTGAGCCCAGGGGAGGTGCTGGTTCATCGGAAACAGGCCTCAGGAAGCTGCAGAGTGGCCGTCCAGGTCTGGGCTGGAGCTGCTGCAGGCTCTCAACAGGGTGGGGTAGGAGCTGAGGCTGAGAGCAGCCCCAGCCTCAGGCCTCTGCCGCTGTCTGCTGCCCTCTGGAGGCAGAACGGAGCCTTAATTTAGCATCCCAGGTCCAGGCTCCAGGCTCCAGCCTCCTGCTTGGGGACCCAGGAGAGAAAAAGACTTCTCCAATTAGTACCTGCCCCCTCGTTTAACAGGTAGGAGAGGGCCCTCCCTGGTGGCACAGCAGGTTAATGCGCAGCACTATGAAGCGGTCCACAGCCACTGCAGCCTGAGTTTGATCCCAGGCTGGGGACCTGACCCACATGGCGCGGCAGACCTCTCCTGTCCCGCCCGCTGCTCCCCTCAGCAGTGTATTTCAGACTATCTGCCTGTTCCATCTCTGGTAATACCTCTCATCCCCACACCTCTGGCCTGTACCCCAGTTCTTGCATAAATTAAAAACAAAAGGCAGGAGATCAAAAGGATTAAAGCAGAAACACACAGTGGTCAAAGGCAGGAAATGGGATTTTGAGGAGACACTCAGCATCTAGGGGCAGAACTCTGGGACCCAAAGTTGCCAGTTTCCTGCTCAGGACTCAGTCCCAACTTAGTGCTTCCAGCCCCAGCCCACCTGATCCACGGGTTCCTCTGTCCTGGTGTCTTCATCTTCTGCTACTTCCTGCGCCCCTGCCGTCTCCCTCCTTGGGCCGGCTGCGCCATACACTCCCTTGACTGCAGGTGAGGAAGGCAGTGCTGGCTGGCGCCCAGCTCAGGCATCTAGGTGCTTCCCTGGTGCCCCCCTCCAGCCCGGGAAGCTTGCTTCACGCTGCCTACCACCACCAGCCAGGCCTTTCACTCCAACCCATCCCTTCCAGATCCCATCCCTGAAGTGTCACTGCTTTGCATCCCCATGTGCTGCTTCTCCCACATGGATCCCTGTGAAGAGATTTGGGACCGGATGTGCGCGTGGGGGAGCAGGAGGTAGCTGTGTGGAGGTCAGGGCCAGCTCCACCTGTGCATTCTAGCCCCCGGCCAGCCCCAGAACAGCAGGCCCATCTTGTGTTGCTGTCCGGGTAGCTGAGAAGAGCTGGGCCTCCAGGACCCCTCACCTGATGAGAGAGAGAGTGTGGGAACCTTGCTTTTTGGCTGAATGGCCTTCTGGGGTCTGGCGTAGAAAGCAGATGACCCTACTAGTCTTGGTTCCTCTGGAGAGGGCTGGGCTGCCTGTGCCTTGGGGCTGCGGGCCTGCGGAGGGACTGGGCTGTGGGTGTTGCTTACTCTGACCTCTACTCCCAGGCCAGGCTTAGCGCCCAGTGCCTGTGGGAGACTAGGAGGGCTGCTTTCCCTCTTCATAACCTGCATCCTCCCTCCCTGCTCCCTGCTGCCATCAGGCTGCCCCGGCCAGGGACTGAGCAACTGATGCCTGGCACTCAAGGGGCCCAGTGCAATCAGGTGCTGCCCCCATTTCCCCTACCCAGTGCTCACTGGCTCTTCTCTTGAGAACTCAGGTCTTGGGTTAAAAGGGGAGCTGATGCGCTCCTTTAGGCTCTACTACGCAGAGATGCCATGTCTCTCCCAGCATCCAACCTGGCAAGGAGGCATTTGGTCTACCAACTCGGAGTCCTGAGCTCTGCATCGAGCGTGGCTGAACGAGCTTTCAGGCCAGGCTCCGTCTGGGCCCTGCCGTTCAGCTACTGTGTCACCCTGAACAGAATACTTCACTCCTTTGGGCCTCATTCTCTCCTCTGGAAAATGGAGAAGCTCTAGTGAGAGAAAGTCAGAGCCTGAGCTACAGGGCCCCTCATCACTTACCCCCTGCTTATAGGGTCTAGACTTCAGATCTGGGGGATACCTGCAGTGAAAAAAGACAAGGCTTGCAGCAGGCAGGAGGCCATGGGTAGGTGGTTTTCTCCACTCTGACCTGCTACTCCACCTAGCAGAACGTACCAGCACCCCCCATGGAGCGAGGAGCGGGGCACCAGCAGCTCCAGGTAGGGGAGGGCCTTGAACTCATCCTCTCCAACAGCCACATAGTACCGGCCACTCGCCAGGGCCTCCCCTGCTGACAGTGGGAGCCCTTCCATGGTGCAGAGCCTGAGAGGGAGAGGAGCGAATAAGGGCCAGTGGGAAGATGCCTGCTCTTGTTCAGCAGACTGTAAGGCGTGGGTACAGCTACTCCAAGGTTCCCTCCTGGTTCCAGGGTCCGTCACCGGGCTCTGCCCTGGCTGCGAGGGTGGGCATGGAGGGAGTCCCGTTGGGGGAAACATGCTTCCCTTTTGCTTTTTAATGCTCAGGAACAGCTTAAACCAGGTAGGGTACTCCCCTCCGGGACTTTGGACCTCCCCAGGCACCATACTCACTTGCACACGGCCCCGCTCTTCAACTTGGCCTTCTCCGTTAGGATCCTCAACACCGCTTCCCAGTCTTTACTGGCAACCTGGGACAACTTTAGGCTAAATGGGGGGCTTGATAGGTCCCCATTCCTGAACACACTGGGAGAAAAAGCAGCCTCATAAGGTGGACAGTCCCCAGGACTGTGTGTGAGAGGTGGCACGGGATAGAGCATCTTGGACTTCTCTATCCCCACCATTGCCTAGAGGCTGCTGGAACAAAACCACCCCATTTTCTTGGTCATACTGAATCAAAAGTTTCTTCCCCTGCTCCCCAACACCAGCACTCACTGGATAGAGCAGGAAGAACCTGCAGGTAGTTGCCATCCAAGGTCCCCATCACACTGGTGGTGAGTCACAGGAGGACCCTAAAAGCCAAGTCAGGACCCCAAGTCAGGAATTGAGGCCTCTGGTTTGGGGTCTGGTAGTCCAAGGTGGGGAGGGAAAGGAACCAGTGCCACAGGAGAGGGAGCAGGAAGGGGGCTGGTCACACCCTCCACCAGCCTCTGCCTCCCCTGGGTCACATTCTAGCCAGTCTCCTGCTCCCTGTGTGTTCTCCAGCATCTTTCCTTTGACTTTCACTTTATCCTGGAGATAAAAGCTGGGAAAGGAGCAAGGGACATTGTCCTGATAGCCTGCACCCCAACAAGGATAGGATGTAGAGTGCCCCGTGGAACTGGCAGATCCTGCTGTTTCTAGGGCCATACTTCCCACACCAAATTGGGGACAATCTTGGAAGGGAGGGAAGACGAGGGCGGGGGTGGGGGGCCAGCTTGGGCCAGGACTCACTGGTGGTCTGCTGCTCTTTCCACCAGGATCCTTCGCTCCAGGGACTAAGTAGCTGAAAGGATAGACAGGAGACAGGTCATCTTGGAGAGCCCGGGGCCGAAACAGCCTGGTATCGGGCCCTTCCCGTGGGAACATCCTCCGGTATCTCAGTCCAGAACCAGGGTGGCATGGAACCTCCCTTAGGGCCTGGGTCAGGCCCAACATTCAGACTAGCCCCTCAGATGCAAAAGACAAGAGAAGTTAGCTCACTATGCACTCTGCTGTGTCCCAGGAGTCTCATTCAGGAGGTAGGTGGTTTTATCTTATCTTGCATGGGGCTGAAAATTGACTCATCTAAAGTAACACAGAAGCGACAGAACCTGGATTTGAAGCCTTAGATATCTAACTTCTGACCTCTTGCTCTTTAGTGAGATGAGCAACCTCAGCCTTGAGCTGAGCAGGACTTGAAGCCAGTGGAGTTGAATTCAGCTATCTCTAGCATCGCAGCCCAACCCTTGGGGACAGAATGCCTCAGCACAGCGGCACATGCCTGGCGGCAGGGCTCGGGGTCTAGATAAAGGGGCTCAACCAGCTCTCACAGGCTGGTCCTGGCTCAATGGGCTTAAGCATCAGTGTCAGCTTGGACTTTAACTGTGGCACCACTGTTTTTACTTATTTTTCTTGGTTTTCTCTAAAAAAACATGGGCCAGACCACCTCCTTCACGAGGCTTCCGTGTCCCCTGAGGAAATGCGTAACCGGCCACTACCCACCTCCCTCTCTAGCTGTTACTGACCCCCGTCCACTTACTGGAGCTTGCGGAATGGTTCGAAGCCGGCAGCCACATACCGTCCTCCGTTTTGCAAGTCGGCCAAGTCAGTGACAGGGTGGCCATGACGGGGCGTGTAGAGGGCACGCACAGCCAGAGGGGCCTGCACTGCTGCTGTCACCTCACAGAGGAAGGTCTCCAGGGTGGGGAAGCGGCGTTGAGTCACCACCAGCTGGCGGCCTGGGGAGAAGGGGTCCCCATTACGGTAAACCACCACCTTCTTAGCCGCTGGACTGCCACCTGCCATAATGTGCCCTCTCCAGACGCAGAGCTGTTGCCAGGCAACTAAGGCAGAGTTGGGAAAGGCGCCAACCAGAGGTCCAGGCCTGCCCTCTCACCCAGCATGGCAGGGAGAGCCGCTGGCAGGAGCACCGTTTATACTTGGGGCTCCACCCGGTCTGCCCTTGGTGTGGAGCTCACGAGGGCCGGCATGACCACTATATAGCAAGGTCCTGGGGCTAGGGCCAGGCAGTGCAGGGCTCACACTGAGACACAGGTGTTCCGGCACTAATGGAGGGGCCCTCAGCCTCCCTGCCACCCTGGAGTCCAAAGGAGCTGCTTTAGGTGCTGTTCCCAAGGAGAATGGCAAGCCTGCTCCTGGAGTGTGGCGCCCAGAAAGGGAGGGCCTGGCGTCTGTCCTGGCCAAGGGGAGAAATGAGTGCAACCGAGTCCAGAATCCAAGACAAACCTTTATTCTCCCCCAGGCTCTCCACTCCCTGCCCTTTCACAGCACCTCCCCGGCTCTCCTGTTTCCACAGCCTGCTGCTCCAGTGGCCCTCGCCTGTGGGGTCTGACCCTGTTGAAGACGGATTCTGGGGGCCATGGCACAATCCTCTGGTTTTCCCACACTCACGGCTAGGCTCACTGGAGCTTCTACCTTCGGAACTTATACCGCCAGGGGGCTGGCCCTTGGGTGGCTTGGTCCTCCAGCAACCCAGATGACCATGCTCTGGCCCTGCCAAGGTCCCATTCCAGATGACATGGGCCTCTGAGAAGCCTAATTCCCTTGGCCTCACCCCTTGGCAATTGGGCTCTTTGTGGCTTGGCCCCCCAGGGAGTTTTCTCCTTAACATCTGGGTCCTCATGGAGTACAGGTGGCTTTTTCCTGACCTCTCAGGACAGAAGCCTTTGGAGATCTGGTCCTCCAGTTGTTCTGTCAGTTGCAAGCAACTCCAAGATGTTTCCCACCCTCTGGCTCTTTTGTGAGCTTGTTCTCTGTGGCCGGGTTTTCTGGTAGCATGGGCTACCTCTTGTGGCGCAGGTCTCTGTGCTTGGTCCCAGTAGTGGTCCTGCCTGTAGTAGCAAGTCTTTCTGGGGACTCATGGGGTTGTGAGTTGAGTCTCCAGCAAGAGTTGTCGGCATGGTCTGGCTTCCCAATGGTGCTGTCTCTGAAGAACTGGTCTTCCAGGGGTGGACTTGGTTGTGACCTGGCTTTCTCAGAGGCCTGTCCTGCTTCTGGGGATCTCAGTGTTTGTTTGAGAAGTAAGTACTGTTGGGGAAGAGAGAGACCAGTACTGTATCCAAAAGGCTGGCTTGAGTATGGCAGGAAGCTTTTCTCTAACCCCTTCCTTTGGCTCTAAATGTGCAGAAAGAACACCCCGCTGGTGCCTACCTCCTTACGACTGTTGATGGCCTGTTGTAGCCACAGCAGCTCCATGGCCAGGTGACTGCAGTGATACTGGAGCTCCTGTAGCTGAGTCTGCCTTTGGGGCAGTCTTGGATCTGCAGCTTCTGTGGAGGGAGGGAAGAAGGGAGAAAGCTTTGAGGGGCAGACACTGGGCGCACTGGCTTAGCATTAGACACTGGCACCTGCCCCTGCCCACATCCAGGCAGAAGAAAAAGGATGTGGTTTATCTAGCACAAACTTTCACACTCAGATGGGAAAGCTAAGGGTCAGAGGCTTGCCCTGAGTTAGGCAGAGAGGTACCTGGGTTCTCCATCCTTGAAGGAATCCTGATTTTTCTGCTCTGCTCATCCTGAAGCCAGGAGTTGTCATCTCTGCAGAGAAGACCTGTTGAGTTTGTTGCACCCTCTCCTGACTTCCTCACCTTCTCTGGGGCAGTCTCTTTCTCAGGCTTTTCACACAGGAAGTGACTCCATTGTTTCTGCTCTGGATTTGGTAACTTCTCTCTAGCTTGCCAGGTCCAGTGGGATGTTACCTTTTCAGAAATGAGCGGTATGAGAGGCCGAGGGCACCATAACTTAGCAGACTAGTGAGGGTCAAGGATTGGGGTGTGAGATGAATCTTATGACACTGGCAGGAAGGAAAAACTTGCAAGCAGGAGGACGGGTTTTTCTATTTCTATGAGTCGCCTGCCCAGGTCCTTACTCCCCTTGGGGTGTGTACTACCTGTGAGGGAAATCGGGGTCTGGGAATCCAACCCTCAGTCCACTGAAGTGTGCCCAGATCACCCTCGATCTCTCGTACAATAGCCTCGTATTCAGCTCGCAGACTCTGGAACTGGCGTCGGACCAAGAAGCCGCGTATGCAGGCCTGGTGTAGAGAACCGGGAGAAAGAAAACCTTTATCATTTCCCAAAGTGGTAGCATCTTGGGGGGGTCTCCAGGAACCGTCATCGCAGTGATTGCAAGGGCACCCGCCACCGGGGAAAGGCTAGGTGACGCTATGCCCTGGGCTCCGGAGACTCGAGGGACATGATGGACTGGATACTACTTCCCGACTTAAGGGCCTGAACTGGGCTTGCCCAGATCTCCCAGGAGCCAGTGGTGCGAGTGTGGGCGCGCGCGGGCAAGTCTGGGGGGGCCCCGGCTCTCTTCAGGGAGGTGGGGGTGAGCACGCGGTAGGTGACTAAACAGGAGAGCCCCCTCTAGCTCAACCCGTGCGGGGCTAAATCATGTGCACCCCAGCCGCTCCACACCTGCAGCGCCGACACCTTCCGAACCAACTGCTCGCGCTCCATCCGGGCGCCAACTGCCCCACCGGCGCCTGCGTCACTCAGCCGCGCCGCGCAGGCCCCGCCCCCTCCGCCTCCCGAGCAACCTTCCGGTCTCGCCCACGCCGCTCCCCGCCCGCGCCGGGGCTCCCGCTCCCGCCCTCCCAGCCCCGCGCTGACCCGCCGGCGGCGGCGTCCGGCTTCCTGAACGAGCGTGTGGCGCAGCGCTGTCTTCGCGGAGGCTTGGGAGCCCTCGCCACGTTAGGACGCAGTGAGGGGAGGGAAGACACTTAGCCACTATCTTTGTTTCTGGTTTTATTCCATCGATGTGCCCCCCCTCCCCATAGCACCTGGGGGGCGCGGGGTGACCATGGATTCCGTAAAAAATCACAGTTTGAAGGAATAAAGTAGCCCGGGCCTGGTCCAGACCTACGCAGCCGACTGCTCCTCAGGTTCAGCGTTCTCGGCCAGGTGAAGCTTCTGTCTGTGCCGGTCAAGGACTGTGAGGGAGCCAGCCTCTCCAGCCCCCCTCCCATCCCGCACTCTCAGTCTCCCTAACTGACGGGTTGGCAGTCAGGTTGCAGCCCCCCCATCCTGCTCTGCGGTGTGGTCTGCCCCTCTCCCCCCTCCCTCCCTCCTGCGCTGACACCGGTTCCACCTAGGACTGCATGACGAAGTCATGCAACTGCCCAGGGAGACCGCTGACCAGCAGGGCCGTGGATTGGCATCAACTAAAGTGCCTGCTGAGAATTTCATGAGCAGGTAAACGTTCCTCTCAACGCCTTTCTCCTAGTATTTGGGGAATTCTGCACCCCCTCTACCTGCACGGAGGCAGTTTGTGACCAGTTCTGACTCAGCAGGATTAGAAGGGGTGGAGACATTTTGTTACATGTAAATACTTGATGGGACACACACTCTTGAGGTTCCTTGTAAAGGATACATAGAATTACTAAGATCTTCCAGCTGTTAACAGAAAAAGGGAGATTTCTGTCAGGAGGGGCTCCAAGCCAAAACCCAGACATGATGGGGGACAACTTTTGAGGGGGAGTTGTGGGGCCCAGACTTCTTGGATCCATGCACCCCCTGCTTTTCACCCAGGGCCAGGAGTGGCCTTAGGAGTATATACCTCCCCAATGCTTGGTACCCCTAGGAACCAAAGCACAAGGTCTTGACCCACATTGCTGAGCAGCTGGTCCAGGTTGCGGTCAGCCATTGTCTTCTTCTGCTCCTCAGGCAGCCCCTCGGTGACCCCATCTTCTTCCTCTTCCTCCTCTTCCTCCCCACACACATCCAGGCTGAAGTGCAGTCGGGCCAGCTTCTCCTGCATCTCCCGCACATGCTCCAACTGCTCGAAGGAGCATTCTTTCCCTGGACAGCAGCTGTCTGAGCACTGGGAGCGAGCCTGGGACCCTAGCCCCGGCTAGCCCTGGACACCAGCCCTCCAGCCTCCTCTACCCATGTCCCCTCAGCCCAGGCCCAAGACTCACCAAAGGCCTGCAGCCGGCCTGAGTGGAAATCATTGAGCAGGTTCAGCAGTCCGCCCTCCATCTCGTACACATCAGTCACCTCGGTCAGGAAGGAGTGCTGCAGGGGCGTGCCTGCAGAGCCGCCTGCACCTCCGGCCAGCACTGGGCGGCACTTCTCCTTGCCTACCCTGATGGGGGGGAGAGGACCACCGCCCTGTGTGTGTGGGTAGCCAATACCCCCAGGTCTTTTGTGCCAGCTATCTATACACAGACTGAACTTCCTAGCCACTAACCACAGTGGGTGTTTATGCTTCTGGCCCTGAGCACCAGGATGGGAAAAGAGAAGTGAGTGCAGGAGGAGGGGTAAAGGTAATAGGTCAAAAGAAGCCCTCTTATGCCAAGACAGAGGTAGAACCCTTCCTCAAGGGGCCCAGGGTTCCAGTGTTAACCCTTCACTCATTCCTCCAGTGACCCCGGTGAGTCACCTGTTCTCCCAGATACTCAGGAGATTTGAGAGCTCCCTTACCTCTCCCCAGAATAACTTTCTGCTCCATTTCTATTTAAAAATAGGATTTCCCATTACTCTCAGGGTAACACTGAACTTCCTTCCCAGCCAGCCCCCTCCTTCTCCAAGTGCATTTCCTATTATTCCTGCCCCAACAGCGAGTTTTGGCTACGCCCCACTGTGGCTGTCCCCCAGCATACTTCTCAGGCAGGTGGAGTGCATAAGCACAGGGAGCACATTCTAGGTAGAATAAATTCCCAAATGTCACACACACACAAAAAAAAAGCAGAGAATCAAATGGTACACTTGAGTATCCCCTTAGCATTTCCTGTCCCACCACACTCCAGAGCCAGCAAACCACTGTGCTTCCTAGAACCTTCCAGACATATTTTTCTTGCTGCTGTACGAGGGAAGCCCCTCAGCATAGAACACCCCCCACGTGCAGCAGGCAGGGTTGTTGGCTTCCTGCTCGGAGGTCTTATCATATATGTGACCTCACTGACCCACCTCGCCTTTCCCTGACACACTTGGGCATACCAGGGTCTGAGGCATCTGACTGCTCAGGGACTAGCTGAGGTGGTCTCAGGGATGACATTAATTTTTGCTTAGTAATGTAAGGCTAATGCTCCTTTGCCTTTCTTCCTACGGGGCTCAGCACAACGTTGAGGACCTCCCTTCTTGCCCTGCTTTCTGTACTCACCTCTTGAACTTGGCCCGCTGCTTGGGGGATGGCAGGTGAGGGAGTCCCAGGGCCAAGGAACCACTGTGGCTGGTGGGCACAGGGACCCTGCGTAGTGTGCTTGGAGCCTGGGCTGACTGGGTGAGGCAGGGCTTGGGACTCCTTTTCTTCTTTTTGTCCTCCATTGGTGCTGGCTGGACCTTAGGTCTTCACAGGTAGGCAACCCCACTGAGAGAACAGATGCAAGTTATTGCTGAGAGCTGCATAGGGCTTCTATAAGTAACTGCACAGTGTGAGCAGGGCTAGAAGTCAGTGCCTGTCACTGGGGTTGTAGATGTTTCTTTGAAGGACCTCCTGCAGCCCACCTGCTTCCCCTCATAGCTTGGTCCTTAGCTTAGAAACCCAGGTCCTGCCTGAAAGGGTGTGAGCAGATATTGTTCAGTGGCTGCTGGGGTTTCCTGTACAAGCGGCCAAGGGAGTGGAGCTGGCAGAGGAAATGGAGCAGGAGCCAAGCTGAGGAATAGGGGTGTCCAGCATACCCGGTTATCAACTGCCTAAGAAGAAGCTGATAGACCTGTCAGCATGGGTGAGGGCACCTGGGAAGACCCCAGTGTCCAACAGTAACCACAAGAGGATGCCTGGCATGTGGAGTCAGGCCCAGCAGAAATTTCCCTCCACTTAGACACTGGCATCACCCCCCCAACACACACGCACACTTTGATTGCAAACTCCCAGGACCCCCAGAAGCTTCCAAGGATATGCCTCTGGCCCTTTCACCCTCCCCAGTCAGAGAGAGTGTGGCATCCAAGGCAGCCAGGGCGCAGCCAGGTGGGTGTGCCTGGGCCTCCAACAATGGCAGTGCCTGAGGCTGGTACAGTCCAGCCTCCAGTCAGGCCCCACCCCCAAGCCTCAGGCCCGCTGAAGTCTCCCTCCAGGAGGTCTGGGTCTCCTTCAGGGTTTTCCCACGCTGTCATTACCTGGAGTGACTACTTTTGGGCTGGTGCTGGGGGCAGAACCATTTCAACTGGCTCACGGCTGGCTGGCACTGAGTGTGCCGTGGCGTGGAGATGATTGCGTCACATGCCTCACCCTGCGCAGCTTGGCCCAATTAGGGATTTGATTTAAAAAAAAAAATGGAGTGGGAGCTCCAGCTCCCCACAAATAGCTGGCGGTGGCCTGAGCTCTGTTTCCCACACTCAATCCCTAAAGCCGTGTCCTAAATAAATAGCTCAACTCGGGGGCCAGCATCCGAAATGCAAATGCAACGTCAGCCCCACACCAACTCTCCGGCCCACCCCTCACCCCGGGCGACTGACCTGGAGGCCGGGTCGTGGTGATGCTGGAGGCAGGTTCCCTCCGCCCGCAAACTGCGCTGGGACGGAACCGCGGCTGAGCTGCGGGGAGGTAATTTGCATTTAAAGAGAAAGTGACCTTCCTTGTGGCTGAGGATGGGGTAAGGTGGGAGCAGCACCTCACTAGCTGAGCTGTCCCCCTAACCTTACCTGCACCAGATGACCGTTTAGTTCGGTGACAGCAATCTAAAAACCCTTTGACTTTCCCACCTGTTTTGGAGAGAAGCTAGAATCCCTTACAAAATGGTGGTGGCATTGCCTGCAGAGAGGGGAGGAGGGGAACCGAGACAGAATATCTAAAAAGCTGTAAGCAGCTCTGTAAGAAGCAGAGCTGCCTCTATGGAGTCCTGCTTCCCTCTTAAGCACTCGTGTATGTTGAATTCTTAAAGGAAGATGGTGTCCTCCTATTTTACCAAAAGCGAACAATAACCCTTTGAGGGCAATACCACTCCCCCAGCACCCAACACGCCTCGAGGGTAAGTGGTGGGCGCTGTATTCTGCCACTGAGGCGTTGGTGGGGCCAAGCCTCCCCCTTTATCACCGCCAGGAGCGCCGGGAGCCTCGGGTCAGAGGGGAAGCCAGCACGATTCCCTGGCCCAGGATTCCAGCGCCAGACGCGAAACCTGATTCCCAGGAGGCTGACCTCGGGCTGCCTGGGAGCCAGATCAACAGGCAGCTATTTAAAGACCTGGCAGGGACTCGAGCTCCAGCCCCAAGAGAAGTATCCGCTGGCACAAGAGTGGGGCTGCTCCTTGGCCAGGCTGCCCTAAGGCTCCAGTAGCAGCTCCCAAGCAAAGTACAGCCGCTTGGCTCTCCTCTTCACCATGGGTAATCCTCCCCAGGCGGGAGCACCTCCCTCCGCCAGATCTTGGGCTCTGGTGATGGCTGAAGGGGTCACCACAAGGATTCTCCCACAGAGGTACCTCAAATTTTACATTCAAGCTTGGGTGGGTGGATGGGAGTATGGGAGAAACAAGCCCATTCTTCAGACTTGCAGAACACACAAGATCCAAGCGGAGCTCCTGTGTCCTGTGTGTGTCCACGGGTGCTGCTTGAGAGCGGCGATGGCAGTGTGCTCCCATAGAGTGAGCAGAGGCCATAATTTTGGCCTCCACTGGCCTATGCCTGTGCTTGGGCTTTTCCTCTCAGCCTCCCGATTTCCTGTCTAAACACCTCCCTGCCCTCTGAGCTAACCCAAATTCCTTAGACTGGCACACAGGCTGTTGGCAAGGTGGCCTCCTCTTCCCCCACCCTCCTGTGCACCTGCCTGTCAGGTGAACCATCTCACTGGGTGCCTCCTGCCTGTCAGGTGAGGCCTTTCAGGTTTCCACTCCTGTTGCCTTGCTGAAGGGGAGAGGCTCCTCGTGTTATATTCCCATAGTACCATTAGCCTATTTTATTGAGCACTTTCTCCCCTCCCCTCCCCAAGCCTTCAATGGCAGGGAGTTTTCTTCCCCAAGACATGCCTATTTTTATTTGGAGCACAGGAGGACTCCGCGCACGTAGAGGTCAAAATCTGGCCTGTGTGGAAACATCCATAACCTAGACGAAAACTACCTGCGCTTCCAGTACACGGAAGCAGACCAGTCCTGAACGTGTGTTACACAGGGCCTTCTATCAGGATGCATTTATCCGCTGACATGTATTGTGTGACCAGTCACATTGTCCTCAGCCAACTTGCCACCTTGGTAATTCTCACACACATTTCTCTTGGTAATGTTTTGGTCATCTGACTGCTCAGTGAGTGGGTTGTTTATAAAGGAGAAAAATGGAACAGGACAATGGGAAAACAGTGAAAAGACAAATCAACCAACCCAACTTTACTAGGGTTGGTGAGTAGTATTTGGCTAGAAACACTTGCCTGCAACCCCGAGAAGGTAGATGTTCTGACATGGTCATGAGCCAAGAACGCAGAATCCAGAAGTCAACAGTGCTGCTAATGACGTGTGAACACGTCTCCCAGGCTGAAAACTGGCAGCAGTCCCCTCGGCTGGCAGTGTGACTTTCCTTGCCTTTGTTTTGTGTCACTCAAAGGGGGTGGTATTGCCCCTCTCTTAGCAAATGCTTCCCTCTTGAGGGTCAAAGCATGTGCAGGCATCTCTTTGCTGCTGGGTCTTGGTGTGGCTGGGGTTGGCTCCTTCTTTAGACTCTAAAACACTGAACTTTCCACAAGACGAAAAGTACAGTCAAGGACTGATGTACTCCACTTGCCAGGGATCAACATACTTAGATGTGAAACTTCCCACCTTGTATAACTGCACAGAGGGCGCAGCACAGCTCAGCAGCTGCCCCGGGGCGGCAATTAAGGGCAGTCTGCTGGGTTTTGAGTCAGAAAAAAGCAATACATTAGCTTTTACATTTGCAGCTGAGTGTAAGGCTGGATTTTATACAAAGTGAAAGAAATAGAAGCTGATTACAACTTACCTGGACGGTTTACCTCTGTTGTCAGTCTTTGGTTGGTGAAAGCATCTGCTGCTCCATGGATGAGCACCTTGCCAACTTGGCCAAAGGCTCTGCTCAGCAGCTCAAGAGAATCTGCTAGTGGCCTGAGACTGTGCTGACTGCTGGAAGGCAGGAGGGAACCATCACAGAGACTGCAGCACATAGGGCGAGTCAGAGACAGCCAGGCAGATTCAGAGGCACCAAATGACCACAAAGTTCAGGAAAGAAACAAGTAAGGCAACAGACTTTATTTAACGTGGTTTTAAAATACATCAAGTCCCTGGCAGTTGTGAATACCAAAAGGAGACAAAAAAAGCTGCCAGCACAGCTTCAAAGTTTGGGTGGCCTGGCTGGGCCATAAGGGAAGCAGTTACAGGGACAGAAGGCAGCACCCCTCCCCCAGGCAGGTGCCTGGCTGTCCCTGGGGTGACTGCCTCTGGCTGTGCAAGGTGGGAGGGCTGGAGTAGCAGCTGGACAATCAGCTCAGCAGGCCTCCCCCTCCTGCCCAGCTCTCCCAGACACCAGGGCACTGCCACTGGCCTCTTGATCAGCCCTAAGCAGGGCCACCAGGAAGAGGGTGGAGAGGGGAAAACAACCATCTTTTCAGACATAATGTTCTCTTACAGAAAATGCCTGAGCTCAGCCCATGGTCCAGAAACCTCAAGGAAAAAAGTAAAAAAAAAAAAGTGCTGCTGAGACCTTTCAGAATCAGGTACATGAAGCTCTCAGCTGGACAGTTCTGAACACAAATCACTGTCAGCAGAGATAAGTGCCTCTGCCTGATCTGGTCTGGTCCCTGGAGGAAAAGCTAGCAATCTAAGAAACCAACACAGATCTTGGTCCTGAAACTGAGGTCATGTGCATGAGATCTGCCCTGGCGAGGAAGGCTGGTCTTCACCCACAGAAAGGCCACCTTCCCTGCACAGCACCCAGGCACCTGGCAGGTGCAGAATGCACCCAGGTACCTGGGCTGACTTTGGAAAGCAGAACAAGCAGAGCAGCTGTAGTGACTGGTAAAATTTGGTCAATGGTGGGAAAGGAAGAATGGTACCCCCTTCTGCAGCCTGGCCTGGAGTCAGAGATGGCTGGAGTGAGAACAAGGGCCACATCCTGCTCGGAGCGTGTGCTTTTGACCTGGGAAGCACAGCTGGGCCACTCTGCCTGCCATAGGTAGACTTAATCCTGAGGCTGGCTGTGCAGCTGTGACCTCCCTACCACCACACTAGGCTCCCAACACCCCATCTCCTCCCCATGGGCTTTTAAGAGGTAGCTGAAGTGAGGCAGGGAATTATGTGAGCCACTGCTGGCCTTCCCACTCTCCTTAAAGAGCCAGGCAGAAGCTTCTACTGCTTCCCTGTCCTTCCACAGCCCAGCAAATCCTGTATGGGACTGGTACACTTGTGTATCCCAGCCTGGTACACAAGTGAAAGGGGCAAGTCCAGGGACCATTCTGGAATTTTTAAAGGGAGGATCTTAGGAAACACTTCTCCACAGGAGAGGAGTATCTCAGCCAGGGATGGCAAGGTCTCAATACTTATGCTAGCTGCTAGGGGAATTTCGAGACTTGAGGATGTACCTCAAATGAGGGATTAGTAGGAAACACTCCCTTTAGTGGTAGCTCCCACAGGGACAGAGGGGAACTGTGTGCCATTCATTTGCCATCTCTGGTCTAAGCAGTAACATGATTCAGGAGGACATAACATTCTTCAAAAACCAACTTAACTGAGGGATTTAAGTTAAGGGCTGAGAGAGTAGGCTACATGTGGAAGATGAGGGCCTTGCAGGACAACAAACTATCTTCAAAGAAATACAGCAGGAAGCACAAATACTACCATTCTGTCTCTTTTGGACTGTGGGTCCCCCAGCTACGGTGAGGCTGCGGCCTGGCTGGGGATGGGGTTGTATCCCAACCCAACTGAGTTCTGCTTCCTGACCTAGGACTCATTTTGTTACTGCAGAAAACTGCTCTGTACAAAGACTGGCTAATACCCTGGAAAGTGTGCAACCAGCAGAAGTGGTAGAGTGTAGCACGTAACAGAGGTGGCTGAGGGAAGAACCACAAATATCTGCAGTCATTTCTGGGGTTGTCAATCATCAAGTCTCATTCTTATCCTCTAGCTGCCAGAAAGAGCTGATGGCAGTGGGGTGCCAAGAGGACATACCTCAGGTCCTATTCCCCAGGCAGAATCTGGGCAAACCTCAAGGACAGCACGCTGCAGAGATAGGCAGAAAGCAGAGTCATAAAGCCAAGGGGAACAGTTGGGTCAGGGCCCAGCAACTGCGACATGGAGACAGTGGTGATGGGATAGGTGGTGGCCTCCCGGGATTGAAACCTTCAGAGGTCCTGTCCTTTTTCTTAATACAGTCTGATTCCATCAAACAGGAGACCCCGGCACCAACATGGAAAAGGTGCCAGGAGTGGTGGGCACTGCAGCCAGGCACCTGGGTGCCACTGCCATGGCACTTGCCCACCCCAGAAGGTCCTCAACATAACACTGTCATGTGCAAAATAAAAGAAGAAAAACCAACCACCTTCAGAAAGAAACCTTTGGATGATCTCTTGTCAATCATTTGTGCAGGCTAGAGAGGCACCTGTGAATGATAAGGCTACTGAGAAGCATCACTGGCCTGGTCCTGGCACTAACGGGCAGGGAAGCGGGACCCCACGGGCTCCCTACCAGCACGCCATCATTCCACACAGAAACCTTCTCCAGGCCCTTGTCCTAGGCAGGAAAGTAGTCTCACTGCCAGTTCTAAGTGTCCTGCCGGGGCTCCAGCTCAGGGACCCCCTTTTTCCAGGTCAACAGAAGCAAAAGAGCTTCTGGGGGAGCTAGGAAAGCTGCCCAAGCTCCGCTCACAAGAGAAACACAGTCAAGGCCTGGTGTGTCACTTGTCACGAGCCCTGAGGGCAGGGAGGGAGGGGTCTGAGTCTCAAGTGGGGCAAGAAAATGCTCAAGTCATCGTCCTGCCAGCTCACTGTGACAGCGGTGATATCAGCTCCTCTTTGAGACTCTTCAACTCACGAAGAGCCACTGAGTCGACCTATACACACCCACCTCCGTGCAAGCCCATTGTACACTTACAAACAGAAATGTATGAGGCCTTGCACACATGCCATAAATATGAAAAAGTGACCCATAAAATCCAGAACTGCAGTCAAGATGCCAGCCAGGTGACAGCACCCTGGGCCTCAGCACTCGACTGCTTAGCAGTGGGAGCCTTGCGCGGGCCAGGCCTGGCTGGGCTGCCTGCTCCCTTCCCAGCGTGCCCTGTGCCAGGCTCCCTAGGTGGTGGTGGCGGCGAGCTCCTGGGGCCCTGTTTGGCCTGAGGCTTCTGTGCTTGGTGCTCCCAGGCAGCAAGGAGCTTCTGTGGCCTGTGGGGAGCTGGGGGCTGGGGGCCTGGGCCCCTCCCCGTCCTGCTCTTTGGCGGCAGGGGCAGTCTCTGGCTGCTGATCAGGGCCGTTGTTGGCGAGGAAGCCCTGGCCACCGGCACTCAGGTCCTGCACCCTCTTGTTCAGGTCATTGCGCTCTGTCTGCAGTGCCCGGCACAGCTTCTCCAGCCGCTGGATTTTCACCTGCAGGCCTTCCAGCTCTTTATCCCGGAGAGTTTTCTAGGGAGAGATGGAGCCCTTTCAGTGCCATGCTGCCCCTGCTGCTCCTAAACTGCCCCTTCGTAGGAACATTCACACCTACCAATGCTGGGAGCAAAGCAGAGCCAAATGCCGGCCTCTCCAAGTACACAGCCCCGGCTTACCGAAGGCTCAGCTGTCAAATGGGGCAGCGCGGAGGGGTGTGGCTGGAGGTCAGGGGATGTATTCCTTTCTCCATTTATCTGCCACAACCCTGGTAAACTCCTTGGCTTTTGAGTCTGTCTCCTTTATCTGCTAAAGACTGAACTGAGGTAACACCACATTTACCTCACACGTCTCAGAGAAGGTCCATGGAACCGGCCTATCTAAAACATCCAGCAAGACTGGGCCCCAGTCGCGGCCCAGCACTGTAGTCACTTCCTTCTCCTACACCCACGCCACAGCTTACACTCCAGGCAGGTGTCCTGCCACTGCGCAGAGGCTACAGCTGAGGCTGGCCCCCGAGGCTCTTCTGTCCCCAGCCTTTCTTCCCTTTGCTCTTTGCTCACCATGCAGATCTATCACTGGGCACACCAAATGCCACGGGGGACAGTGGGGACTGCCTCCAGTCTGGGAAAGACACGGATGCGAGCCCCACTCTGGCTCTCACGCCGCGTCACCTACGGGAAGGGCCCACTCAGTAACCGCATCCCCCGCCTTGCTGGCACCACAGCTGACCTCCTCGGCCATCTCCAATAGGGCCTTGTTGCTGCTTTCCCACCGGGACCGGTACATGGTGGTTTCTTTTTCCAGCTTCTTGATTTTCTTAGTCATCTGCGTTATGTGACAGACAGGAGACGGTCAGGGGTCGAGACTGGTTGTGCATCTATTTCTTCAATGTGGGAAGTATTCCCGTGGGGCAAGGTGTTCTAGGCATGGTCAGTGCCTCTGTGCACCGAAGGTCTTCCCAGTTAAATGCCCTCCACGAGTAACTGGAACGGGGGACAACCTCTTCTCCAGGAAGACCTGGAGTCCACAGCACTGACACATGTTGAGAGGGGCAGGGTGTGATCTCTCCCCGGGTGCCCACCACTGTTTCTGTCCACAGCTCCCCAGGAGGCACCAGGGTGGGAACTTCCTGGAAGCAGGCCCACCCAGCTGGGACCACTGTTACCTTTTCCATCTCCTGCTTGAATGTAGTGAACACCTCACTGCTTTTGGAAAGAGTGTTCTGGAACTCCTCAAACTTCTCTGTGTAAAGGGCAAGCTGGGTGAGAAAGAAGTCCACATATGAAACTGGGTTTCTGATCAACACCTTCAGACCCTCCCCTGACCCTCTGACCCTCTGACACATCTGTTCTATTACGATACCATTTCTCTTTAAAACAAAACAAAACAAAACAAAACAAAACAAAACAAAACAAAACAAAACAAAACAAAACAAAACAAAACAACCCAAAAAACTGTGTACTTGGAAAGGCAAAATACAAAATGTTATGTTTGGAAAGTAGGATCTAGGGTGACAAGCTTTGCCTTTACCTTGATTTTAAACTTTTGTTCTGGAATGAAGTATAATCTATGTGATTAAAAACCACCATTCTATCCCCACCGCCTCAGAAACAGCACCCCGCTTCCAGCTAGGAAGAAGTCCTCCAAGCTTGCCCAGCCACCTGGTCACCACCGCGGGTGCTGGGAAGGTGGCGTGTTCTCTGTTCTTCCAGAGAGAACAAAGGCTCAGGAAGGTCACAAAGCAGGCAAGGTGGTCCTAGAATGAGGGTCCCCATCCCCTCAGTACGGGGCCCGGGTTGGCAAGAGGCCCTTGGCCACTAAGGGTCAGGATGTAGTCTCACCTGCTGCTTCAGATGGGTCTCCTGCTGCTTCATCAGCTCACACATCCTCTGGGACTCCACTGCCTCTTTGAGAAGCTATTTCCAAGACAGGCCCCCATACTCATCAGAAGCCCGTAGGGACTACATTTGGCTTTTATTTTTTTAGCCACAACCAACAGAACCCAGTGAGGTATCCTGCTCTCAGACCAGTGTCTGAGGAAGCAGTGCTCTGGTCCAGCCAGGCGGCAGCTTCTCCCACACAAGCTTCACTGTAAGCCACAACCCCACCTCCTCCTCCCGGAGCCCCACCCCCGAGACAAGCCTCACAAAATCCTTCTCCCGCTGGTGCCTCTCCTCTGCCTCCTTCAGCATTTCCTGGGCCTGCTGGAGCTTGGCATCCACCAGCTGCTGCTGCAGGTCTTTGTGTTTGAAGACTTTGTCGATATGCTGCAGGGAAGCATGATGGGAGAGGGCACCTGTCAGGAGTCCCTTTCTCAGGGGGCTGGTGAGTGCAGGGATGTCCCATCTGTGGGAACCAGGGCACTTCCAAGTGCCCTAATCCCTGGAAGACTTCTTCCTGTCCTCGCCCCGTTTCTTTCCCACTGAGTTAGTCTTGAGTGGAAACAGGAATTTGTTTATGGATGAAGCCAGCTTCCAGGATGTGAAGTAACATATATTCTCACACTTCTAGCCCCAAGAGACATCATTCAACCTTCACATTAGGAGCCTGAGCCCCTGATACATGGAAAGAAAGGGCAAAAAGTGACACTCTACCTACCAAGCAACTTAACTCAGTTGACAGAGATCTGCCATGCCTACAAGTTAAGGGTGGATGGGTGTGTCTAAAGAACTGTCGGGAGGAATGCTGGCATTCTGAACCAGGTGAGAGACAACAGATGGTGGACTCAAGTGCTTCTTCAAAGGTAAAAATCAATTGAATAAAGGGACATGGAGCAGTTTATGTTTTGGGGGGAAGGGAAGGTGGCTCAGAGACTGGTCCAGTTCAGGACGTGAGGACTTTCAGTCACCTATGTGACTCCGAGAGGCCAGGGCAGGGTTGGCTGAATCTGACTGGGGTGGGGTGTAAAGGAGGACAGTAGGGCCTCGGAGACCTGGACCTCCACAGCAGTATCAAGTCTTCTTTTTGCCTTGGGGGAAGGAGTGGGAGAGAGCCCTCATTCTGTGGTGACTCAGGAAGACTCGTGCTAAAAGGTAAAAGCCAAACCAACTCCTTTAGAACCAAGTGCACCACAAGCAGTCTTGTTCCCAAGCAATGAAGTACAGGAAAAGAGGTAAGCCAGGAATGGACTGAAACCAAGTGTGGGCTCTCGCTCATCCTGCCCAGCAGCAAAAGCTCAGGCCTAACAAGGGGCCTGGTCTAGTCTGGGCAGGTGGTTGCCAGCTTCTCTTTTTATGATGAATAAGCAATCCAGAAGAGCCAAGTGACTGTTAGGCATGTGGCAACTCAAAGATACTAATTTGAGTGTCTGGCTGAGCAGCCCAGGGGACACCCTGACTTGTCAGAGGGCAGGAGCAAGCAAGCTGCATGGACTCACAGAGTCCTTGCAGCTGTTTGCTGACACAGATGCACTGCTTCCCTTGAATGTCCAAATTCTGGAAAACTGTGAGCTGGCAAACCTGACCCTATCATTATAAGGCTAGCAACTGAGGGGAATACTCAGAAGGTTCACGCACAAACATGAACATGTCTGAACTGGATGTGCTGTGTAATACACACTGCATGGACATCTCGTCATTCTAAAACTAGGACACTTCCAATTTCAAAAATCACCTCGGAGGCAGCACTGGGGGCCTGGGGGCCAGAGCCAGGGATGCCTCGCTCGACCGCAGGAGCATGCACAATGCTCCCCGCCCAAGGAAGGAGGAAGAATTTGAGAAAGGAGTAAAGGAGGCAGCCCTACAAGTGCCGCCTGCCACCTGGCCCACTGCCACGACCCCTCAGTTCCTGGCCGCGTCAGCTGCCCGGTACCTCACCTCCTCCCGCAGCTCATACTGCTCGATCAGTTTCTTGAGCCTCTCAGCCAGCTCCATGTTCTCCTGGCGGAGCTTGGAATTGCGCTCGTTGTGCTGCTCCATCTGCAGCTGGATGTCGTTCAGTGTCACCTGGAAGTGCGAGGTCACCTCCTTGCGTTTCTCCTCCTCCTCCCGGGCCCGTTGCACACCTTCTTCCTGGGCAGAGAAGTCAGCCCCAGTACCATCAGCATGGCTGCCAGCCAAGTTCACGAGGCTCCCCCAGCCAGTACAGGGACGAGCTCTTCAGCAGCCCTCCCTGCTCTCAAGGAACATACAGGCTCCAGGGTGCTGTGCAAAGGGGGTTCCTAACGGGCAGCCCTGTAAATTAGGTGCCATCAACTGAGGTTCATTCTAAAGCAGTCTGCCTCCCCTGAAGCCTATCTCCTGTACTTTGGATTAAGAACTCCAGTTTAAATATGCCCCACCGCCAGGAGTAAAAATTAACACCCAGGGCTGGGCTGGTAAGTACTCAAACACTGTTGATGGGAAGGCAATCTGGCAAACCTTCTAAAATTACAGATTTATATCCTTTGGCTCACACATCTTACTTCTGAGATTTACCCTACAGGTAAGTTCCATGTAGGCAGAGATACATATAAAAAACAAGAATTCTCACAACACTCTCCTAGATGTAATAGTGAAAAGTTGAAAATGACCGAAATAAACCTTAAATAGGACACTGATAAAATACAGTGTAACCCCTGGAATCCAAACTGTCATGGAAATTGGCAGAGTGTTCATCCACTGCAAGGTGTACTAAAAACCACTCTGTGGGAAAGCTCTTTGAAACAGAAACCAAACTTCCCTCTCCAAAGAAATAAACAAGCAAAACAAAAGGCCAGTATATTGACTTAACCGTGCTGCTAAAAGAATGAGAGAGCCTCACAGAAACTCCTAGGGAGAGCTAAGGTATTGTGTAATGTGAGAAAAAAGGAATAAGAGATGAAACAATAACTTCATTTAAACACTGTATGTAAGGCCCTAGCTAGTGGCTGGTGGCCCACGGGGTTGAAGCATAATACTGTGAGGCTGTCAGCAGCCACTGCAGCGTGAGTTCGATCCCCAGCCAGGAAGCTGACTCACATGGGCAGCAGACTTCTCCTGACCTGCCTGCTGCTCCCCTCAGCAGTGTTTCAGTCAATTTGCCTGTTCTGCTCCCTACCCTGTCTCTGGGAATCCTCTCATCCACACCCCTCACCTCTGGCCTATATCCCAGGTCTTAGATGCATGAATAAATCTTCAAAAAAAACCCAACGTATGTAAGATTTATACGTAAACAGGATATAGAAAAGGCCATACGTACACTTTACATGTAAGTAGGTTTACTACTCAGTGGTTTTACTGGGCACTGGGGTTGGCAGGGGTGCACAACTATTATTACCTTTGATTTGTTATACTTCTGTCGCCTCCGAATCCCTCACATCAAATTCATATTAAATTTGTACTGTCATAAAGACAAACCATTTTTAAAATGAGCAAAACAAGCTGCAAAATACCTTATATTCATAATTTTATATAAAGACACAAAGAATATGCATATAAAAACCACCTGGAGGCCACAGCAGTGACTGAGCCTTTAGCCAGATTGACCCCCCACCAGCTCCGGGGCGGGAGCTGTTTCCCAAGGCAGCCCTTGCTAGCCACTGAGAATGCTGCGCCCTGAGTTCCGGAGCTCACAGCACCTGAGCTTTCACCTTCCTTGCCCAACAGTGACAAGCAGCTCTCAGGAAGCTCTATTTGCACACCGAAAGCCTACTTAAGGGAAGACAAACATAAGTGGAAGTAAAGGAAAGCAAAGAAACCAGTGGGCTCCCTGCAGGGGCTGGCGGCTACCTTGAGGGAGCGGTTGTGGCGCTGCAGCTCTCGGCACAGGCTCTCCAGCTTGCTGCGTGCCAGGACAGCCTTGCTGTGCTCACCCCGCAGGTGGTCCTTCTCCTGCGCCAGCTGGCTTTGCTTCTTCTGCAAGAGCTTCATCTGTTTCTGTGAGTTCCGGTGTTCCTCCAGCTGGGGACCAGGAGGGCCCGTGAGAATCATGCAGGGCTCTGGCCTTGGGAAGCCAGGCTCTCCTGAACTGCCCTGACTGGCTGCACCCCTCCACCCCCCAGCCGTAACAACCAGAGTGCAGGGGACACGGAGGGACGTCCAGTTCCTCCATTTGATCTGCATGATAACCCAACGGGTCCCCTCCCCAGACAGAGAAAAGGAGTCAGGATAGTCAGACCAGCATAGGGGTCAGTGTATCCCCCAGTTCTGACAAAGCTCTCAGGAGCCTCAGACTGTTACGTCCCCTAACCCCTGGACACGCGTGTCCGCACACGTGACCACATGCTCCTCGCCTGCACGGACAGACACCACTGCGTCCTCTCCTGGCGCCCAAGCTTCAGCCCTGCGTCACCATTTCTCTGGCAATCACCTTCTTAGCCATGCTCCTTACTGACAGACAGTCCTCACTCAGGGGTCTACAATCCTGAAGTGCCTCCGAGGACCCTTCCCTTGCTCAGCTCTGCTTCCCTCCCAAACGCCCATTCAGCGCAGTATAAAATAAATCCAATACAACTATGGATCAAAAACGTTTAGTAGCCACTTTCAAAAATAAAGGAAATAGGGGAACCTAACTTGAAAAACTTATTTGTACAATCTAATATCCAAATAATATAATTCCACAACTGGAATCAACATATGAAATAAAAATATTTTACATTCTTCCTTTCCCTCATACTCTGAACCCCACACATGGATATTCAGCACAGCCGCATTGCAGCTAGCTGGTTGATGGCCACGGTCCTGGACAGTGCAGGTCCAGACTCTGTCATGACCCGGACTGCACCTACCTCACACGCTCCACCAGGCCAGGATTCCCTCCGCCACCTCTGCCCAGACCATTCAGTCGGTATGTGCGGTCCCAGGCCGTGCTCTAATCTACTGACTCATTCTTTCACTTTCCCTTCTACCACCTTTTAATGACCACTCATTTTTCACCTGGTGTTGACTGTTAACACCCTCAACTCTTACCCCCCTTTCCAAGCAAAATCCAAAGCTGCTTTAGCTCAAGGCGCTTGCCTCAAGCTCACAGCCACCCCCTTCACGGTCTGCCTGCACGGGGCGCTGTTGCCGCATTTACCAGAATTATCAAGCGCTAAGCCCTTGATATTCTCTAGTACCCAGGCTACAGACTTCCCCACCCTTGAGCTCCAGATCAGGCTTAGACATTTCTCACACTATTCACAGCCCCGTTTTAGATACCACTTCATCCTCTTTGAAGCTCCTCTGCCTCCGCTACAACCATGACTCCATTTCCCCAAGAACACAGAAGTAGCTGGAGAGCACCTGTCACCCCGCCAGGTCTCTTGCCCAATCTCTGTGGGCAGTGACCTGGCTGTTCTCACCAGCCCTGACCCCTCAAGAATGTTGCTCTAGCAATTCACATTCTCTCTTGCATCTTTACTCTTTCCCTGACTGGATCATTCTTAAAAGAGTGGTACCTTTTTCATGTCCTTTTCTTTATTTAAACACTATATTTTACCCTCGTTATACAGATGAGCAGAGTTCCTTCTGGGAGAATTTCAGCTAGTAAGTGTGAATGGAATAAAAGAAAAAAATAAGTAACTGGGCAATCACCTTTGGTAAATGAATCTCAAATTCTGACCAGGAATCTGACAAAGTTGATTCTGGTAGGGAATCTGACAAAGTGGTTGTCCCAACACAAACCCAGTGAACAATCCCCTATCACTATAAGTGTGATGACCACACTGTATATCCTCTGATGCAACATGGGTATTGAGTACCACCAGTGAAGAATCCTGTCAACAAAGTCACACTTAAATCAAGCTTTAGAGCTAACTTTACTAAAGAACTAAGGAGATACCAGAACAAGTTAAATGTAGCACACAGCTAGAAAGTGGGGGTAGCTTACATGACAACTGATCTATGTAGTAAGTCAATGTCATGGGAAGAGTGAGGCATGGATAAAGATTGCTTTGGAGCAAAAGGATGAGGAAATCTACGACTAGATACTAGAGAACATCAGGTGAGCAGCACTAACCCTGGTAAGTGTGGCTGCGCACTACACTGTTTGTATTTTGGGGAGAAGCAAATGAACAACACGCAGTATCTGGGACTCAGACCAGTAGCTAGGAGTTCTTCTCTGTCAGGCCCAAAGGAGCTGGCTGGGGCTTGACTCCCAACTAAACACTCAGAGAGAGGCTGGCCAGGAATGAATTTACCTGCCTGCCCCTGCACCTTCACCCCTAAGTGAAGCGGCCTAAGCCTTTCCAAGGCAGGGAGGGTATGGGACGGGGAAGAACTGACCAGTTCAGCATACTTCTTGCACAGAGCTGCCAGCTTCTCCTCTGGAGTGCTCAGCGTGTTCAATGTCTGCATCAGCAACGTGATCTCCTTTCCTGCAAAGAATAGGGGGCAAAGGCATGTATTCTTCTTCTGAGGGCCTCTTCCAGGCCTGGGCCCACACTGTTCAGCCTGAGGTGACACTCCCTTACCATATTTTATATCTGTTTGCTGTATGCTCACTTCATGTACTTCACTTGTGTACTTCATGAGGTCTGTGACTAACTTGATTCTGCCTATCATTGTGACTTAATTCTGTCCTTACTGCCTACCACAGAGGACATGGTGAACAAATATTTAGTGAAGTAAATCTCCATGGTGAGGGCCTCCCTGGTGGTGCAAGGGTTAAGTTGCAGCACTATGAAGCTATAGGAAATCACTGCAGCATGTTCTGAGTTTGATTCCCAGCCAGGGAACTACCCATATGGTGCAGCAGACCTCTCCTATATTTCACTTGATTTTCCTGTTCTGCTCCCTACCTGTCTTTGGTGAATTCTCTCACCTCTACACCTCTGGCCTGTAACCCAGTTCTTGTATGTATAAATAAATAAATCTTAAAAATAAATAAATAAACCTCCATGGTGCACAATGGAGCAGGAAAAAAACCTGTCTTCTCTAGCAACAGGTGAAAGAAAGGTGCCCCACCTGTGAATTTAGTGCCATTGTCTCAAGGTAAGCATGGCCCTACTAGAAAAGGAAAGGTCTACAAAAGGGAGTAAGGCTTCTTGAGAACTATTAAACTATTGTCAACAGAGAGAGCCAAACAGTGAACTTTAAAAATGAATGTAACTTCTTTTGTTCCCCAAAGATTTTATTTTTATTTTATGCATACAGAAATGGGGCCAGAGGTGCATATAAGCCAGAGGTGCAGGGGTGGCCAGAGGATTCACTAGAGACAGAGCGGGGAGCAAAACAGGTAGATCAACAAAATACACTGCTGAGGGGAGCATCAGGAGGGTCAGGAGAGGTCTATTGGGCCATGTGGGTCAGCTCCGGGGCTGGGGTCGAATTTGAACTGAAGCGGCTGCTGCTAACTTGCAGCGCCGCATCCTAACCCGTTGTGCCACCAGGGAGGGTCTTAGGGTCTTATTTTAGTTTTTAACCTTGATCTAGTACGATTCTCTTACTATAGAGAAGTGGGGAAAAAAAAAAAAAGAACCAGAGAGGAAAAAAGTTTTGCCCAACATCACCAATCGGGTTAGAAATGGTGCTGGCTGGCACAAAAGCCCACGAAGGCCTCCTGCACTCCATTTTCTCAAAGAGAACAGGTTGGATTTCAGATCCCCTTAGCATGTACAGCCAGGAGCCCTTGAGCAGGCAACAGCCCGCGCACCTCTGTATCTGGCTTTGCATAAACGAGGGTTACTTGCTGCTCTGGCAAATAGGGTTTCCTCCGAATCCTGGAACCCAAGGAGTGTCAGGTCCAAACTCCCTCCCTTAACGCGCTGCCCTCTGCTCACCCAGACCCTTGGCTTTCTTCTTCTCCTGTGGCCTTCGGTGGTCTCGGTCTCCAACCTCATCACTTGCTCGGATCTCGTCTGTGCCAGGGTCCCCTTTGGAAGTCTCCTTCTCACCATTGACCACTGGGGTCTCTGGCTCAGGCTCCCCATTCCTTGAGGCATAGGTCCGGGACTTCTCTGCATCTTCAGGTTCAGTAGGTTCCCCCTGTGCTCCATCCTCACCTGGGCTCCCCTGATTGTTGTCCAGGCAATATGTACTCAGGATGTCTTCCAACTGGCGGCTCAGTTCCTCAGAGACATCACGGAGGGCTCCGGCCTGAGCAGTCTTGGCTTGCACTCCTTTCAGTAGAGGACGAGGGGCAGAGTGAGAAATAAGGTGGTTACACCAGTGGTTGGGAGTTTTCAGGCTCTCAAGTTAAATGTTCCCTCACTTCTTTAAGCCTGTTTATCTACAGGACGATGTAAATTTCTAACAACTGCCTGATCATGTTTATTGTGAATACAGACAAATCAAAGAGCAGCCAGCGCACAGGACTGGCTTGCAGGAGCTCAAGGTCTAGTCTAATCTCCAACCTTCATGTCATTTTTTGCTATTTAAAAAATGTTCCAGGAATGGTTCAAATATGAAGAGTAGTGACCAATGATGGACAAGATGTTCCTAAGCTGGTTTGATGGTTGTCTCATTTGACTGCCATTGATTATAACTCTGTCAGAACATACTCTCAAGGGGGTTCCTGTGCTTGGGAGTGGGGAGGCCCTATCAATGCTCCAGGACTGGGCAGGATGGGGGGTATCACAGGGACGAAACATTGTCCTCTCTTTCAACATTTCCTCCCTTCCGGTGGCCTTGGCATCTAGCTGCAGACGCTGCACTGCCTGAGCACAAACTCCTTCCCCCGCCCGCAGGAAAAGCAGAGCTGACACACACCCTCTGTCTTCCCAGGAACCTGGCTGGAGGAGCCTTCAGCTTCTGTTGTGGCAGCAGGAGCAGCCTGGGTGGGCCGTCCCTGGCTTCCCTCTGGTCCTGCTTCCGGTTGCCCCGGGTGGCTTTTTGGGTTGGAAGTGTTGCCTGATTGCTTGGCAGCCCCATTCTTTTTGTCTTGGTTCTTCATTGTGGTTTGCAATGCTAGGTTAGCAGCAGGTCCTTTAGAAACAAACACACTTGCAATTTTCCAGACTTTCTCAGCCTGGCTCAGAGATCCCAATAGTGGGTGCCCAAAGCTCTTAAATCAAACTGGCCGACCTGCACCCGGTGGAAACCAACGGTTCTCCCTGCCTTTGCCGGAAAGGGGAGCCTGCGCCGCCCAGGTTTCGGGGGCGCTGCTCAGGAGTGGGGAGGCGCTACCCTCCTTTTGCCCGAAGGCACTTCCCGGCACAACACGGGGCCTGCCAGACGGGCCGGGCGCAAGATAGGCTTAGCCGCCTAGACCGACGTGGCGGGACGTTCGGCTCCGGGTCCCTCCCCGTCCCCCCCACCCGACCCACGTGGGGTCCCTCGCACGCGCGCGCGCACCCACCCACGCCCTGCGCGCCTCCGCCCGCCCGCGCATGCGCACCGGCATTAGTCCTGCCCCCCCACCCCTCCGCCCGACCCCTTGCGCTGAATCTGTGGGATCCCTCTCACTGGTCGAAAATGTCCAGGATCGCAGACTCTCTAACTGCTTCGTCCTTCTAGGTGCCCGCGTACGCACCTCACAGTCGACGTGCAGACGGCTTCGCCCGCTCTGGTCTCACACCGGAAACCCTGGGTAACCGCTGCCGGCAGAGCCTCCTGCTCCCGCCGCAGCCAATCAAGTGCAGCGCTCGCGCAGGGCTTGCTGGGAAAGATGAAGCGAGGCGGCCTCCGAGGCGGGAGAGTTGTGAAGCGGGGGAGGGACCGGACTACAAATCCCTGCATGCATCGGGGCTGACCCCCAACTCCCGAGATGCACCAGGACGGGACTCAGTCCAAGGAGCCGGATTCCCGGGAGGTGGGAAAGGAGGCAGACATTCGGCTCGGATACCCTCACGTCACCCGCGTCTCTACCGCGCTGAAGAAAGCCAGGCGCTCGGCTGTTGGCTACACGCTTCCGTCCCTTGCTGTAATAGAGCCATGGCTCTCTACTCCTCGGATGAGGCATAGACTACTGGGCTGGAAATCGGGAGACCCATACTCCGGGGCATCACTTTCCTCATTCAAACTGAAGCTTTTAATAACAGCAGTTGTTCCAGTGCCAACAGTGTACTTTCCCGGTATTTACCATAAAAATCTTCCGAACTGCTCGTGAAGAGAAGTACTATTTGTTATCCCCATTTTATGGCTGAGGATGTGAGGCAAAGTTTGGATGACTTGCCAAGGTCACATTGCTATTGTCAGAGCAGGAATTCTAAACCAGGAAATCTGGTACCACCTCCCATCTTCATGACTTTTCTACCCTGCCTCTTACTCAAAAGATATAATAAACAACCACATGGGATCCCTAGAGATGGGTCAAGCTAATGGTAAACTAGGTTTCTTTTAATCCCCCATTGGAAGAGGCGGAGGAGGCCCTGCAGGGAGTTTGGCATCAGAAGAATCTCCGCCTTTTTCTCGGACTGGCACACCCAAGTTCCAGTTGTATTCGGGCTAAAGGGGAAAGAAGCCAGACTTTTTCCCAGATGCAAGGTACAATTCTTTATCCAATTGCCTATAAATAGGGCGAAAAAATCCAACCGGTTCCTCTAGCATTTATATCTAAATGACTTGTTTCCAGCCAAACCTGCCTATGAACCTTTTGCCATTTTTTTTCCTTTGAGATTTATTTATTTATGCATACAAGAACTGAGGTGTAGTCCAGAGGTGGGGGTGGGGGGTAAAAGGATTCACCACAGAGTGGGGAGCAGAGCAGGAGGATCCACTGAAATAACACAGCTGAGGGGAGCAGCCTTGAGACAGGAGAGGCCTGCTCTGCCAGCTGGGATCCAGTGCTGCAGTGGCTGCTAATGATTGAAAGCCCCATGTCTGTAACCCCTGGGCCACCAGCGACTCCCCACCTTGCTTTTTTTTTTTTTTTTTTTGCGTCAACTTTCACTGTTTATCAGGATTTCCCAGGTTTTTGCAGATGCTATTTTAGTTCCCAAAATGCCCTTCTGGCAAAAGTGAAAAACAGCCCAAAGGTCACATCTCTAGTGCTTTTAAAGCCTAGCATCAGTTTGGGGGCAGAGTATATTTTAAATTGTTGTGCAAATTGGTCATTGTTTTAGTGCCAATAATGTTACTTACCCCAGCCTGACTTCCAGGAAGTGCTGTCTAGTCTTCCCCATTCTTTAGGCAGCGTGAAGTCTGAAGCTGTATTCATGTAACATTGAGAGATGAGTGTAATGGAAAAGATGAAGCTCAGGAAGATTTGGAATCTGAGACTTTGTTGAAACCAAAGCCCTGATTATTTCTAGAAAGCATGTTGGAAATCTTACTGGGAGGTAACATATAAACCATCCTAGAGTGTTGTAGGCAAAGATAAAGAAGAAACAAGGTATGCATGAAATGAGGGCTATGGCAAGGGTCCATAGTGGCGTACAGGGGTTAGCTAGGTCATGGGCAGGCAGGCCAGAATAAAACTATATAGAAAATATACTTTCCTATAAAAGGAAATAACATTAGCACCTGTCAGAGGAAATTAGGGAAATCATTGGGAATGGTGGCAATTGTGGTAAAATAGAGCTCTTAATAAATTGGAATTTATGATGTATGATTTCTAAGGGCCGTGGGGTGGTGCTGATCAAATATCAAAAGTTCTTTAGAGATAGTGTAGAAAATACAAAATAGTGACACAGTGCAAGAGAAATCCCAAAGGGGCACACTGAAACTCGTGGAGGTGAGAGATTTATCTTGCTTGTGGTAATGTTTCGTGGATATGTGTTGAAATTTATCAAATTGTACATTTTAAATGTGTCATTCATTGTATGTCAACTAAATTTCAATAAAGTGGTGTTAACAATTTCTTATAGCTGGAGCAGACCGTTGGAATTTAAAGTTCTTATAAAGCTATAATGGAAAGGCCACAGACTTTATATTGCCACTGTGTTGTTTCCCCTTAAAAGTGGTTATGGGGAGGCTGTTGTAATTCTTACGCTGTTAGGCTATATGTTTAAACACCTTCTTAGTTCACTTCTTAAAAAATCCAGTTGAGTCACTTAAAAGACGATTTAGAATTTTGCAACAGGTTTTTATTTTTGCTTTATTATCTATTACAGTGTTTAAAACCTAAAGAAATACACTTTCTCTTCAAATTTGGATGTGTATATAAATATCATTTGTCTGGACTCAGCACACTCAATGCCACGGTTTCTTGGCCTATGTCTGCTCTGAAATCATCAAGCTTTGTCTGTCTACCCAGGGGCCCTGAGAACATGGAAAAGAGCCAAAGTTTATAGTTCTTGGAAAACTAAAAGCAAATGAATTGAAAAGAAAAACCAGTCAGGAAAAGGGTTTGACCTTCCTAGGGTTTATAGCTGAGAACCCAGGCTGTTCTTGAGGCACATTCAGTCTATCTTGCATGCCTGGGATCCCATCCCCCTTGGCTTCTTCAGTTGTTCAGTCAGTTCCCATAAAAGATAGCCAAAAAAGCCAACACCCAAAGGTCCAAGGGTTTTCGTAGAGGATTATTTCTAAGTGACAGGTTCCCAGCCAGGTTCAGGCTCTGAGATCTGACATTTCTACACTGCAAGGCAGAGTTCTCTCTCCCCCAACCCATGGGTTGAAAATCTGACCTAAGTAGGGCTAGTGTTTAGCAGAGGGGTTCAGGTACGTGCTACTGTGGAACCCAAAAGTGAGGGAAGGCCCAAATAAACTGTAGACGTTTAAAACACTTCATACAAACCTTTCTCCTGGGGTGTTCTGGGCCCAAAACTGAATGCTGCCTCTTTACACTTGGTTTGGTTCTTCTACACATAGCACAGGCCTGATATAAAATGCCTCTTAAGAGTAAAAATAATAGCTTTAATTCACAGACATGGTTGGTATTGACTCAAATTGTTCCCTTGTCATCAACTGGGGGTGGTACTAGGGGACAGAAAGTGGGATGACGGATCATTTATGAAGACCTTTTGAAAGAGCAGCTAGTGTCTCCCATATATATATCCGTGTAGAGCCATATTCTCAACTTGTCGGCTTACTAAGACTCCCCAAGTTAAGGTGCAGAGAAAATAACTCTGTAAGATTGAACTAAAATGTGCTACCCCTAAACAGCTTTGAAGAAACCTACTCAGCACTTCCTCAGTCTCACACTCACTCCTAGGCTGCTTCTAACTGGCAGATGTTGCTACTGTTTCTACACATTTCCCTTGTACTGAGCCTCATACCCTCCTCCAGCCTGCAGCAGGGCTAACAGGCACCATTCCTGATGCCTCCGGCCAGACTTTCTCCCTGCTGGGTCCCTGTAGTGCCCACAGGAACCTGCAGAATCTGGCTCCCAGTCTTCAACCGTGAATCCTGAGTCTGAGCTCACAAGATGAATCTACTGAGGAACAGTCACGATGACACCTAGCTGAGTTGTCTAGGGGAGAACAAATGAGCCAAGGTCTCCAAAGTGGGGCATATGCAGGATGAGGTGGGAAGCGCTGCTGGGCCTCCAGTTTTCCTTCCCAGTTAGCTAGAAACTGGGAACTTTTAAGATAGGGGGAAGGTAGACAGAAAAAAAATGGAAATCCACTTCCTCCTACTGGACAGTGTTCATTTCTGTTTCTTGAGAGAAATAGAAAGCCAGTGCTTGAGAGCTTTCTTTCATTCTTACGTGACAAAAAGTACGGTAGCAGCTATAATCTGTGGTTCAATAACCCCAAATAAGGCTCCAGGAAGGTGGATCCCAATGCAAAGAAAATAGGAGTGGATCTAAGGGTTCTAGGTAAGAGGAAACACTAAGGGTCCCTGAAAGCTGAGGTTATCAATATCTGTTTCTTGGAAGGGTCATTTGTACCCACTGTTCCAAATAACCATGATGGCGAACCGAGGGGGGAAATCCATATGGTTCTACTCTAAGTTTGCAGTCACCGGGAGAGCTGGGAACTGAAGACAGGCTTCTGAGACTAGGGTTCTTATTAGTATTAGAAAAGATGATATGAGGGTGGGAATCCCAGAGGGTTGGCAACAAAGAACAGCTGGCACAGTTCAAAAACAGTCTGAACACTTTTAAGAAAAAGGCCCCTGTACCCTTAATCCAAACCTAGATACGTCTTACCCCTAACAAAACTTTACAATGAATACCCAGTCATGGGCCAACATCCGGAGAATCCAAAAACATGTATCAGAATATTCTCTACAGCATGGTAGGGAGTCCCTCCGTCCCTGCAATATCCATCCAGAAATTTGTCGCAAAGTCTTTGAATGCATCAAGGCCAAGATGTGACTGGGGGCTCCTCACTAAGACTGGCTGTCAGGCTTGGGCAAAGAAATAACATTTTGCTTTCCAAGATGACCAAAGGAGAGAAAACATATAGAATGCTACAGCCTTTATGGGCTGCAAGAATTTCACCTGTTGACTGAAAGGGAATCAGAGGAAGATAATGGAAAACATGGTCCAGGGAAGACACTAACAAAGGAAAGCTCCACTTTCTTCTGATGAGAAATCTGCCCTTCCGTCGTGCCCTGGGCTATTTCAGTCTTTTAAGTCCTTGGAGAAAGCTGACTGTATGCAGCAGACAGATCACAAAAAATAAAAATAAAAACAAATACAAACTTCACTCTGGTATAGGGCTCAGATCTGAAGTTAAAGGAGATTTTGCATGAACAGGTGGAAAAGCAGGATGTTTATGTCTCGCAATAAGAATTCAGCCCCAACATCAGGGGCTGAGATATACAAAGCAGATGTTATTAAACTGCTCTGCCCTTTAAAATGCTCTCCAACAAGAGTGTGAGGGGGCTTTCTTAGAAGTACAGGAGAAAAATATTGTAATGGAGTCAGCAGGCCAAGTGAAAATGGTCCTGCCCCCTTGCCTGCTGTGGGACTGGTAGGGCATTTGCCATACTGAATAATGGCATCTAACTTACTGAGGTGGCACAGCACTGGTGTGACTTCTCGGCAATCATCACTAGCTCCAAACTACCTTCTCAGAAACTGGGTCTAGAGTTGGAGCTCAACACTAGCACAGGGAAAATCAAGACCCATGGCTGACAGTGAGCACCTGAACTATATATAGATCTGTAGGCAGAGAGGCTATTTTACCTGAGCCAGCAGGGATGCACAGGAGTGGAAGCAAGAATGGCATGTTTCTGAGGAAAAGTATAGCTGGGGAGGGCACCTCTGATGGACCACAGGAAGAGGCAGCAGCTAGCCAGATTGTGCCTTCAGGTCCACAGTTGGGCTACACTTACTGACCGCTTTCTCCACCTCACCTCCTCATGCTGGACTTCACAGTCATATGTAATACACTGAAGCACAGGCCTGCCACTGAGGCACCGTACTAGTTTTAGTTGAAGAGAAAGAAGAGGCATTAAGGTATAATTGTCACAAGAAAGGGCAAAACCCAAACCAGATGCAAGGGTACCAAAACAGGGAAGGATCAGGAAGTCTTGTGAAAGTACTGAAGTTGCTATCTTTCTGGGACAACAGGAGAGACAGCAATGAGTGATAACTTAAGTGGACAAGGATCTCTGAGACTGAAGGTGAGATGGCAGACTGCTTTCTGATGTAAGCAAGATGCTCAGCAGTAAGGATCCGAATGGTAGACTTCACCAGGCCCTAGGCCATCCTTGTTCCCTTCAGACCAAGGCGGCCTACTGCATAAAGGCTTCAGAGCCAAGAGTTGGTCCCAGGTGGTAGCCCAGAATACAAACAGAGAAGAGAAGGACCAAGCTCAGACCTGAGCAAAGAGCTTCCACATCTCTTTTTGGTCTCCCTCACAGTTTCCTACTTACAGAAATTACAGACAGTTCTTCCTCTTAAGACCTACCTAATATATAGAATATAAAAAAATACAGAACTTTTTGACATTCTCTCCTTTGGAAGTAAAATATACATGATCCAGCTATGGAAGAGGAAGAAGAAAGGCCAAAGGCAGGGATCCCTGGCTATCCAAATACATGACACTCTCACTCCAACCTCCTCTGTAACTTAGGGGTCACCAGAGTAAGGACTTTCTCCTCAGGAGAAAGGAAGGACCACACCCCTGTCTCATGCTTAGGAGAAAATACAGCTACCTCAGAGAGTCATCCAACTCTGAGGGGGAATTTTCAAGTAAACAAATGAAGTTGGGTCGCACCATTGGAAGGTGGGCAGGAAACATTGGATCAGTAGCGACACGTGGGAAGCCCTGTCTGAGGCCTGTGCTCCTCCCCTCCATTCCCACTCGTATGCTTGTTCCAGGAGAAAGAGGGGCTCTCCCAAACTAGAGAGGTCTGGGCAAGGGGTTAGAGGGAGAGGTTTTTGTCTCATGGTGACCTCCCCCCTCAGCCTCTAGTCCCAGACAATGCTGGCAGTTGGGATTCCTAAAACCAGGAACTCATGGCTCTTGGAAAGAGCAATCTTAATACAAGAAAAATGTGCAAAAGAAAAAATTAAATAACTCAATCCAAGCATACAAGATTAATAGTCTGTCAGAGCAAGAATACTTTGTTTTGGATTTCTCCCCTCCTCTCCCACCCCCCCACCCCCCACCTCTGGAATATTCCATCTGCTCAAGTACCCAAGATAAGAGTTACACAGATCAGGGCAGAGGACTGGGAAGGATGAAGGGAGATAAAAGGGAAGGAAGTCACCACTAAAGAAAAAAAAATAATAAAAAAAAGGTGCAAAATTGATTACCTCAGTCCTCCTTTATCTACCCCTGGGCTCCTGGGTTAAAGACATGTGTGCAGCCAAAATATAGTGTAAGGAAGAAAAACCCAACACGTCCCCTTCTTGTCACAAAACCCAAATGTGAGCCTCAGATGGTTCTGTCTGTCCAGAGGGTGCTCCCTCCAGGGAAGGGGGTGGGGCAGGTCAAGAGCACAGTCTCCAGGGCAGCAGAGGTGTGTGGTGGCTGATGGTGGGGGGCTGGTTTCCGCCCACCAGAGGGCTGCTTTTCCGCTGGTTGGTGGTGCTTCCCATCCCCTCCCCTCCCCGAAAGCAGACATTATAGCTGGAAGCCCTCCATAGGGGCCTCGGGCTGCTGGAAGATGAACTGCTGTTGCGTTTCATCCACTTGGGGAGCCAGGCTGCTATCATCATCTTCTACACCAAAATAGTGCTCAATAAGGTCAAAGGCCTTCTGGTAGATTTCCTGGTTCTCATGGCTCTGGAGAAACTCAATTTTATCCAAGCCTGTGGTGACAAGAAGAAAGGAGGGAGAAGAGTAAAGTTAAGAGTGCTCTGCCATGGGCTGAAAAGTATTTTTCTTTCCCTGAGCTTTGCTGGTGTTTACAAACACAAGGAATCTGATCTGATCTCTCTTTGGCCTGTGGGAAGAAAGTTAACATCTTTCCCCAAAACTATACAGCCTAATAGAAAGAGGCCAAAATGCTGGTTATAAACCACAGGTTCTAGTTCTGATTCTTTGTTTGATTATCTGCATGACCTGGGAAAATCATTAGCCTCTCTGAATCTCTCAGAGATAAATGATAAGTCAATCTAGCATCCTTAATGGAACTTAAAAGAAACTAAGCTGAAAACATGCCTTCTACTGTCTAACCTGTTATCAATTCTGAATTTCCATTTTTCCATCTGTACTGTAACTACAAACTGGTAGTGCCTACCAGAAAGAGATCTATTTCACCTTAGAGGGAAAAGGAGTGGTGGGATATAATCTTGTATTCAGTGATGGTATTCCACCATACACTCTCCCCCTCCATATACTCCCCCCCACATACGTGTTATACTACAATTTTGGAAGTCAGCAGTAGGTAAATTCTGACCTAAAATCTATCAACTTAAGGCAGACATGAGGCTGTGGAGAGGGCACATACCATAGGCTTCCTCAATGAGGCCACAGTAGGGATTGACCCCTGAGCCACTGCGCTTGCCCTCTTGTTCTCCAAGTCGAAGGATGTTCTCCAGTCCGTTGAGGGCCACTTGCACAATCTTTGAATCCATTACAGTCAGCAAGTCACAGAGGGGTTTGATGCAGCCCAGTGAGACCAGGTACCTGCAGATGAGAGAACAGGTTAAGTTCCACATGAATGTAGGGCGTGGGAGATGCTAGGCAGGTGCTGTGGGGCCTGTGAGTCTCCCTCACACATGTCAGTACTTCCAGCAGTCCACCCTCAGAACAACCTATCCTTTATCTCAGTCTCTACTCTCCAGTACTAGTGGTCTAGTTCATTTCCCTGTGGAAGGTTAGGTTGTGGAAGGTTAGGTTGTTCCTTATCTCAGTTAGTCTCCTTGCTGCAATATCACCACTGAATTTCTCTGCTTACAAATTTTCACAGTTCAGACCCTCCCTGTTGGTGCAATGGGTTAAAGCATAGCACTATGACACTCTCTGAAGTCACTGCAGCAAGAGTTTGATCCCTAGCCAGGGAGCTGACCCACATGGTGTGGCAGACCTCTCCTGACCCTCCTGCTCTTCCCCTCAGCGGTGTATTTTAGTCAGTCTGCCTGTTCTGCTCCCTGGTGAAACCTCTCACCCCCAGCCCCCTTACCTACACCCTAGTTCTTGTATGCATAAATAAACAAACCTAAAAAAAAAAAAAAAAAAAAAGATTTGCCAGAGTACCTGATTTGAATGAGCTATAATAGCATGGCTCTCTTTTATTTGTAAGGATGGTTAAATACACCGATATAAATTCTCAGGAGGGTAGGAAACAACAGATGTCTGTTAGAGTTTTCATTCTCCAGGACATGATATACAGGAACCTATTTTGGGTTCTAGTGTCTCTCTAGCCACTTGCCAATTAAACCCTATTGCATCCCAACCAAGGCAGACCCATTGCAGGCAAAAGCACTTTAGAGTTTAGGTGTAAACTATGAATCAAGAGGGAAGGCACACATACCACTAGAGATGATGGAAAGGGAAGTACCTGATCTGCTCAGGGGTTCCTCCTGATGTAGCATTAGTGATGGCCCAGGCTGCCTCTTTCCTTGTACGGAACTCTGCTTTCTGAAGGATTTCGATCAATACAGGAAAGATGTTTGCATCTATGACAGCCTGAGACAGAATTTGGGGGAGAAGGGAGAAGTGAGTCTCTTCAGAGGAGAAAGCAAATCTGATTCATAAGTCAGCTAAAATTTAAATATCTTCCCCTCTGAGGAGCTCTTTGTTTTTCCCATGTAGGTGAGAGGTGACACTGAATGAGTGACCTTTTACACACTAATTTCTAAAGGTCTTTCTTCTAGTAGCAAATACCCCACAATCTTTCCTGTCTCTGTGCCTCTCCACCTGCCACTCCCCACCTCCTTGTTCTACCTGTATTTGAGCCCTGTTGCCAGCAGTGATATTTGAAATGGTCCAGCAAGCTTCCTTCCGGATTGACTCCTTTGGGCTACTCAGCAAATGTAAGAGGCAAGGGAGGGCAGAACAGTTAAGAATGACCTAGAACACCAAAAGTACAAAACAAAAATCAGGTAACCTTAAGCAAAATTAAAAACATTTTCACATCAAAAGATACATCAACAAAGTATCAAAGATGAAGATGCAGACATGGGTTGTCAGAAAACTCATGACATATTTTTTATTTTGAAAACAGAAAAAAAAAAGTGTCATGACTTTTCCGACAACCCAATATAAAAAACCCCTTGCAACTAAACAAATTAAACAACCCCATTAAAAAAGTGGGACTGGAGTAGAATATTTCTCCAAAGAAGATAGACAGATGACCAGTAAGTTTACAAAAAGATGTCAAACATCAACAATTAAGGAAATAAAAAATCACAGTGAGATACTACTTTATACTTTTAAGGTGGCTACCGTAAAGGAAAAAAAACTAACAGAAAAAAGACCACTGTGCAAAACAGTATGATGATTTCTTAAAATACTAACCACAAAATTACCAGGAGGGGAAAAAGAGTAAAGATCCAGTAATCCCACTTCCATGTATATAATCAAGAGAGTTGAAAGCAGGGTCTCCTGATACTGGTGGACCAGTGTTCACAGTCCAGTGGACTATGGCCTTAGTCACAATAGCCAAAGAGGAACACATATGACCCATGTCATCAATATATGAACAAAATGTGTTCTACGATTATAGTGGATTACTATTCAGCTATAAAAAGGACATATGCTACAATTTGGATGAAAAATGAAGCTATTCTGTAAAATGAAATAAACTGGTACAAAGAACAAATATATATGATTCCAATTATATGTGGCACCTACATTGGTTAAGCTCATTCTTAAGAGGAAATAATATGGTGGCTGTGAGGGGCAGAGAAGGAGAAACGGGAATTTATAATTTAATGGACACAGTTTCCATTTGGGATAAGAAAGTTGTAGATCTGGAAGGTAGTTATGGCTGAATAAAATGTGAATATACTTAATGCCACACAACTGTACTTGGTTATATGGTAAATTTTGTTAGAAATGTTTGCATCTGTGCATGCACAAATGCCCCAGGAAATTGAGTGAAATTACCTTAAAGGAATTTGTCAAGAATCTCATAGAATTATGCAATTACTCAAGTCCCAAAGAATAGCTAGATCTCCAGCCTTTGAAGAGAGGAACCCTGTTCACTGTGCCCTCACTAGAGATGTCATTAATAGGAGATTAATATGAGCTAGTGTCCATGGAGCCTGAGACTTAAGAAGCTGGGATGAGATTCCATAGCTTTTAATATCTTAAAGAGGCCATGACCCCAAACTCACTATCAATTACCTTACAATGTTCCAAGGAGTAAGTCAGGATATATGGATGATGATTTACTTCCAAGTATAGAGGAAATGAAGGAAAACCCAAGTTGCCCATAATCATATTACAAAGTGGCAGAGCTGGAAGTTTTCGCTTAAGCCCAGGCTTTTTTCCCCTAGATCATGCTGTCTGCCAGCATGGTTTTGTCTGCAGTTTGCTCTTCCCCTTACCTGGGTCTGGATGTCATCTCCGGTGACAATGTTGCCCACAGCTCTTAGGGCAGGAGAAGCCACTTTGTAATCGTTGTGCCTGCAGAGGAGGTAGATCTGGTCAGTAGAGCGTCTAGTCTCCCTGCACCGTACTATCCCTGCTGACCGCCAAGGCTGGCAGCGCTCCCCTGGCTGCAGACCTTGATAGGGCAGCTGACTGCAGTTTTCTGGGCATGAAATAGCTTCGGAATCTGTACCCTTTCTAACCCAGACCACTCACATTAGAAGTTCTACCAATCTCCGACAGACTCCAGAGTCTATGACCGCCTGTATCTTCTCATTGGGGCCATCAGAGAGATAAGAAAGGGCCCAGCAAGCATCTGCCAGCAAGTCTGAGTCACTGCTGAAGAGTAGGCGAGACAACACAGGCAAACATGGGGAGACCTGTTGGGAGCAGAGTGGAAAGGATTTAAAGGGGGACAGGACTACAGCAGCTCCATCACTAGTTTAACATTGCTGCCCGGTTTGTCCAAGTGATTCTAAGCACTGGCAGCCTCTACTACAGTAAATGCTTACGCATTACCTTTTCCCATTCCAACCCAGGCACATGAATTCAAGTACTTCAATGACAATCACCTCTTTTACTAGTTTCCCATGAATTGCGACTCCTAAATACTTAAAACCCCCATATAAAAATTCCTGCATATAAGCAACTTGTGTCCACTCAGTCTTCTCACCTTTGCAAATTCTGGGGGTGGGTTCTTCCCTCGGCAGAGATTTGACAAGGCCCAGACTGCATTCCGTGTCATTGTCAGTCGTGTGGACTTGGTAAGGAGTCTGAAGGAAACAATAAACCAGACCCTAAGGTGTGACTCCCTTGGTATAGGGCTGCTGACAAAGAATCCCAGGAGAAATCTAGTCAGGCCCCCAAAACTCACTATTTCCTCCCATCCAAAGCTAAGTTAACTGAGGGTGTTTGGGCCAGCAGGCCACCCTACGCTTTCAAAGAGGATCAATTTCATCTGTGGCTAATTACCACGGCTAGGGTGAGGAATTTACCCATGCAGGAGGAAATGACTTCCTGTGATGGGTGTGATAGAGTGGTAGCCTATGAGATTCTGATCAATGAAGAAGAGTTCACCACCTGTTTTGCTTTAGCTGTAGCTCTATCTGAGGGTATGAGAGAAGGACCCAGATGATCTTTCATATGGTCTTTATCTGAGGTTTACAAAGGAGTTCTTTAATACGCCCATGTGTAAACACAGAGCAAATCAATGGATTCTGTAGAGAAGTTCTTATTTGTCTAGATGGTTCCACAAAGTTATCCCTTTCTTTCTCGGATCAACAATGATGTATATATGACCAACATGAGGTTTTAAAAAATCATGAAGAGAAGAAATACAGGATTCTTTTGGCACAGACCAGTGGCACAATCTTCTTATTGTCAAAAGGCAACTATCTTTTACTTTGGGTTAAGTTCAGAATGCAAGTTCAGCATTTTTGTATTTACTCATCACCTTAAGGTAAGCTGCCCCCGAGAGAACTGCCACATGGCTGCCTTACAGACGCAGCTGCAGATGATCCAGGTGCAGATGATTATAATTACTCACGTTAACAAAGGATTAAGGATGGAACAGTTCAAGACGTAATCTCGGCAAACGGAACTGTCTCCAGCTATGTTTCCCAGTGCCCAGACTGCCTGAAAAGGGATGATCGAACTATTACTCACAGAGCCTAGTAACTTCTGTGAATACTTTCTACACACAACTACAGAGTGAGCACTCACCAATGACCAAGAATAAAACCAAATCAAGACCTGATACACATTCAACACACTCAAATACCCTCCTTATTGGCATCCTTACTAAGTACCTGCTTTCCTCTGAGTTTCTGGATAAGTGAGGAAGGCAAGTCCATATATATTCTGTAGCTACAGAAGCCAAACGAAGACACCCCATCAACCAAAAGGAAAAAGTTCATTCTGTGGCCTCTTAGTGGTGATCATTTTTTTTAAAGATTTATGGGGGTGGGGAGTATGTGTGAGGGAGAGCACGCGCACATTTGTGTTTGTGTGTGTGTGTATGTGTTTACCAGCGTGGGGAGCACAATAGGCGGATCTCCTGAAATACACTACTGAGAGGAGCCGTGGAAAAGGTAGAAGAGGTCTGCTGCGCCATGTGGGTCAGCTCCTTGGCTGGGGATAGAATTCATGCTGCAGTGGCTGTGGAATAGCTTCATATCGTAGTGCTAAGACTTAATCCTTTGTGCCAACAGGGAGGTCCCAAGTACTGATCTTTTTTTTTTTTAAAGCAAAGGTTTTATTTATTTTTTAAAAAGATTTATTTATGCATACAGAACTAACTAGAGTACAGAGGTGCAGGGGCAGCGAGAGGCTTCTCCAGAGGCAGAGTGGGGAGCAGAACAGGCAGATCAACAAGTACACTGCTGAGGGGAGCAACGGGTGAGACAGGAGAGGTCTGTTGCGCCATGTGGGTCACCTCCAGGGCTGGGGATCGAACTTGGAAGAAGTCTTTGCTCTAATTATCTGCAGGTACTTGAAAATACTACCTCTCACGCTAACAATCAGTTCTCTGACACCAATTGTGTAAGCCCAACACTTCTATTCAATTCTGAGTCAACTGCTAAGAGTTAGTACAAATCCTACAGGGCAAAACCTCTCTCCCATTTTAGATACCAACTGTAAGCTGTAAAAGTGCAGTTCTTACAGTTCCCCACAATAGGTCCCATAATGTAATAGAGCAATTTCACTCAGGAAAATTTACTTACACATTATCAGCTTATTATAATAGATGCAACTCAGGAAAAGCTAACTGGAAGAGAGGCATAGGGCAAGGCATGATGGGGAGAGCAATGGGGTGGTGCAGAACATCTGTGCCCTTTCCAGACACATCACATTAATGTATTCACCAACCTGGAAGCTGATGGAATCATTTCTAGCTCCCCTAATATCCCTGGGAGGATGAGGTAGAAGGCTGAAGCTGAGAGTTCCTTTAACCCTGTAACCTTATGCTTGGTCTTTCTGACGACCAGGCCCTCATCCGTAGACTACCTAAGGCCTTAACCCAAGTCATCTCATTACATCATTACAGTGTATTTCAAAAGGACCCATTATAAAAGACCGAGAGTCTCCCTGGTGGCCTAAGGGTTAAATCTCAACGCTATTATCGTTGCCTGAGTTCAATCCCTGGCCAGGAAGCTAACACACATGGCTCAGCAGAACCTCTCTTGTCTCACCCACTGCTCCACTTTGCAGAGTATTTCGGTAGATCCACCTATTTTGCTCCTCACTCTGTCTCTGGTGAATCCTCTCACTCCTCTGGCCTATACCCCAGTTTTTCTACACAAAAATAAGTAAGATAAAATAAAATGAAATCAAGGTTTTTGAGATCTTCCCCAGGAATTAGGGACAAAGGTGAAATAATCTTTATAGTACCACAGAAAATTAAGCCAAATTGAAGTATTACCTGTTCTTGTACATCTTCAAAATCCGAGTTAAGCAGCTCTATAAATATGGGGACAGCCCCTGCTTCAATGACAATTTTGGTCTGCTGGGAGGTTCCAGAGGCAATGTTTGTTAGTGCCCAGGCAGCTTCAAACTGAAAGTGAGATTAAGCCATGATTAATTGGTCATTCTAGCCAGAAATACCATGCCTGCTGCTGGCTCATAAGAGTAAGCTTCTTTCCCCTGCCTGAAAACCAACCAACCAACAAATAACACAAGTCTTCTCTTCTCCCTGATGAAGATAGAAGGAAGGGAAACCAGCAGTGATGTAATACAATGGGAAAACAGAACCAGGCTGCAAAGGCCCAGGTCCAGGCCCGTACTACACAGCATTTGTTGAGTCCTTGGCAAGTCCTGAACTTTGCTTAACTTCATTTCTGAATGGACCATCCCTGAATCAGGATGGTTGTCTTAAAGTCCCTGTTCAGCTGAGCTTCTAGTTAATGAAAATGGATTTACTCATCACCCGTTTCTGAGAAGAGAGCCAGACAGGTTAAATGATTTACTTCAGGTCACACAGGTATGTTGTGGACTGGATCTCTTGATTTATAACAGAATGAGCAATATATAATTTCTGGTATTTTTCCTTTGATATCACTTTAAGAAAAAGATTCTGGTTCCCTTATTTGAGACTAAGACCTCTAAGGCAACTGTAGCTTTCCTTAAATGTTCCTGTTATTGCCTGCCTATTTCCTGAGAGGTGTGCCTGCTGCAATTTCTTGGAAGGAGGTCCTTCACCTGGTACCCGTTCACCCCAGGCTCACCTGTAATGTACAATTCTCATTCCTCTTAAGAAATTCCACAAACCGATCCACGACTCCTGGAGTATTGATGACTTCATCTATTGGAGGACTAGGCTCTGAGAGAAAAGGAGAGGAAAGTCAGGGGAGGTTTTGACAGATTCACTCCCTGGGATCAGCCTAACATCCTCCCTAGATACTCCTGACCATGCTTATAATCATTCCAACTCCCTTCTGAGGAGGTGGTTTTAACAACAGCTCATCATCTTGGAACTGGACACTACAGCTGGGCTCTAAAGAGTAAAGCCACACTAATTTGAGGGTGCCTACTTTTGATTTACTGAACTGAAGCAAGTCAGAAAGGAAGGGAGACATGGGATGAGTAACTCTAGTCCAAACATTTCCCTTCTAAGATCATAATTCTTTTCTTAGAAGGACTGCTTAATATACCCAGGCAAGAAATATTTTTCTGAGACAATGACTAATGAGCTTGTAACAATGTCTGACACACTGTCACGTTCAAAGAGCTCAGTGTTAACTATAAAAAAAGGGAGGGGGGCATTTTTCCTGTCATACGTTAAATATTTATAGGGCATGAACAATGTGTCAGACACAGTTGTATGAATTGAGAACACAACAGTGAGCAAAACCAAAAGTCTGCCCTTATAGAACTTACTACCTAGTGAGGAGCACTCCATTATGTCAGAAGGTAGTAAGTATAATGGGAAAAAACAAAATAGGTAAGGTAAGAACAAACAATGTAAAGAGATTAAAAATGCTGAGAGGTGGATGTGCCTGCTGCACGTGGGTCAGCAACCTGGCCGGGGACTGAATATATGCTGCAGTCGCTGTTGACAGCTTCATAGTGCTGAGACTTTAACCCCTGCGTTATCAGGAAGACCCCCATAGGGTAAGTTTTATTGAGAAGGTAGGATTTCATCAGCAAAGTGAAGAGGTTGTCACGCAGTGTCTGCAAGTAGAGGATATCAGGCAAAGGAAACAGACCTCCAATAGACAAGGTTAAGAATGTGCTTGGCTTATCCAAAGAACGCCAAGGCCAACAGGGATATAGCAGAACAAGCGAAGGGAAGTAGTTAATGATGACAGCGAGAAGACTCAAGAAACTCACTCATGTAGGACCTCTCTAGGGGAGGACCAACTCATATACCTTTGGAGAGCAGTTTCCGGAATTTCTGTGTGGTTGCCAACTGTAGGTCAGAATCATCAGAAAAGAGCATCTCCACCATCTCTCTTGTGATTACACTCTCCTAGAACATAAAACAGACTCAAAACTTTGCAAACTGACACATCACCTGCTTGACATCCGGTATTATGCAGACTCCAGGGCAAGAAGATGGGCTAATAAGCAGGCTCAGAAGAAGGTATTTAATGCATGGCTACATCACAATGGGCATCTGAAAGTGATTCTACCCTGTGACAACCAACTGAATGTTTCCCTTAGGTCCTTCCTTAGGGGTCTCCTTGTTGGCTCCAATGGAAAAAAGAATGTGCATGGTCTCAGCAGCAAAGCTTCCAGAGGATATGAACTGTCTAATTTCTGTTCTGTAGAAGTGGTACTTTCCAAGCCTAGTCAAAGTACATGCAAGGGACTTACCCCAGTGGTAGAGCTCACATAGGAATCCATGAGGAGACTATCAAACATGGCAGCTTCTTCATTAATCAACTCCACATTTCTCCGTTTAAAAAGCTGAAAATAAAGAGACAGGGGTAGGACTACTCATTGAAACAAAGAAAAAAAAAATCAATGACCCAATATAACTGCCAAGGAAATGCTAGCATTGGTGAGAAAATGCCAAGCTCAATATACTGACACTGAAAGAAATTTAAGGGCTTTACTTTGTTCCTTTGTAAGTGCTTGCATTTTTTAAAGAATATTTTTATAAGCAAAAAGGTCTTTAAAGCTATCTATGCCTCTCTGTATGGAAGGTGGTGGGTATGAAAGGTTTTGGAGGAAAGAATAATGGTAAAGCAAGAGGGTGGGCAGAGCAGGTTATGTGACTGCACCTAGATCTGGGCAGGGCACTAGTGTGATCTGCGGGAGGGCACAGGTGAAGAGACTTTAAGACAGTCTTCAATGGAGACTTACAATGTATGGACTCAAGAAACAAATAAGTCAGCAGATAAACCTCTTATTAAAGAAAGGGTCAATCTTGGAGCTGCTTACACTGAACAGAGGGTGATGAAGAGATGAAGCAAAAAGGGTCTAGATCTAGAATGCTCAACATTTCTTTAGAACAAAGAAAACTGGATGAGTGGCCCACAGAGTTAAGCTACTTTCCTTAGAGGAAGGTGAAAGTATAAATAAGATGGAGGCCAACCATAATAGCTGGATTGTTTCCCTGAACAATGTGTTGAGAACATTCCAGTTAACCCACTTGTTGCTCCCGTTTCTGTTTCCGGAGCTGAATGCCCTCTTCTTCTCTTCTTCGTCTCATTTCTTCAGGATTTAGGGCATTGTTCTTATAGCTTTTCATTCGATAATTGTCTTTTCCTGGGCTCGCCATGGTCTCTAGAAGGAAAATACAAATACACTGGCAAAGGCTTTCAAGAGGACAGCATTTCGTTTTCACTATGTCTGTGTCTCTACCTAGCCTCTCATACTCAGGGAAATCAGAGAATCTCAAGGATGCTTAATAATCTCAATTAACGCAAGTGAGGGCCTCCCTGGTGTCACAAGGGGTTGTCTCAGCACCATGTAGCTATTGGCAACCACAATAGCACGAGTTCAGTCCCTGGCCAGGGAGGCACAGCTGACCTTTCTTGCCCGCTGCTACCCTTAGCAGTATAGTCAGTCAATCTGCCTTTTCGGCTCCCCAGTTTGACCCCAGTGAATCCTCTCATTCCCCACACCTCTGACCTACACCCCAGCACTTGTATGCATAAATAAAATAGATGCGTAAAAATAAACAAATTCAAGCGATATCTCTAGTACCACCCCCACCTCAACACACACAACCTCCATTATCATAAAAACTTGTTAAAGTTGCTTTATAGCAATAGATATAAGCATAGTAGTGAAGTGTGGACTGTGAAGCCAGATCATGTGGGTTTCAAATGCTGGCTCTTCTACTTGTTAGTTATACAACCTCCAACAAGGTGCTTTAACTTCTGTGCCTCAGGAATTCATTTCTAAAACAGAGGCACAACAGTTCCAATTTCATAGATATTAAAAATATCAAATGCAAAGTAGGTTAACACATGTGAAGTACTACTCACAACTTTGCTAGGCATACGGTGAATGCTCAAAAGTTATGATCACTTCCATGACAAATGAAAACTGTTGTATGCCTTTTCCAATATATCAGATATATTTAATCTAGCCAGCTGAAATACATTATAGTATATCCAATTCAATGGAATACCACATATCTTTCTTTAATGTCCATATGGTCAGCATCTACTTTTCAGATGAAACATATGTCAAGTTACTAAGCAAAATAATACAATGAGCATCTGTAAACCCATCACCAAAACTAAGGACATTATCAATATGCTCGCATCTGCTTGTTGGCACTCCCTAATTCCAAGCTCCCCAAATTCCACTCCAACACCAGCCAGAAGAAAAACTGCTATCCTGAATTGCCATTGTCTTTCCTTCTACATTTATTAATCATGTATATAAACACACATGCACACACACACACACACACACACACACGCACCCTAAATATTTCACTCAGCATAAAGTCCTTTCTGTTCTTTCATGTGGTCATAAATGGCAGGGTTTCTTCCTTTTGTTTGGTGACTGAATAATTCTATTGATTAAACAAGACAACCATATTTTCTTCCTCCATTCACCTGCTGGACACTTCATACACAAGTTCTCTCCAAACCTTCACCAGTACTTATTTATGTCTTGTGTTTTTGGTATCAGTCTTTCGAACAGGTGTGAGATGATATCTCATTGTGGTTTTGATTTGCATCTCCCTGATGACTGGTGATGCTAAGCACCACTTCATGTACCTGTTGGCTATCTGTATGTTTGCTTTGGAAAAAATGTCGATTCACATCTTTTGCCTGTTTTGACTGTCTTTCACTACTGAGTTGAGTAAGTTCCATATATCTTGGTTATTAACCTTTTATCTGATATATGGTTTGCAAGTGTTTTTTTAAAAACCATTCCATTAGGTTACCTTTTCATTTGTTGACTGTTTCTTTTAGTTCCATTTCTTTATTTTTGCTTTGTTGCTTGTACTTTTGGGGTCATAACTCAAAAAATCACTGCAAAGACCCAAGGGTTTTTTTTTCCTATATTTTCTTTTACAACTTTCATGGTTTCAGGTGTTATGTCCTTATTCCATTTGAGTCAGTAACATCTTAGTCTTCACTTTCCAGACATTCTGCGACAGTCTGCAGATCACACCTTAGAGAATAGCCACTCTAGGAATAATTACTGAGTTGTAGGCAGGTAAATGCTAAACTTGACCACTTAGTAGTATTTTGCCTTCTAATGTAATGCCAACTCACACTAGCTTAGCAGTATATAACAGGTTCCTATTGACATTAAGACCTATTAATTGGATTTCTTACTTGTGCCAATTACTAAGTTTAATAAGGCATTTCATTGAGATAAAGATATACTACACAAATTACTAAAGAGGTTAGATTTCATCTTGACTAGCCATGTTTCTTCTGTGAAATGTGCCTGAATATTTTTCAACTGAATTATGTCTTTTTCTTATTGATTTGTAATAATCTGAGATAAAGATTTGGAGAAAGGGAATCTTAATATACAGTTCAATTTTCACTTTCTGGAGCATTTTAACAATTTCTTAATTATATGTTTTGTTTTAGTAAATCCTTTCATGCTTCCAAGGTCAGAAAGATAACCTCTTCTAGAAGTTTTAGAGCTTGCCTTTTATGCAAGTATTTCATCTATATGTAATTTATTAAATGTCCATAATGCCCTGTGAACAGTCAACTGTCCTAGCATCATTTACTAAATCACCTTTCCTCTCCTACAATGTCATTTCTGTCAATTCGTGGAAACTTAAAAGACTTAAATAATACAGTTAGAGGATGCACACTTCCTTACTTCATAACTTAATACAAAGCCACAGTAATCAATATAGCTTGGTACTGGTACAGGATAAACATATAGCTCAATGGAGTAGGATGGAGAGTCCAGAAATAAACACACATATCTATGATTAGCCAACAGATTTTTTGACAGGAGTCTTAAGTCCATTCATGGGATAAAAATAGTCTCTTCAACAAATTATGCTGAGGAACTAGATTTCTGGGTCCAAAAGAATGAAGCTGGAGGAGCCTCCCTGGTGGTGCAAGGGGTTAAGTCTCAGCACTATGAAACTATCTGCAGCCACTGTAGTACAAGTTAGATCCCCAGCCAGGGAGCTAACACACAAGGTGCAGCAGATTTTTCCTATCTGGCCCGCTGCTCCCCTCAGTACTGTATTTCAGTCAGTCCACCTGTTGTGTTCCCCACTCTATCTCTGGTGAATCCTCTTACCACCCCCTGCCCTAAACCCCAGTTATTATTGTATTCATAAATAAATAAATCTTTAAAAGAAAAAAAAAGAATGAAGCTGGACCCCTACCTTATAGACATACACAAGTTAATTCAAACTTGTTCAACAATTTAAATATACAAGTTAAGGATATTAAACTCTTAGAAACAGGGGTAAATTTCTATGATCTCAGATTTGACACAATAACGGAAGACATTAAGAAGAAAGTGAAAATACAACATACAGAATGGGAGAAATTAATTCTAAATTATAGTTCTGATAAGGGTTTAATACTCAGAATATATAGAATTGCTACAACTCAACAAACAACCCAATTTAAAAAGCAGGCAAAGAATTTGAAAAGATATTTCTCCAAAGAAGACACAGGAATGACAAATATGCACATATTAAGATGCTCAACAGGGGCCCTCCCTGGGTGGCGCAGCAGGTTAAAGCACAACACTAAGAAGCTAAAGCCACTTCAGCATGAGTTCCACCCCGGAGGTGACCACATGGAGTGGCAGAACTCTCCTGACCTGCCGGCTGCTCCCCTCAGCATGTACTTCGTCAATCAGCCTGTTCTGCTCCCCACTCTGTCTCTGGTGAATCCTCTCACCACCCCTGCACCTCTGGTCTGTACCCCAGATATGTATGCATAAAAAAAATAAATCTTTAAAAAAAAAAGATGCTCAACATAGTCACAGGGATGCAGATCAAAGCCACAAAAGATATCACTTTATACCTACTAGAATGCTGTAACAAAAACAAAAATCCCCAAGTGTTGACAAAATGTAGACAAACTGGAACCAGGTCACCGCTGTGGGCATATAAGGTTGTGCAGCCTCTTAAAAACAGTTCCTCAAAAAAAGAAACAGTGCAGTAGGGGGGTAGAATCAAACACTGAATTACCACCTACTCATGCCTAGTATACAGATGACTCTTGAGCAAAATGCATTTAAACCGCGTGTGTGGGCCCTCACTGGTGGCACACCTGTTAAAGCACAGCACTGAGAAACTCTCCGCAGCCACTGCAGCACAGTTCAATTGCCAGCCAGGGAGCTGACCCACAAGGCTCAGCAGACCTCTGATCTGCCCGCTGCTCCCCTCAGCAGTGTACTTGGTCAGTCTGCATGCTCTGCTTCCCACTCTGTCTTTGGTGAATCCTCTCACCGCCCTGCACCTCTGGCTTATACCCCAGTTTTGTGTGCATTAAAAAAAAAAAAAAAAAAGAGTAGAGTAGAGGTTACCAGGTGCTGGGGGAGTTCTTGATTAATGGGAACGAATTTTTTTTCTTTTCTTTTTTAACATGAAGATTTTATTTTTTAAAGATTTATTTATTTATTCATACAAGAGCTGTAGTATAGGCTGGAGTGTGGAAGAGGGAGGGTGACAAGATTCACCAGAGGGGAGTAGAACAGGCAGACTGACTGAAATACACAGCTGAAGGGGAGCAGCAGGCAAGATAGGAGAAGTGGCTGCACCATGTGGGTCAGCTCCCTCGTCAGGGATGGAATTCGAACTGGTGCTGCAGTGGCTGCCGAGAGCTTCATGGTGCTGAGACTAAACCTTGTGCTAGCTGTACAACAATGTAAATGCAATTAATGCCACTTAATTGTATACTTAAAAATTATAGCTAAAATGGTGACTTTTATATTTTACCATGACTTTTTAAAAATTGTAGTAAACCTTTCATTAAATGGCACAGACTATTTTCAAACTGTTTCTTACATTCTGTTTTTGTCTATTTGTATTCACTCATCATGTATTAACACATTGGCCATATTTTATGTAACTATTTATATTACCAGATTTTATTATTTTTTGTGTTCTAGATGTTCTGGCACTTATTGGCTTACCAGACATAGGGAGAAACTGCCTCTGCAATGGCTAACACCTAAAGATAACTTGCTAAGAGCATGCCTTTGATATGCAAATTAAGTGATTCAGAGACCCATCTTCCCTCTGTCTGTAGACTCAGGAGGTAATATTCCTCTGCTTTAATCATTCCATAATCAGTTATTAGGCAATTAGAGACCACCCTTTTAGCCCAAAGGCCTCTGGAATTATTCAAACTATCCAATTCTAAATTGCTATTTACTCTGCCCTGTGCTCACTTTCCCTAAGAATGGCTCTGAGCAGTGTGCTTTAATTCCCTCTTTTGAGATCTGTGAATATAAAAAATAATAAACTTCTTCCTTTCAAATCTCATTCTTGTATTCTCCTGTGGCTGCAGTGCCTTTATCATACCTTACCGAATATTTACATTTTAAAACAATCTTAAACACAACACAAAAAAACCAATAACCAAAAAACTCAGTATTTTAAAATACTGGTAAAGCGAAGCTGATTATGTTGAAGTTTAAGTAGAAATCATACCAACTTTCTGTTTTTATAGGCATTTCCATCTAGATTTCTGATCTGAAACAGCAACTAAAATTTTTTTAAAAAAGGAAATAAAAGGAAATAAATTTTTTTTGAAAAGGCACACAGAAAGGGACAACTAATAACACTGCCCTCTTTCTGAAGTGGTTGGAATGCTGGGATTAGAGTTTAAAAAGAACTCTCCCACAGATAAGATCTGGGCTGAATCTTGAAGATCCGCTTGGATTGTAGGGAGAGGTGAACATGATAAGGATACTAATGGGGGGTAGTCTATTAAGAAACTACAAAAGAAAAAGAAAGGTTGGTGAACTGAATTCTGGAACTAGAGATCATGAATAAAAGATATTTCAGAGAAGGTACCTCTTTGTCATTCCGGAAAGTAGATTCAAGAACCAGCAGCAGAAGCAGGTCTTACAATGTATAAGTCTTCACCACCAGGTAAAGGTAAAGTGAAGTGAATTTATTGCTTAAAAAAATTTTTTTCAGGGGCTCTGGTGACTTTGCTTTGGGGTCCCTGACTACCCCCATGCATGGCGACTAACAGACAAGGGACAGATTCCTAAGGGCAGCATTGTGGATGCTGTCCCCCATTTCCTGACGCATGGTTTTTCATGACTGAGCCTGGGCTCTCCAAGAAGGATTATCCCCTCCTTGGAGCAGAGCTGACAGTGAAGCTGGAGAGAGAATCAGGCTGTGCTTCTTTAGTCACCATGGTTACAACAAACTATCACAAATATTTGCTTGTGACTTCACTGGAGAAGCCAGGCAGGGAGGTTCAAATGGGAGAAGGAATGAGTGCAGAAGCACCTCTGGTACCAGCAACAAAGGTGGGTAGGGCTCTCCTACAGGGACCAGCAGGCAAAGGGCTTTTTTTCTATCATACTCCCTTACTTGCTAAGGGCAATCAACAATTGGTTTTTAGAGCCAAGGGACCAGCAATGATAATACAAATTAGGCATGGGCCCTTATTATGTGCCCTTACCATTCATATGTCGTAGTTCTAACTTGTACCTCAAAATATGAATATATTTGGAGATACCTCTTTAAAGAGGTAACTAAGGTTAAAGGAGATATTAGGGTAAAGCTCTAAGCCACTATAATTAGCGTCCTAATGAGATGAAGAAACAGAGGCACACAAAAGAAGAGCAAGGCCTATGTATACCAGAAGACAACCATCTCTAAACCCAGGAGAGGGCTCAGAAAAAGCCAAATTTGCCAACACCTTGATCTTGAACTCTAAGCTTCCAGAATTGTGAGAAAATAAATTTCTTTTGTTTAAACCACCCAGTTTGTGGGACTCTGTTATAGCAAATGAAAGCATCTAATTGACAGATGAAATATCTGAGTCACAGGAAATACACTTAGTGAGTAGCAAGATTACTACAATTGTACTCTCCCTGGTGGCGCAAGGGGTTATTAAAGCGCAGCACTATGAAGCTATCTGTGGCCACTGAAGCAAAGAATCTGAACCCTGGCCAGGGAGGTGACCCACAAGGCATAGAAGACCTCCTGTTTCCCCATTGCTCCCCTCAGCAATGTATTTCAGTCAGTCTGCCTGTTCTGCCCCACTGTCTTTGGTGAATCCTCTCACCCCTTATACCTCTGGCTTGTACCCCAGTTCTTGTATGCATAAAAAAATCTTTTAAAAAACATTTTAAAAAGATTACTACAATATTATTTCATCCAGTGGTCTGTTTAAAATTTTGAGGTTCATAAAAATTTTAATCACGCATTGTCTCAGATAAAGTTATACTATATAGAGTCAGCTGTTGTGTGTACAACAGCTTTCAAGCTTTCAAAGCATCCTGAACAATGGTGGTGGCTCTAGGACTTCCCAAATCAAAGTCTTATGTTCATGGTCTATGTCTGAAAAAAGCAAGAAGCAATTTCTTAAAGGCATCTACTTAGAAGAACCCAAAAGAGTTCTAAGAAACAAGGGAACAAGTTTTATTTTCAAGGTAATGGCAATTTTCAAAGGAGATGAGCCCCAAAACACTATAATGTAGTCAGTCATTTCTAATTATTTCCCTGGGAATAGAGCTAAAGAAGATTAAACCATTGTCTCCCAACTTAATATTCCTTCTTTCAAGAAAGTAAGAAATCAGCCATTGAAGCCTCCTAACTCCTACCCAGATGTGGCAGGGAGGGCTTGAGGCCAAGCAGCTGCTGTCCCTCACCTCCTTTCAGGAGAAAACTGAGTGCAGGTGAGGTACCTGATTAAGCTCATTTCAGCCCCATGTGTCCATGCATTCGTGCCCCTACTCCCACACAGCTCTCAGGGCTTTGGTTACACACAGGGGCTTACAGTTTAAGAGGGCTTGAGTGACTTTGAGGCTGGTTTTTCTGTTGGGTGCTAGACAATGGTCACCGCTTCTTGGTGCTTCCAGAATTTCACACCTGTGTGAATGCGTAAGCCAATCAGCATATAGACAAGGTTCTCTGTGACCAGGTTTCCTGATGTAACCCATGTGTACGGACTGCCTCCAAGTCCTGCTATAGAAGCATCCACCACACTCATTTCTATCTGCAGGACCATCAAAGTGTTGGCCAAGTCCTGACCATAAATGTCATGGCACTGAACAGACAGGGCAGTCATCGCTCCTCTTGCATGACAACAGGCAGCAGGTCCTTCATGACACCTGGTATGCCCACACCAATGGTGTCCCCTGAGAGATTTCACAGCAGCTCCCTGAATATACTTCTTGGAGCCCTCAGCTATTTTAGCTGGGAAGATCTTCCCATTCAGGGACAGTGGCTGCCTGAGCTGACTTCCAGATTTTGTCAAACCACTGCAAATTCCTATCCAAAGAACAGCTGATGTTCTTGGTTAAAGAGCGCTGAGGCAGTTCCAAAGATGGTCACTACCTTGGCTCAAGCAGCAACTGTTCCCTGAAAGACTTTGGAACTTGGGGTGAGGACTGGGTAGCTGATGCTAGGAAATTTCTGGATGCCCTTCAGGTGTTGTCAGTCATCTAATGAGCCCACTTGAAGACAAAAAACTGTGGCTTCTAGAATAGGGAATCCTGCTCTGGAAAGCATGTCTATTATCAGCCTGATATTTACTGTAGCAAGCATGATATTTTTACATTTGTAGTCCATCTTGGGGGCCAACTTCCAGAACTTTCTCCTGGATTTGGGAAAGTACCCACAGATGAGCTGGTGACTCCAATCCTACCAGTCTCCATGGCAAAGCCTTCCTTACTGTTCATCTTGGTCCAGCTTCCCATGGCAATCTAGTAAAGTCAGATTGTTTCTTTTATTTTCTTTTTTAAGATTCATGTTTACTTTTACATAGAAGAACTGGGGTGTAAGCCAGAGGTGCAGGGATGAGAAGATTTACCAGAGATAGAGTGGGGAGCAGGACAAGTGAATCTACTGAAATGCACTGCTGTGGGGAGCAGTGGATAAAATAGGTCTGCAGCACCATGTGGGTCAGCTTCCAGGCCAGGAATCGAACTCAAGCTTCCTAGCCAGGGAAAATTCAGTGGCTGGTGATTCCTTGATAGCACTGAGTTTTAACCTCTGTGCCACCAGGGAGGCCCAGATCTTTTATTTTCATCCAACATATGAGAACTACTTTCCATCCCTCTCAATAGATACACTATTAAATTTTGCTCCCACCCTTAGACAGGTTCTATCTTGACCTTATTAGTCAGTGATTTTAACGTCAGTATTACAGGCAACCAATTCTCTAATTAGTGCATATGAACAAGGAACTGAAAACTGTTACTTCATCCACTATATCTGACTTTTAGACATAAGTTTTTCATTTGTAGTTAATGTTTTCCCACGACCACAAATCAACCAATCACAAAACTATAGTGCACACCTATTCCATCAAAACTAATGAAATAAAAATTCCTCCAAAATAGAGTCAGCCATGATGCTGAGATTTGAAGGAAGACAGCACACAAGACAGGTGACATGCAGAGACTAATGAAGACCGTTCTTTCTAAAACTTACTACGCCCAATTTCTTATTAAATATACCAAAAGAAAACAACACAGACTGATTTAAATTTTGCCTTTCTTCTTGCTGGCCCACATATTAGATAATTATTGTGAATGCATATAAAGTTGATGGCAAAATTTTGGTATTGCTGATTTTCAATCTGCTAGCTAAAGGTTTGAAATAATACACTCAACAATTATACATTCTCTACTAAGATACCATACTTGTTTTACACAAAGTATAGATACGCGTTTCTTTTTTTAACTGAACGTGTGAGAATTGCATGTCATGATGCAGGACTTCACTCTAATAACTTTAGTATGTTTCATATAAGAAGGACCTTCTTGGCTCTCCCTGGTGGCGCAGCGGGTTAAAGCACAGCACTAAAAAGCTTAAGCCACTTCTGCATGAGTTCGATCACAGAGGAGATCCACATGGTGCGGCAGACTTCTCCTGACCCGCCCTCTGCTCCCCTCAGCAGTGTACTTCGTCCATCTGCATGTTCTGCACCCCACTCTGTCCCTGGTGAATTCTCTCACCCTCCGCATCTCTGGCCTGTACCCCAGTTCTGTATGAGTAAATAAATCTTAAAAAAAAAAAAGGACCTTCTTACTACATCACAATACATTTTTTAAACTTTATTAAAATAATACTACATTTATTTCACATTAGTATAATTCTGTCTCCCCTCTCCCCATTTCCATTTGTCTGACCACCACTACTATATCTTATTATAACATTCCATACATACTAAAACCAAGCAAAGGGTGGAGTCCCACCTTTAAAAACTAAACAGGTATTTCAGACAACACATTCTTGGCAATGGAACCTGGACAACATGTATCAGACATGGAACATTCTCACTCTGTATTATAAAAAGGACAGTCAGATGTCAACTGTTAAAGAAATGAAGTAAGGTGGAAAATTTTAGCAAATTGTTTCAATTATTTCCTTAAAGAGGCTTTCTCCACTACCAGAGACCCCGAATAGTCTCCTGCTCAGTCACAAACTCCTGCCTAAAAGTGTATTCAGAAATGCTTATTGGCTATGTCCACTTCACTTTCTCCTTAAACCAGTTTCTTCTCTTATCTTCCCTAGTTCAGAGTTAGTGCCACTCATTTGGTCTTATTGTCAGCCAAAGTTGACAGATTGGCAAACTTACTTTCAACTGTACCAAAGATTTTCCATTTGACCAAACTCCTGATGCCTCTGAATTCTTTCTCAACCTAGGTCTGTAAGACTTGAACAAAAACACTAATATAACTAATATAATTTCAACAGCTTCTTGAAGTGTGTGCCTGAGAAAATTTCAAGACTGCTTGTACCTTCCGGTCAATACCTGAATAAATGATCTGTCTTCAGTCTCTGTGGGAGCTTAACTTCAGTAAATAAATACTAGTTAGTAAATCCAAAGGGTTTTTATATGGACCACCCTGTTCTTCACATTGTATAGACTTTCCTTCTCTGGCTACTGAGCCCCTACTCAACAACTCCCTAGTGGAACAGTACATTATTGATTAAAATTTGTCCTTACTTCTTTCACCAGTACCAGTTTTGTTTTGCATGTGTGACCTTTCTTTTATTTTTGCAGAAGAACAGAGGTGTAAGCCAGAGATGCAAGGGATAAGAGTACACACCCGAGACAGAGTGGGGAGCAGAACAGGTGGATTTACTGAAATACACCGCTAAGGGAGCAGTGGGTATGACCGCAGAGGACTGCTGCGCCATGTGTGGGTCAGTTCCCTGGCTGGGAGTCCAACTCAGGCTGTAGTGGTGATAGTCTGAGATGTAAGCCCTAGTGCCCAGCTTCATCTTTGACATCAAATTGCTCAAATCTTTGAACAAATTGGTTTCTACTGACAGCCTCTAGTAACAGCGTGAACTCAAAACCTCATCACATCTCACCTCTAGAACATTCAAATTTTGTGTCTACTGTGCATATATGCTCTCAAATGTTCCATGTGGCATTTTTAACTCAATTTCCCAAAAGATCTGAAATGGTTTATGATAAATTCAACAAAACAGAAATACAAAAGCAAAATTTTGGAATAAAAAAACTGGAATAGGAATAGAGAAGTTGGAGAATGGTGACAGCATATAAATAGAACCCAGAGATGTCATATTTGATTAAAACTGAGTTGCATTTTTGAAATGTCAGCTACCTGGCAGCTAAAATAAAGCAATATAAGTACTTACATAATTTTTATTCATGAAGAGAACACTCGTGAAGAGTACACTCGGAAAGCCAAGCATTTCTGAAACGTGCCTTCAAGAATGAATAAATGGCTGTGATTTTAGAGTCTACTCGTTAAGCTTTGATTCTAGAACCAGAAAGGGTGACAGCAGTAGGGTAGATCTCTCCCATATCTTCATCAAAATATAATCAGTAAGGAAGGAAAAAAAATCTTTTGTGTCTTATTTTTAAGAGAAACTAGACATGTAGATTTTACACAGTCAATTGCTCAGTTGTTCAAAAATTCTGTATTAATTTTTACTATTATATATAGATAGAGAGAATCCCACTCTATTCCATGTAACTTGACATTTTATCCATGGGCTGAATCGGCCTGTATAGTCTCTGTGATATTCTGAATTACTCTTCATTCCCCTGATCTATACCTGTATTTATGTCTGAACATGACCAATGATAAGAAACATTGCTCCAAAAGTTGTCTATTTCATTTCACACAGTTCCAGGAATTAGGCTTTCCTCATTCTGAGTGAGACCTATACCCCTGTACAGGGGTAATTAACACTAATCCCTGAAAAAGCAATATCCTTTCAAGTATTTGAAGACTGTTTTCACTCTTCTATCTTCTATCCTTAACATTTTTTTGCTGCCATTGTTAGACTTATTAGATCTTATTTTCAAGAGAAACTAGACATGTAGATTTTACACAGTCAATTGCTCAGTGTTCAAAAAAAAATTTTTTTTAACTTTGCATAAAAGAATTGGAATCTAGGCCAGTTCTTGGGCTGAGAGAGGGTTGAAAGAGTTCATCCCAGACAGAGTGGGGAGCAGAACAGGTGGATTTACTGAAATACACTGCTAAGGGCAGCAGCGGGTAAGACAGGAGAGGTTGGCTGTACCAGAATATGGGTTTGCTCCCTGGTCAGGGGATTGACCTCAGGCCATAATGGTGACAGTGCTGAGACTTAACCCGTAGGTCACCAGGGAGGCCCCCCTAAAATACAGTATTTTTACAGTCCTCACAAAACACATCTTCTGTAAGCCCAATGTGCTCAGTAGCCTACCAGTTCTCAGTCTTCTCTGGTTAACGTTTACTAATGCAAACGAAATGGGTGCTAGCAACTTTAAGTAATCCTGTCTCTTTCAACAGGACTTTAAGTGTCCTGTTGGTGAATAGGAAGTTCTAGTCCTCTTTTTTTCCGTGATAACTTACTTCAAATACCATACAATTCATTCTTTTAAATTGAATGTACAACTCAATGATTTTTTGTAATATTCAGACTTTAGCAACCCTCACAAGTATCAAATATCCCTAATTCTTTTTTTTTTTAAAGATTTATTTATTTACTCATACAGGCCAGAGGCTCAGGGGTGATGAGAGGATTCACCAGAGACAGAGTGAGAGCAGAACAGGCAGATCAAGGAAGTATACTGCTGAGGGGAGCAGTGGGTGGGTCAGGAGAGGTCTGCTGCACCATGTGGATCCCCTCTGAGGCAGGTGGGGATCAAACTCATTCTGTGCTTTAACCCGCTGTGACACCAGGGAGGGCCAAATATCCCTAATTCGCTCTCTCTCTCTTTTTTTTAAAGATTTATTTATTTGTGCATACAGAACTGGGGTACAGGCCACAGGTGCAGGGGTGGCAAGAGGATTCACCAGAGACAGAGTAGGGAGCAGAATAGGCAGATCATCGAAGTACATTGCTAAGAGGGGCAGTGGACAGGTCAGAAGAGGTCTGCCGCTATGTGTGGATCACCTCCCGCGCAGGCGGGGATTGAACTCATGTTAAAGTGGCTTATAGCTTCTTAGTGCTGTGCTTTAACCCACTGTGCCACCAGGGAGGGAGGGCCCTCCCTAATTCTTAACCTCTATAGAGGAGACATTCCCAGGGAATAATGTACTTAGCTATTTAAGTTCAAGTCATACAGACCCCTCATTTCAGAGGTGGGGAAACAAAAGCAAAGTGCAGAAGGACCCAGACAATAAGTATGAAGTCTTTACTGAGGTCTTTCTGACTAAAATCCATGTTCTTGTGTGTGTGTGTGTAAAATTGGGGTATAGGCCAGAGGGGTGAGTTTGTATGTATTCAACAGAGACAGAGTAGGGAGCAGAACAGGCCAATCTACTGAAATACACTGCTGAGGGGAGCAGTCGGCAAGGCAGGAGAGGTCTGCCACACCATGTGGGTCAGCTCCCTGGCCAGGACTGAACTCAGGTTGCAGCAGTGACAGCACCGACACTGAACTGTAGGCAACCACGAAGGCCCTAACGTCCATGTTCTTTCCATTTCATATACTTTACAGCATACTAGCCACTCCTTTGTTATTTCTGGAAGGGACAGAGTCAATGTTCCTTTTTTGAGTTCTACTACTCTAACCATTTCCTGGCCAATCCCTCATATGAGGTGTGGTCCTCTTCTTGTCAGAAACAGGTAATACAAACATCAGGTGATATTATGAAACAAACAGAAACTTTAGGTACTGGCAGATAGTTAGGTAGTCACTTGAAGGCAGTTTGCCACTTCAAAGGAAAAACAAAAACAGCCATTTGAGTTAATTCTCTGTTTTTACTTTTGATGGTCCCTCTCCCACTTTGTATATATGTGGGTATGTGTGGCTTTGTGTGTAGGAGGGAGTAATTGGTGGTAGCAGTTTTGTGTTAATGATAGAAAGCAAATAGGATGAGTTGAGATAAATGCTATATAGGTCTGGTATAGAGCTTGGCAATCTTTTTTTGGGGAGGAATCTTTTTTTAAAAGCTCTACATTATGTGAATATATAGAATATTTTTATGGACTTGTATTAGAAGGAACTATCTAGGCTGAGAGAGGCAGCTGTGCTGGATGGAACACCAACAGGCACACTGAAAACAGTGTGGTACTGGTGAAAGGAGTTACCAAGTCAGATGATCTGATTTCTGGTCTTGCAACTTGATTGTATAACCTTGATTATATTACCTACTGTCTCAATTTTCCTACCCTTACCTTGTTTACCTCAAAGTTAGGGAAGATCAAATGTGAATGTACATGAAAGTACTTTATAAATAGTCAAATGCTGTCCTAGAAAAAGGTACGTTAGGTTTTGTAATGGCTTTTCAAACTTCTGAAATTCCTGTTTTATGACCAGTAAGTACTGTAAACAAGAAAACAGTATGGAACAGGTCTGACAGCATAAGGCTTGTAGGTGTTACCAGCAAGCCTGTCAGAACTGTCAGTCACCAAGACAATGAGAGACACTGCTCCACTGGACAACTCTGTCAGTCCCCATGGGGCCATAAGATTGCTCATACTCAGGCTGGACTGGACAGTGATCACTGTAGGAAACAGTCGAATCTATCAACTAGATGGTTTGACTAGTCCATGCAGGAAAAATTCTTCAGTATACATGACTCAGGGCCTAAGTGAAGTGTGGAACACTGAGGTACGTTATCGGCTAGATGGTTGACAGCTCCAGTTCTCTAATTCTAATTCTCTCCCAGGATTTACTAGTCCTTTTGGCCCTTGAGTCTATATGTAAATGCAATTCTCACACCAACGGAAGGGTGGTAGAGACGCAGGCAAGACCTAGGATAGTTACAGGCTAGTTTCTCCAAAAAGAAATTTCCAATTATCCATTGTAGATAGTGCAGAATCTCACCATTCTAGGGTGCCACTACTACTAGATACTACAAGGAACTAAAGTGAACATTTAGAATAGGGAAACCAAAGAGCTTAAATTCCATTTAAGTCAATTCCCAAATACTCACTGTTATCACCCTAGCATTCACAAAGTTCAAATATCAAGGGGTGGGGGGAATATACATAGATACATACATATATATCTCATATACATATGCCAAAAATTACTATAGTTTACTTATTTGCATAGAAGAATTGAGATATAGGCCAGAGATATTGGGGATGAGAGGATTCAGCAGACGGGGGAGGGGGGGCGGGTAGAACAGGTGGATTGACTGAAATACACTGTTAAGGGAAGCAGCGGGCAAGACAGGAGAGGTCTGCTGTACCATATGTGAGTCAGCTCCCTGCCTATCACAGGGTGATTGAACTCAGGCTTATAGCAGTGATAATGCTGAGACATAACTCCTAGGCCATGAGTTTATGTCCATTGGATCAAACAGACTAGTGGTTTATTATTCACTGTTTAATATGTGGTGCCAGATAACTGTGTAAAGCTTTCTACTTCACAGCATCAAGGATATGAAAGATAATGAATCTGAGTGAACAGTAAGTTTAGAGAGCATGAGTGGAGCTATCTTACTGAAGATAAGTTCTAAATGATCTCTGAAGTCTAGATGGTTAGTTTCTGAAGGTACTAGACTTGGGGAGGGAGAGCAGTTCATCAGGAGCAAAGATTAGGAGATAGGTAAGTCCAAGGTGGGTTTGGGGAACAAGACCAGTTTGGTTAAACAGGTATTTAAAAAAGAAAATAAGAAGAGGCCCACATAGCAAAATACCACAAGAAACCTGTTGGCTACCTGGCCTCTCTAGCACTATGCCTGACATTCCCCACTGTTCAAATAGTTAAGAGCCTACATTTTCTGTAGGCTGTATTACATAAGTCTTTCTGATTAGCTCGTCATTTTAACTTACAGTAATACAGGAAGGCACTTTTCCAACAGCCTGACAAATTAAAAACAGGAATTTTTCTAACCTGTTTATATTAATCCAACAAAGAGCTAATTGGGGATGCAATCTTGTGGGGTCTCATGTGTGATAGGACCAGGACAACAGAGAGGAAAAGAGCCAGACTGAGAGACCATACGAAGGGAATGCCCTCTGCCTCAGAAGCTATGACATAGACAGACATCCAGTGCTGCCACCATATCAACTCCTTCCAAGATGATGTAATGGGAAAGAGCACGATTTGGGAGTTAGTGATGTGGGTTCCAGTCCCAACCATGAACAAATTATTCACTATCTTTGAAATTCTACTTCCATTATTCATAAAATAAAGAAAACATACTCTTATCGCCCTCCAAGATTAACAAGGTAAAGCATTTAGGGCCTAAATGCTTCTTAGTTCCTACTCTGAAAGACCTCAATTCCCTCTGTGGGTAATTTCCCAGCAGTTAGGGGGAAAGAAGAGAGCTATATTTTCTTGCTCTCTATTAACAGGTGATTTCTCCTTTTCCTTTCTCCCAGCACACTAGCCCATTTCTCTTAATCTTTCCTCCTTTATTCCATCTGCATTCACTCCAAACTACACTAAAAGAAACAGTCAACACTTTAAAAAAGGGCAGTTCCTACCATTAACCTCACCCCAAGACAAGTAATTCTAGTCATCTCTCAACAGACAATTATGGCCTCTTCTGAAGATTTAAATAATGACTTCCTAATCTACATCTGTACTCCATTTCCAATACCCAAGGGGTTCCCTTCCACCCATGTCCTGTAAGTATTTCAAATGTTTTAAAATAAAAAAATGTTTAAGCCATCACTATCACCTCAGGCTTGTTAAAATGACAATTATAAAAAAGACATAAGTATTGGTGAGGATGTGGAGAAAAAGAACCCTTGTGCATCTCTGTCAGAGATGTAAATTGGCAGTCACTATGGGAAAGAATATGGAGTTTTTTCAAAAATTTAAAAATAGAGCTACCATATGATCCAGAAATTTCACTTCTGGGTATTTATGCCAAGAAAACGAAACACTGATGTGAAAAGATACACATCCCTATATTTATTACATTACCTACAATAGTCCAGACATGTAAACAACCTAAGTCCTAAATGTCCATTGATAGATGATGAAAGGATGAAGAAAATGTGTGTGTGTATGTGTGTGTGTGTCACACTACAATGTTCTCAGTAACAAATGGCAAGCAGGAAATCTTGCAATATGGATGGACTTTGAGGGCAATTAAGCTAAGTGAAATAAGTCTAACAGAAAAAGACAAATATCATATGATCTCACTTATATGTGAAATCTTAAAAAAAAAAAAAAAAAAAAAAACCACCTGAGCCCATATTATCATATATACAAAGCTGAGACTCAAGATTTCCAGAGGCTGAAGTGGAGGGAAGGAGTGTGAATGGGTGAAGGTGGTCAAAAAAGGTGCAAACTTCCAGTTATAAAGTAAGTCACAGAGATATAATATACAGGATGGTAACTATAGTTAACAGCACTGTATTGCATATATTTTAGTTGCTAGAAGAGTAAATTTTAAAAGAGATTTGTTTATGCATATAGGCCTGAGTGCAGGTGGTGGTGAGAGGATTCACCAGAGACGGAATAGGGAGTAGAACAGGCAGATCAAAGTACACTGCTGAGGGGAGCAGTGGGCAAGACAGGAGATGTCTGCTTTGCCATGTGAGTCCCCTTCCTGGCCGGGGATCGAACTCATGCTGCAATGGCTGCAGATAACTTCACAGCGCTACCCTTTAACCTACTGTGCCACAGGGTAGGGGCCAGAAGAGTAAATATTAAAAGTTCTCATCCAGGTGGTGCAATGGGTTAAAAACACAGCACTATGAAGCCATCTGCAGCCACAGCAGCACAAGTGCGATCTGCCAGGGAGCTGACCCACATGGCACCGCAGACCTCTCCTCACTCGCCCACTGCTTCCTCAGCAGTGCATTTCAGTAGATCCACCTGTTCTACTCCCTACTGTTTCTGGTAGATCCTTTTCACCCCTGAACCTTTGGCCTGAATCTCAGTTCTTGTATGCATAAATAAAAATAAACCTTAAAAAAAATTATGTCCAAATTTAAACTCATCTCAGTTCACATCATCAGTATCCACCCTGGTGCCAAAGTTTAGGAGCCATGCTTCACTCTGACTCCCTCTACTTCAGCTGTCAGATGAAATAAAAATCAAATTCTACTGATTCAAATTCCTGACTCTTTTACTGCCTACTATTACCACCTTAGTTGCTACCAACATCACTTGCACTACTTAGGAACTAACAACTTAAAAGAGTCTCTTACTTAAAAACTTATTAGAATCTAATTCATCGTCTCCAGAATAGTTTAGTATAAATAAACTTGACCCTATCATTTCTGAGATTAAAACCCTTTTAAATGTCATTTCATTGTCAGTGAGATCAAGTCCAAACATCATTATCCTACTATTACAACTTATCTAGCGTACCAATCTTTTGCTTCTGAAATACTCAATCATTCCCGCTCTGCCACTGGTGCAGATGCCACAGAGGTCAGGTTCCACTTGGCTTAAAGACCTTTCCTGATGCCCCTAAGCTGGGGTAGACCCCCTTACTCTATGTATCCATAGTACACTGGACTGCCACATCCAAAATATTTTGTCATTTTTATATCGGTCTCCATAGTATGGAGAAGATCAGCTGGGGATGCAAGAAGAAAAAAACCTAAGTTTTCTTGAAGACCAGGAATTATATCAAGCAGGTGAGGATACTGGTTAATTCACATGTAACATACTGCACATACTGCATGCCTATTAAGTGGATTCAGGAGCCGTCTATTTTTAATTTCAATTAATACTCACAAAATGGAGAAATGGTTTACAGTCCAATCAAGAAACTAAGTGGAAGATAATAATGCAAGCATAATAGGAACAAGAAAACGGCAGTGCTGTGTCCTTGAAAATACCAAAGTTTTACCTGCCACATTACAAGAAAACAAAACATTTAATATGATGACTAATTGATCAGTCAGTCCAAAATTTAAAATGAGCTAGATGACCATTTAAAATATGGACTTACAATCTCGTGTACACTTTATTCCAAGTGTATATAATGCTATCATAATCATAGCAAGATAAACATGTTGAAGAATGCTTATCTTCAACCTTTTAAAATGTTTTAAAAAAAAAATACATAGAATTGGGCCCTCCCTGGTGGTGCAACGGGTTAAAGTACAGCACTATGAAGCTATGCACAAGCCACTGCATCATGAGTTTGATTCCCACAAGGGACTGATTCACATGGCACAGCAGACTTCTCCTGACCCTCCTGCTGCTCCCCTTAGCAGTGTATTTCAGTCAGCCTGCCTATTCTGCTCCCCACTCTATCTATGGTGAATACTCTCACCCCGGCCTGCACCCCAGTTCTTGTATGCATAAATAAGTAAATCTTTAAAAAAATAAAAATGTATATATAAGGTGGCAGTTCTGGGCCCTCCCTGCTGGCACAAGTGAGTTGGAGCACTGCACTGCGAAGCTAAGCCAAGCTGTGGCCTCTCCTATGAGTTCGAACCCCGCCCTGGAGGTGATCCACAAGGCGCAGCAGACCTCTCCTGTCTCGCCCACTGCTCCCCTCAGCAGGATACTTTATCTATCTGCCTGTTCTGCTCCCCACTTTGTTTCTGGGGAATCCTCTCACTGCCCCTGCACCTCTGGCTGTACCCCATTTCTGTATGCACAAATAAACAAATCTAAAAAAAAGGCAGTTCTTGGACTATACTTGGGCTCAAATACCTAGACTTTAATGTTTTTAAATTTTAAAGTTAACCTGTAATGTTTATAAATCCATCCATTAATATTAATCCATTAATATCTCAAGAAAATCTGGATTTCCAACTTCAAGGGAGAAGTGGATTGCAGAAAAGAGATGGAAAATTATGCAATACCAATAAGACAATACCAAACCTATATTCCCCCAGGGGCAGCAACAACTAGCTGTCCAGTAGATGTCCTGACATTCTCCAGTTGGCCTACTGGTCTCCATGCAGTTGATTTTACTCTTCTTACTCACTAGAATTTAAACTTCAGGATTTCACCAAAAGGTAGATTTCTTTCTTGTTCCCCATTGGACTCCTAGGATTTAGAATAGTATCCTAGCACACAAAAGGCAATCAATAAACATTTGCTGAAATTAATAACTACTCCTCCCCTAAAAGACTTCCTGACAAGTACTCATGTTTCTGTCTTTTTCTTCTCAAAGACAATTGATTAATCTTTATATTTAGTAGAGGGACTGATATATAGTAAGCATTTTATTTGTTCAGTAAGTGACTAATAATTTGTTATTACTTATTAAGTACTCACTGTGTGCTAAATATCATGCTAGAGTGCTTTATATGCATTAGCTCATTTAATCCCAACAATCCTAAGAGGTAGACACTGCCATCCCTATTTTAGAGATGAGGAAAATAAGCCCCAAAATAAGTAACTGGTTGGAGAACTACTATTAAAGAATGAAGTAAGCCTCCCTGGTGGCACAATGGGTTAAGCCACAGCACTATAAAGCTATTCACAGCGACTGTATCAAGACTTCTGATCCCTGGTCAGGGAGGTGACCAACAAGGCGCAGCAGACCTCTCCTATCTTGCTTGCTGCTCCCCTCAGCAGTGTATTTCAGTAGATCCGCCTGATCTGCTCCCCATTCTGTCTCTGGTGAATCCTCTCACTGTTCCCTTCCCCCACCTGCATTCTAGCTGTTGTATGCATAAATAAATACATTAAAAATAAAAAAAGAATAAAGTAACACAAAATTTCCCTAAGAAAAGATACATGGAGAAAGAATTGCTTCTGACTTTCTCTTCCAGGAATGCCAAGGAACAAGGAAAGTACTCTGAGTAGACTGTAGAATATATCTTAATGGAATAAAATTAGTAAAGTCAATAGGAAAGCCTTGAATGTCATACTGCAGGGTTATAATTTTATCTTGTGAACAGCAAGGAATTAGCTAATAAACAGATCCTTAACTAAGATGAGGAGTATTTGGCTACAGCAGAACTGGTACTGGTAGGGGAGAGATTTGGAAGGCTTCTGAATAACACTTACAATTTACAGTATCTTTTGATATGGAGATTTTTTTTAAAGATTTATTTATTTATGCATACAGAACTGGGGTACAAGCCAGAGGTACAGGGCTGGTGGGAGGATTCACCAGAGACAGAATGGGGAAAAGAACAGGCAGATCGACAATGTACACTGCTGAGGGGAGCAGGGGACAGGTCAGGAGAGGTCTGCCATGCCATGTGGATCACCTCTGGGGCTGGGGATCTAACTCGCACTACAGCAGCTGTGGTCAAACTTGCAATGCTGCATCCTTATCCGTTGCTCCACCAGGAAGCACCCTGATATAAAGATTTTTTTTCTTTTTTTTTTATTACAAAGTTTATTTTTACAGATATAAAGATTTTTAACATGTTCATCGACATTAATATTTTCAATTTGAGGAGCCAGAGACTCAGCAAGGTTAAAGACTACAGAATCAATATTCTTTGTGGGGTTATGCTCTCAGAAAAACCTACAGCAAAGCAACCTCATTAACCGGGAATGTACAATATTCAACAATTGCCAGTATAAAAAAGATGGAGAAAAGACTAAGGAACCAAAGATGAATGAAGGTCCATGTCCTAGTGTCTGGACCAGTGACACCGCCTTTTAACAAGCAGGAGAAGCAGGTCAGGGAAAGGCACTAAGGCAATGATGCTGTGGGTGGGACACTCAGGTAGGTGGTTGGTGATGATTTCTCTGAAAGCACTGTGGGGTGGATGGGCAAGGCTGGAGGGAAACTAAAAAGCGATGGGCTAATCTGACTAGGAAGGGTTCTGAGTTAGGAAGGTAATGTTATTTGTATTCAAAGGCCAACTCCAGTGGCCTTCCACAGTCCAGAGAGAGAAAAGTTCCAAGTTGGCTAATTCAGTGGCTCAATCCTATATTTTGGTTGGAACCACACTATTTGAGCATGTGGTTCTTCTATTTAACTAGCTATGATTTTGTGAAAGTTATTGAACCTCTTTGTACTTCAGTTCTCATGCATAACCTGATAATCTGAGAATTAAATGAGTTGATAGTATGGTCCTGAGTGAGTGCCCAACCCACAGCAAATTTTACATTCGTGTTAGTGCTCACACTTGAGTGATACCTGACTTAAAATATAAGCTGTTACAACAACAACAAAAATAAACACATGCCTTTTGCAGCAACATGGATGGAGCTGGAAAAGATCATGAAAGAAAAGGAAAAATACCGGATGGTTTCACTCATAGCAGGAGTATAATGGACCAGGCGAGAAAATAATAATAATCAACAGCCATATACCAGAGACATTTTGTGGGGGTGGTGTGGGGGATGGGATCAAAAACAGTGAGGGGAGGGAAGTGCACGGGACTATCGTGATGGTACAGAGTGATGTGGTGATGGGAAGTCCACGATTACAACTGAGGTGAAAAAATGCACAAAATGATGTAAAAATAAACTATCATATATAATTTTTTAATGTGGAAATAAAAATAAAATAAAATATATAAGCTATTAAAGAATAACAAAACAAAACCTGACTAATCTCTTTTAAGTAAGAGACTTTTCCAGAAGTGCTCCAGGTTTCCCTTCACATCTAATTAGCCAGAACTGCATCACATGGCCAGGCCTAAATCAATCACTACCCAGGGAGGCAAAATTAGGAGTGGTTTAGTTTACATTAATCAAAACCTTGGGAGGGAAGGGGCAGACATGGGTCAGATTCCTGGTTAGCAAGGAATGGTGATCAAACACTGTCTACCAGAACTTGGTTTTGAGGGGCTGTGGTTCTGCTGAGGAGGGTCAAAATAAGCAATTTTCAGAACGGTAAGCACCCCCCTGAAAAAAGGCTCTTTAGTGAGGGAAAAATCACTGTAACGATCTGATGAGGCTTGGCACAGAAGAAATCATCTATCGTGTATTTAGAATGCAAGGTAAACACACTGAAAGGCGGTGAAATGGAGCAGGTTCCAGACTCATGGAGATGTACATGCAGGCTGTGTTAATGTTCCCAACAACCAACAGGCCTAGTTTTGAAGCAGGCACCTTCAAAGTTTTCAAAAACTGGAAAGAAGAAGACATCTTTCCAATGTCCGGTATACTCGTTTGGAAACTAACTTGGATTCAATGTTAAGATTAAACATATCCTTATATTGGTTTCATTACCAAGTTACTAAGATGAGCAAAAATAAATTAACAAACCAAAGCCAAAACCAAATTCTAACAGTTAGACTGTCTGGACCCAAAGACAAGGTGGGACAGGGCAGAGGTACTGGGAATGGAGCTGGAGAGAAAAGGTGAGAGTGCCTGACTTGACCAAGAGTATCCTTCAGGGTCCTGGTGAGGCTGTGTTACTCTACCAAAACATGTCCATCTTGGATCTACCAGAAATGAACTAACTTTACTTAACCTTTAAAAATTTAGGTATTTTTTTAAGAGTTTATGAGCAGCAAAATGGGCAAGTATCTTATTTCTGGCTTTGGTGCTTGTACAACACACCAGCTGTGTTATAGGTCTCTAAGGTAGTTTTCCAATGTGTAAAAACTGAGTAAATTGCTACTAAATTAATTTCACTAAAGTTAGTAAACCCAGTATTGGCTTTTTCCCTGAGGCAACAATGTTCCTGAAATTGAAATCCAACACAAATTCTACAACATAAAACCCCTAAAATTTTTTATTGATACATAAAGTTGTAGTTACAAAGACAGGCCTATCAATGTGATCACTGTGCATGGAGGATTCTAAAAGTAAAGCTGCTTAAGGGGGAGGAGCCAGCATTGTTGAAGGTGTTCAGATATTTACAAGTCCTTACTAGGTCCAAATACCAAAATCAGTTAGCCCTCAAGAATCTTGATAATATTGCTCCTCCACCCTGGTAGAGGGAAGGCAAGTTCAGAAAGTTAAGGGAAGTAACATTATTGTGACCTGTGCTAGATACTTTTCATGTGCTTTGCTGCACTTTGATATTTAAGTGACTAATCTTCGTGAGAGCTAAAAAGTGGAAGGCCTGATTCCAAAGTCACTGCCTTGTAGTTCAAGGGAATTTGTTTCCTCAGGATCAGGGCTCTTACAAAACTCCCAGAATCTCACCTAGCTCCCCCCAAACACACACACACTCACTCACTCACGCACATTTTCTCTCTCTCACGAGCTGGGATAAGTAATTCACTTTGGAGCCTTTCAGTTTCATTTATACTTAAGATTTCAGAGGAGACCCACTAGCAAAAAATACCGAACACCTTTGTAACTTTGCCTAGGGTGACAAGCACTCCTCCCCCTTTGCCCAATCCAGCCACTAGAGGGCCGGACTAGAGCGCACAGCAGCTATAACTAGCGCTCTGGAGTGATCCCCCTGGGTTAGCCACAAACTGTGTGACCTTGGGTAAGTCACTTTACCTCTCCGCGCCTCAGTTTCCTTATCTGTAAAACAGGCGTGACATCAGAATCGATCTCATAGAGCCTGTGCACAGCAAGCAGAACAGGCCGTCCACAGCAAGCAGAATCGCGCCTGCACACTGGAACAGCCGGGCGAGGGGAACAGTTCACCGCCAGAGCCCATGCGCCCCGCTGGCCACCCCAGAGCCTGCGCTATCAGTCTCCGAGCGCCGGCCCCGCTGGCGGAGTTCCTTCAAAAACAGCAACAGGTCGCCCGCTCCTTTTCTCCTAACGACAGTCCAGAAACGCGAAGCCCCCGAGCTCCGTGCGGCCCGAGGTCTCGGCCTGACCACGAAGGGTGTCACTGCGAGCCCCGCCGCACCAGCCCATTTCCGCCCCAGCTGAGGAAGTTCCCTCGGCCTCCCGCGGCCCCGGCCACCTTCGGCCCGGCTGCCCCCGCTCACGGGGCCGGAGCTGGCTCGCCGGCGTTCCCCCCATCGGAGGGCTCAACCCGCGACGTCGGTCGCACAGCCCGAGTCCGGGGAGCCTCGGAATCCAGTCAAGACGCGTGCGGGTCAAACACACGCCGGGAGAGGGCTCCCTTTGCTCCGCCTGGGCCTGCTGCCCGAGCCCGGCCCCCAGCCCGTTTTCGGCACGGGCTGGAACGTCGGCCTCTTCCCAGCCCCCGGGAATGCGTGGGCCGCGGCCCGAGGCCTCCACGTGGGGGCTTCGGGCGTGCCAAGGTGCTCCCGGAACCGGCCGCCAAGCAGGCTCCCCCAGGCGGGCCCCAAACTGGCCTGGGGGGCACTCCCGGCCTGGCTTCTCCGCTCAAACCTATCTGGAGGGGGCTCAGGCATCCTCCGCGGACACGGGACCAGCTCTCGCCAGACCCTACACCCCAACACCGCCTGACTTCGAGTCCAGGATCGCCTGGTTTCCTTACTCACCCATCGCGGCTCCGCTCGCTCCTATTTGGCGGCGGCAGCGGCGGCAGCTTCGGCGGCAGCTTCACCAGACAATATGGCGGACCTGCAGGACGGCAGCCCCACACGGACAAACAACTTCACATTCAATCCGGAAAGAAACGCGCTCGCAGCCCCTCCGGGTAGTTTACTGCGAGGATCCCACTTAAAGAGAACGCGCCCACTAAAGGCAGGTAATGGGGCTGAAACTTGAAAGGAGTGGGTGAGAGAGGCCGGGGTAGGGGAGATAGCTACTAAATGAAGTTATGTGCCTAAAAGTTCTCAGCCTTTTCAGTTTCTTATAGTGGCCTTTTCCCTGAGCAGCTTTTTCTTCAAAAACCTATCTTTGCCTTTAGGTTAAGCCATGCAGAGACCCTGAATGTGAAGAAGAAATCTTCTGGAGAAGAAAAATTACTTGCTCCAGGGTATAGAGATAAGCCAAGGAACAAGCTAAGCGTTTATCTTCAGATAGCTCCCTGAGGGCCTGGGTAGCTTCTGTGCAGTCCATCACTGCAGCTCCTGCCCCTAGGACTGTGTCTGGCACAAAGTATGTGCTCTATAAACAAACAATTGTTGATTGAATTAAAAAATGAATAAACAGACTTGTAAGTCACACAAGAAACAAGTTCTCCCTTTTTGGAGATGAAGACGTTGAGGTCCTAAGTATTCATGTGGCATTTGAATTGTGGGATTTATGGCTGGTCCGCATCAGACTTCCCTCTTTGCATCACAGCACGGCATTCCTTCCACAGAAGACTTCTTTGTCACTGGTCCCAGGCAGGGCCTATCTTTTGGAAGCTGAACAAATTGTCAACTCTAGTGTGTGCCTGATCCTTTAAGGAAAACAACTCGAAAGGCAAACTCTGGAGCCAAGCTGTCTGGAAAGGGAGTGCTCCCTAGCTCTCTTCCTACTTGAGCTTCTACTCAAGGTCAGAATTCTTCATTCCGTCCTAGGCCATGGCAAAAGACTCTCAAGACTTTTGTCTCCAGGCTCTCTGCTTGCACCCACTGTCTCTTTACAGCAGCCACCTCATCGTGACTCCCCTCTGCTTAGCAGTTTCCTACTGTCTGCCCTTAGGTAATGCCCAGACAGTTCACTCTTCCTCACAAGCTGGCCCTTACTGGCTTCTTGAGCTACTCCGCACCCAGCCACCCATGCTCCATCCACATTTGTTAACTCCCTCCCTCTATGATATGAACTTATGTCAACACCTAATTCAAAACTCTCCTCCTCAGAAAAGCCTCTTTCTACATCTATCCTCTTTGCTTGGGACAACTTTTCCTTAGCACTTAGTACCCTAATTTGCTCACAAGGTGTGGCTCCCCCTCCTGGTCAGGTATTGAAGGGGCATTATCGTCCTGTTTCAGTCCCTGTGCCTAGCACCATTCCTGCCTCCAGTCCCCAAAGTATTCTTTGCAGTGTCTGTCTCCCATACACCATTATCTGTATGTCTTGTGGCCAGCAGGGGCTCAAGGAAAAAACTAAGAAACTAGGGCTGACTTGATGGGAGGCTAAGACTTTGTCTCTTCTCCCAGCTCCTGGGGCCCTTCAGCTTTGCTCCACAGAGCCGGAGCGGGGTGACCCTCCAATCCTCTTTGTGTCTACTCGGGATTTGGCTGGTTTCACATAACCTCCCTAGCTTAGGGCCATTTGTCCTCCCAGATCCTGCCCGGGCAAACCTTTCCAGCCCCACCCCATCAGCCACACCTTCCTCATACCTTCTTGCTTTGGAAACTATTCTCTTCCCTCCCCAAACACTACCAGCGTGTTCCAGATCTGTTGGTGCCTAGGCCCATTCTTTCACTTGAAATGCCTTTCCTCCTCCTTATCCATCCAGGAAAGAGCTGTAGAACTCAGGCTGTCCCTCCCCCAGAAAGCCTGGAGGGCATCCTCCCTGCTGTGCTCCTGTGTACATTGTCACTGTTAGACCATCACAGTGTAGTAGGCACTCTCACCACCTACCAGAGCAGTTGGCACAGAGCGGGGCTGTGTCTGCATGATGACTCCGCACATCACCTTCTGCTAGGATAGTAGTGTCCACTGCCAGAGGACTCTTTGTGCTCAGCTCTGCCACTTCCTAGCTGTGTTACCTGGGGCAAGTCACGTAAGCTCTCTGAGCTCCCGGCTATCACCACTACCATGACCCATAGTGCCTGCTCATCTCTCCACTGGAGAAGGCTGAGCCCACAGGGGCCCTGGAAGCCACCCTTGGGACTTCCCAGTCCAGAACCCCACTGACCACACCTCTGCTGTGTCAGTCCAGAAGGAAAAGAAATACAGGACACAAGCTAATTGGGAGTATAAAAATAGGACTTTTTTCCTCATAATCACATCAATTACAAAGAAAGAAACAGTATGTAACAAAAATACAAAGCTCTGGTGGATTTTTTTTTTTTGTCGGTTTTTTGTTTTGTTTTGCCCCTTACTATCCCTCCCCAACAGCCCCTTCCCAGAGACCCTGGCTGAAGCCTGGATGCTGTCCCAGGGGTCACTCTGGAGACTCAGGAGAAGCGGTGGTCCAGATCCCGTTGCGGGCTGGCTGAGTACGCGTAGGCTTTGCCCAACACCAGGCGATCCCGCAGCAGCTTGAAGAAGGCGTAGTAGTTGCTGAAGAGGATGAGTGCCAGCGAGACGGTCTGGTGCCACTTTTCTGAGGACATTAAGGAGTACAGCTGGTAGACAATGACAGCGCCCTCTAGCAGCAGCAGAATGTTAAGGATCCGCAAAGGTTTGCTGAAAAAAAACTGTCCAGGAAAGAATAGGCAAGGACTAGAAGGGAAGGCTCCAGAAACCAGTCTTGTAGGTGGGGGTTGGG
>NW_004567109.1:15712166-15739393 GCF_000260355.1 Condylura cristata | reverse complement strand
AGGGACAAGCTCTTGGGGCCCCCTGCAGACTTAAGACAGATTTTGTAGGATTGGGCATGCACGTTGCAGCCTGTTTGTTTGTACTGTTCTTAACAATACTGCTTCCCTCTTAAGTCATTTAAGATCTGTTCAACGTCTACCTCCTCCAAGTAGAAGGTGGTCTTGTTTGTGGTCTTACTTTTTTTCTGGTCTAAAATCCTTATATGTGATCCTTCTAACTATTACCATGCCTCAACAAATTAGACTCTTGACACTGGTCCAGAAAGAATCTCCAATCTGAGTCACCTATAACTTATGTGCCATCCCCAGCTAGGCCAGAAGCTTCTAGGGGACATGGCAGCGCTTTATCCTTACCTGGTGTTAACATGGCAAGGCAGAGTGTAGGGAATCAAGAAAATTTTTCTAAACAGCTCAAGAGTGATCAGTATTTAGGGGCCTAAAATTCCTGGCTGCTAACAAGATGAGAAAAATGGGAAATGGGAGGCAAAGAGAACAAGATGCTAGACTCAGCTATGCACCCAACAGGCTGCAGGACCTTGGGTGACTCCCTTTCCTTTCTAGCCTAAGGTTTCTCTCCTGTGAAGTCATCTGCTCAGATCATCTCAAACTGTGTTCCTCAGTACTCCAGGTTCTAAAGAGGTCTCTTAGGGTAGACAGCAGGGGTGAGTGAGAAGTAAAGCCTTTCACAAAGAATACTGCCATGAGGTCCTATGTACCAGATTTTATGGCTGTGTTTGGGGTGGGGGGTAGAGATTTTGATAGATAATAAACTGGAGAACACTAGCCTAGAAGATTTTGAGCAGCCCTTTCCATAGTATTAAGTCCCCAGTTTCCCAGAGTAAGGTACCTGTGAACCAGTTACATTCTTTAACTCAGTTTCAGGATCTGAAAACATGGCCAGCCCGGCCCTTCTCTCATGCAAGACTCCGGTGAAGACAGCCTGGGAGTGTGCATGGGATGTGCTTACCACAGTGCCTGGCACGTGATGAGGCGTGAGGATAGTTACTACTTTCCCCACTAAGAATTCCTTTTATTGTATCATCTTCCCTGTCTCTACCCAGAGTTTCTCCACCCAGTATTTTGAAAGATCTGTTACCAGTGAGCCACAGCTCTGACGTGATGACTGAATCGGCTGCCTTGTGCTACAGGTGGGCCGTCTTCCTTTGGATTAGGGAAATACTACAAATAACTTTCTCTGACTGTAACATCACCTGGCTGCCCCAAGGTTCTCCTGCCCTGTCTTCTAGATCAGGCCCCACCCCTCCTTCCCAGGGGAGGAAACTCACGTGGAACCGGAAGTGGGAGACGTCCGAGGGGATGGCCACGTTGTAGTGACCCACTGCTTTGTACACGTTCTTGCTGTGTTTCACCAGCACGCCCTGTGGCCACATGCATTCTTCAGTCCACCTACGGGCACAGCCCAACAGTGCCCTTTACCCTGAGTTCAGCCACAAAAGAGGGTACCAGATTGGGCATGGGGCGACCACCAGGGCTCTACTTCTATGTCTATCTCTTAGACACAGTGACTTTCTTTTTATGGATCTCAACTGCCTCATCTGTAAAATGGGTTAAGAGTCATGAGAAATTCACTTTGTGAAGTTAAAAGATCTAGGGTTGATATTTGAGGAATTGTTATGCACCTTTTTCCTCTTTAGGTGTATCCTATTCATCTGTCCTCCAACTGTCCACCACACAGATCTGCCCTGACCAAGATTTGTGTGGTCTTCCAGGACTCTCATACTAGTTCCAGTTTCTCCAGCACCATCTACTTAAGTTGCTCCCTACAAGTGGAGTGTCACTCCTAATGCCTTTTTCTTCTGACAAGCTCTGTCATCCTTCAAATATCAGTCAGCATCCTCCAGGAATCCTTTCTCAAACTCCCTACAGAGTTCAGCAACCTTTAACTGCTATCTGAGTTTTCTGCCTTTCCCCAGCGTTTTGTCACATATTTACATTCCTATTTATATCCCTGAATAGTCTGTGGCCCTTGAGGGGAGGAACAGTGTCTGTCTGATTCATCTCTGTGTCCTCAAGGCCGGCCACAAGACCTGGCCCCAAGAGGCCCCAGTGAATGAGGTTGTGGGATAGTGATATCAGTGAACTTTCTTCCGGTGCTCTGCAAGATCTCCCAGGATCTCCAAAGGGTACTGGGCCAGAAGATTAAGAATCAGTATCTGCAAGAAGCTCCCTCTTTTGCTGCCCTGTTGATTGATTCACTGAAAAAAAGTCATGGCATTTAAACACAACACAGACAAAATGCTGAATGTCAGAACCTAGACAGAGTATTTACTATATGTTAGTTCATTTATATGAAGTTCTAGAGTAGGTAAAACTAAACTATGGTGAAAGGAAATGGAACTTTGGTTGTCCTGGGGGGAAAGAGGGTAGAGGAGAATCTTTGGGAAGAGTCCTGAAGGAATTTTCTGAGAAGCTGGAAATGTTTTCAAAGAATTATACATCTTGGGGTCCTCCCTGGTGGCACATACGTTAAGGTGAAGCACTATGAAGCCAGCCACAGCTGCTTCAGCAAGAGTTCGATCCCTGGCCAGGGAGCTGACCCATATGTAAGTAGACCTCTCCTGTTTTACCTGCTGCTCCCCTCAGCAGTGTACTTTGGCAGTCGGCTTGTTTTGCTCCCCACTCTGTCTCTGATGAATCCTCTCATTGCCCCTGCACCTCTGGCCTGTACCCCAGTTCTGTATCCATAAACAAATCTTTTAAAAACTAAAAAAAAATAAAATTGTATACTTTGAGATTTGTGCATTTCACTATGTATGAAAATATGTAAATTTTACCTAAAAAAAAAAATTTACCACAGACCCAACAGAAGCCAGGTACTCTGCCAGGGGTAAGGAGACGTTTGAGTGCATGACAGGCAAGGACCCTGGACCCTGACCTCCAGGGGTGGCAGTCCTGGAAAGACAGCAAGTGACTGAGCAAACAGAGCAGGAAGCCGTGTATGTGGTGTTATTGGTTTGGGGTTCACAGGGGAGGGACACCAAACCCATCCTGTGTGGTCAGGAAAGTGTTCCTGGACAAAGCAAAATGCTAAGGGATCAATGGGGGTTCGCTGGGAAGAGAAAGATAGGGCATTCCAGGTAAAACATGCACCATAGCCGAAGCCTAGATACAAAAGTACAGAATCTGAGGATCTGCAGAGGTCTGGTCCAGCCTGAGTGGGGTATGAGTGGAAGCATAGTACAGGATGGAGCAGAAAAGGCCGGGGTTGGGGGGTGGGAGGTGGGGCTGGTCCTTGCTCTCAGATGGGAAGCCCTGTGCAGGAGCCTGGAGCTTATCTGCAGACCATGGTGAGCCACGGCCAGGTTCGTCCTCTTATTTAATTATATTCTGCTCTACTCCCTCTTCTCAGAGCCTGAGCCTAAGCTGCATCCCATCTGTGCCTAACTGGCAATGCCCAGTCCCTTTCCTGGACCACATGGACCGAGTCCAGCAAGGACCCTGTCTGGCACAGAGGGCCAACACCAGGAGGTTTGGTGTCTAGCCTCCCTCTGCATCTTGTTCCTTGGCGGGCCTATCTACTAACCTGTCCTGGGGCCTCCTCTCTGCCAGGCCTTGTGCTGGGCCCAAGACTCAGACGTGATTCAGAGATGGTCCCCGTCTCGAGGAGCTTCCAGGCTAATAGGGCAATACAGGTGTGAAAATTAGTATAATCTGGGGGAAAGCACTGTGATAAAGAGTTGTAGGAATGCTAGGCACCCAGGAAAGGTCAGCCAGATGAAGGAGGACAGCCTCATGGCCAGCCTAAGCAGGGCACTATCTGCCTCTGCTCTGGGTGCAGTACCATCCTCCAGCTGGGCCTCCTTTGCGCCCCTCATCCTGTGTTTGTCGCTACTTCCCCCCACCAGGCTGTGAACTCAGGGATCTTGTCTCGGTCATCTCCTCCGGTAGCTTCCCTTCCCTGGCCAGGGTTCACCGGCAGTTAACAGCACCACCTCCTATGACCCACTGAGGCTTTTAAGGGGTAGCCTGGAATGGGTTCCTCCACTGTTCAGAACTCTCCTCTGCCTACAGGTCAAAGTCCAGACTCCTTTGCCCAAAACATAGGACCAGGCCTGGTATGGATTAGGTAGATGTAAATGTCTGCTCAAAGAGGTAACCTAATGACTGAATGAGTGAGTGAGCAGGTGAGAGAAGTGAAGCAATGACTGGTCAAATCCAATCAATAGCAAATAAACAGCATTCAGTGAAGGAGACAGTCAACGAGCTGATGAGCTGACCACCTATCCCCAGTACACTGCCATGCCCCGCTCTGGCCACAAGACCTAGCAGACAAGACATGCTCAGCCATTACTTGCTGGCTGAAGGAATGAGATGATGAGTGACTCTAGACACTGACCCGGAGGGCTGGGGCTGGGCAAAGAAGGGTGGGGCAACTCACGGGTGTTGCAGCACGTTGGAGCACAGCGCTGGGTCCACCTTCTGCCAGCAGCCCAGATGGGCAGCGGCCTTGTGCAGCAGGTCACAGTAGCTGGCAGGCAGCAGGTGCTGCATGAGGATCACTGAGGTGCTGATGGACACCAGCAGGAAGAGCTCGCAGGACCAGCGCTTGTCATAGTAATGTGTGTTCTAGGGGCAGCGGGAGGTGGGTGAGGCCTGGGACACCCGTAAGGTCTCACTCTCTCCCCTCCCTAATTCTCTCTGCTCGGACATCAGGACAGCCCTGCAGAGACCTCAGGGTGGTCTGAAACTAAGGATCAACCATCAACAAAGATCTCACAACTTCTTAATCATGGACAGAAACCCTCAGCCCACTATATTTCTACAAAGAAAAACCGCTCCCACTGCTCACCATTCTGAGACAGAGGAGAAGTTCTGGGGGTCAACAGGCAAGAGTTGAGATCTTGGCCTTGGGCTTTTTAATCTGTGGCCTTGGGCAAGTCACTTCACTTCCTCTGGGCTCTGGGCTATAAGCCACTTGGGAGGTGCAGGGAGGAGTAAAGAACTCGTGAAAACTGTAGCAGGATGTAACTATATATATACTGCAGGTGTTCCCCAGACAGAAGTCCTCTCACTCTCCACTCATTCAGAGCTGTCCATTCTTAGAGAAATGCCTCAGGTCAACTGTCAGCAGGGGTAGCTTCCCAGAGGCTACCCAAGCTGGAAAGCACAGGCTTTTGGGGTCCCTCAGATCTGGATGAATCCTGGCTTTCATATTTAATGATAAAGCAGGACATTATGACAAGCCTGTGCCCAAACAGCCACATGGGCTACAAATCACTGCTCTTTGTATCAAGTATCACGAATGGCCTGCCTCCTTCACTGGTCGGTGCCTCGGGCAGGTCACTTCCTTTCAATCGACCTTGTTTTACCCACTCTAAGATGGAGACAGTGGTTACTTTAGCTCTGAAGAGAACAGATGGGAGTCTCATCACAAAAGGTGGAGTTCTTTATGCAAGCAGGAGGGCTCATGGGGGCAGGCAGGAGGGCAAGGCCGTTCCCCTTCCTGGGGGGGCTACGCACCTTGACGAACCAGACGGGCACAAAGGCCACATAGTAGGCGCTCAGCATGGAGCTGACCAGCACCTCCTTCATTCGCCAGTTGAAGTCCATCTTGAGGAACTCTACCTCGCTGCGGATGAGGCTGGGTGACAGGCAGCAGGCATGGGTGGGCATGGCCTCTGGGCCATACAGCTGCCGTGTGTGCTGCTTCCAGGTCTCCCGCAGCGTCAGCAGGTAGTCCCGGCTCCGTGCCAGGCCACTGACCGCCTCCCGGGGCCCCACGGAGGCCACGTGGCTGAAGAAGTTTGTCTTGCGGAGGTCACAATTCAGCTGCAGGAACGGAATGTACATCCCAAACCTGCTGGGGAAGACCATGATGAGGGCAAGCCTGCCCATGGGCCTGGACCCAACCCTCAACCACTGAGGAACTCTTTACTGTCTGTGGCTTCGCTCTCCCGGCTGCTCACAGGGGAGAAACTACCCAGCCTTCCATCCAGTGATGAGTCATTCGACACACGTATTGGCATTAGTGCATGAGAAGTGTTGTGCCGAGCACCAGGGGTCTAGCAGGAAGCAGGTGCTGACTAACACAGTAACAGCTCGCACTTACTGGCACAGCCTGTGTTCTGGACACTGTACTAAGTGCTTTACCTGCATGCTCTTCTTTCAATCTCCTAAACCATTATTATGAGGATTACTTTGTACCCATTTCAGCTGAGAAACTGTGGCTCAGAGAGGTAAAGGTTACATAACAAAGGAAGTTGCAAGAGCTAAGATTCCAACTCACAACTGTCTGATACCAAAGACCAAGCAGATACTCAACAAGTGCGATGAACAATTAACTCAAAATGTACTCAGTGACACCAAAGAGGTGCATAAGATGCTATGGATGCCTATGTTAGAGGATCTTTAGTTCATAGAGAGCAGTTTGGGAACAAATACTTATTTTGTACTGACTCTACCAGACCGTTGAATAGTACCAGTCCCTCAGAGCTGGAGCAAATTGGTCAAAGGCTGTGTTGAGTGTGTGGCTGGTGCTGTTTGAGGAACAAACCAGACACACCCACAGCCTAGAAGGGTAGGTAACTACAGAAAGTGGGTGGGTGCTGAGCACAGTGCCTGGAAGGTCCACAGCAGATGTCCTTTACAGGCATTCCTTTTTTTACTTAGCTTGGGGCCTCACAATACTCCCAGATCCTGAGTTACACAGCCCCAGAAGGGTCAGCTTAAGAATGCTAAATTTTCTTACCAACAGTAATTTTCTCTTTTCCTATTTTCTGAGGGTCTAAGAAAGGATATGAGAATCCTTGGGCAAGTAACAGCTTCTTTGGGTTTTTACTTTCCTACCTATAAAATGAGGATGCTCTTTACATAAACCACATCCAGAATACATCCTCCATGAAGATATAAAATGGGGATACTACTATTCTCCCAGGGTAAAGTAAGTAAGATAAATTAGAGAACTCTGGCTGAAAGCATAATCTTTAGGGTCAAACAGGCCAGGATGAAAATCACTACTTCTATTACTTACTAGTTCTGTGATTTAGGGCCATTTATATATACATATATATATATCCTCTTTGAACCTCAATTTTTGTAACTCGCCTTATCCTCTGTAGCTTGCACTGATTCTCTACATTCAGATAGGCATGATACAAGCGTTTTCATAATCTTTTCTAATCCTTGCAACAACCCCCAGCATGTGCCTGGCCCACAGCAGAAGATCAATACAGTCTGATTAGAAAAGAAAGAGGCCAGTGATTACAGAAGACTGAAATGGGATTTCCAAACTGTACTTCAGGATACCTGCGAGAATGAGGGGATGGGGCACCTATATGAACATACAATTCAGACTCAAAGTTAGAGTCCATACTTAAGAATCTCCCTGGTTTTGCCTCTAGGGAGGAACGCAGGTAGGTCTTGTGATCCACTCAATTATCTGGTGACAGCAAATGACACAACTCTGATGGGTCAGAAGTTAGAAATAAAAAAAAAAAGTTAGAAACCGCTTCACATGCAAGATGGCAGGTTTCCTTTCAGCCTTCCCACCCAAGGTGTGACAGTAAAAAGCAGAAAATAAATCTATCGGCAAAAAAGAATGAGAGTGGGGGTTATCTCATTTTGATAAATCTAGAAAGTACATGACAGGTGACAGATGAGGAAGGAAGTCATTCTCTAATGTGCTGCTCTTTATGAGCGTCACAAATGTAATTTTCAATTTTCTAGTAGCCACATTAAGAAATAAAGATCATTTTAATACATAATTTCATTTATCCCAATATGTGCAAAATATATCATGTCAACATGTAATCACTGTTTATTAATGAGATGCTTTGCTTTACTTTTTTGGTACTGTCCTCAGAATCCAATATATACTTTACATTACAGCAACTCAAACGAGCCTGTTCAAATCTTCAATGACAGAAAGCAGATAGATGCTACAAAATTGGCTGGTGTAAGTCTAGAAGATGCCTTAGGGCTGTACTGGGGGTAGGCGCTGATCTGCACTGAGTGACCCAAAGGAGACTCTTGCTTGAAGTGGTCACATTTCTGAGAAAGTAGAAGGGCACAGCAAGGCTGAACAAACAGCATTAAACAAAGATTTTTTATTTACTTGTAAGAATTGGCTCCTTTAGTCTCCTTCATACCTCATACAACCCACTGTGAACGTTTCTTCAAAGAAACTGTCTAAACTATAGGGAACTGAGGTCTCGAGTGGGGGTTCCTAGTGTTAGCACCACCTTTCTGGCCTTTCGGGGTCCACGGCCTGACAACTACACCTCACTCGTTCATCCTAAGGCAAAGCCTGCAGTCACTGTGTCCTGGCCACACACTTAGAACTCCCAGTCAAATCTCCCCCTCATGTCTACAATGACAGTGAGAGAGAATAATGCATTTCAAACTACTTAGTCCTTCATTCTTAAAGATAACGAAGCAACCAAAGAAATCAATTATATTTAGAAAACTGGAGTAGAGACAGAAAAATGCTACCTAAGTGGAAAGTCAAAATTTAGGGAGCATACGACATTTTAAAACAAGCACAGCATGCAGGGAGGAAAGAACAAGCAGAAGAAAGAGACCTTAGGAATAAAAACTGTGACTGTTGAAAAGAATCTCAGTAAAAAAGCTGGGAGAATGCACAAAATGATGTAAAAATAAACTATTATATTATTAAAAAAAAAAAAAAGCAGGAAGATAAAAATTGAGAAAATCTCCTTTAAGGCAAAATAAAAGGAGAGAGAACAGGACGTCCAAGAGAAAGAGACAGGAGTAGAGAAGAAAGGAGAGAGGAAGAACCAGGGAGAGTCGAAAAAGCTGAGGAAAAATGTTAGAGAAAATTAAGAGACTAGTCTATGCTATCTACCATCTAATGAACAGAAATACCAGAAAGAAGAGAAAAAAGTAGAAGGGAAGATATTATTTTAAAAAAGAAGAATCCCAAGTCTTTTAATAAGTCCTGATAAGATGAATAACAAACGTTCAAAACATCAGACACATCATTGTGAAATTTCAAATAATCAAGAGATAATATTCCAAAACTCCTGTAAGGAAAAAAAAAAAACTAAGATAATTGGAAACAAATTGGCTTCAGACTTCTCACTAGCAATGACAGATGTTATAGACCATGGAACAGTATCTTCAAAATTCTAAGAATATGAATTTGAACTCAGAAATCTATATTCAAATGAACCATCAGTCAAGTAAGAGGCGAGAATAAAGACATTTTTAGACATGCAAAGACTCAGAATGTATATTCCTCCCGTGTACCCATTGTAAAGAAATTACCTGATAATGTACTCCAGCAAAACAAGGGAGAAAACCAAGAAAGAGGAAGACGGGGGATCCAGGAAACAGTGGATCCAACCCAGGAGGCCAGCGAAGGGGAGTCCCAGGCTGAGAGCTGAACAGCAGGCCTAAAGAGCAACCCCTCCAGACTGGAGCAGGAGGCTGCAGGGCTCCAGGAGGGATGTCTTTGGGGGAGGGGGGAATGGACTCCAGGCCAGGAAGCATGATTGAGAGGCTGGATAAACTTGAGGACATGTTGAAGGCCCATCATTCTTTTGTCAACAAGAAAAAAGAAAGGTAATTAGAAAAGCTAAGAAAAATAAAAAGCTGTATCAGAAAATTACAATCTTAATATGAAGCAAACTAAAAAGTGACATGATTTTAAGCCAATGATGGAAAGTCAGAAAAGAGAAACTATTTGATGTTTACACTTGAAACATTTTTTAAGAGGTCCAAGATGAAAACTTAGTGACTACAGAGAAGGAAGGTCACCAACGCACTCTATGGGGTCTCCATGAATGGCATTTCCACACTCAAAATATCAAGGCCACTTACTGGTTTTTAATTTCTAGAATTTACCTGACCCAAAGAAAGGAAGACAAGGTTAAGTAGGAGAACGTGAATGTCAAGCTTGACAATATAAAAGTGTAGCTGCCGGGAAGTAAGAGGCAGAGGGAAGCAAAGGGGTGGGCTGGGTTCCTAGGATTCTCTTCGTAAGAGGAATGAAGATGCTGACTATGCTGATGGCATAAAAATACAGCATACTCCTATCACTGAAATAAAGATAATCAACAGAAAACTGAAAATACTAACAGTGACCTAATACTGGGAAGGGCTGCAGGGAAGATGCGCTCAGGGGCACGTGGCACGTGACACGAGTGACGGCTCGTACACGCGCAGAGCATTTACTTCCAAATTACACAGGCGACCAGAAACACTGGGGGGTAGCTAGGAATAAAAGTCAGGGTGGGGGGCCTTTTTCATTCTATGTCCTTTCACCTTTGAATTTTAACTATGTATAAGTAAAGTTTCAGGGTATTAGAATGATGGCAGTAACTTGAAAAACACTTAAAACAGTAAGAATATTTTTAAGAATTGGGATTAAAAAACATGGGAGGTGGGGTTGGAGGCTGTTTTTTATCATTAGCATGTTGGCACCACTGGACTTAATTTTTACGACGTATTTAAACTATGTTAAAGTTTTTTTTTGACAAAAAGAAAAATATGAACATTTGGATAATGTCTGTACCTAGGGAGAACAGACTTACTGGAGTATAACCAGAAATTAAGGCTACTGTTGACAGTTTTAACCAGTAAACCCTTTGAGGGCAATTTGTTACATTTTCCAGCTATCAGAAAATAGAGCCACACCTTTGGCTTAGTAGTTCTCTGAAGATGTTGCATAGGGATACTGGACAAGTATGCAAAGATGTGTGCAAAAAAAAGCTCTCTCATTATTGCTTTGAATAGCGAAAAGCTAAAAACAACCCACAAGTTCACCAGGAGAAGACAAATAAGAAACTGTTTAAAAAGATCTATACAACGGAATACTATGAGGCTATTAAAATAAAAATAGGGCAACAGATTAAAGGGCAGCACTATGAGGCAATCCGCAGCCACGGGAGCACGAGTTCGATCCCCAGCCAGAGAGCTGACCCACATGGCGCGGCAGACCTCTCCTGACCTGCCTGCTGCTCCCCTCAGCAGTGTATTTCAGTACATCTACCTGTTCTGCTCCCCAATGTCCTCTCACCACGACCCCACATCTGTGTCCGTACCTCAGTTCTTATATGCATAAATCTTTTAAAATAAATAAATAAAAAAATGCAGACCCGTATGTACTGCCTGTAAACATCCAAGTTATATGATGTAAAAAATGTAGTAAGTTGTACATCAGAAAGAGTATAATCCCACCTTTGTTTGGATAAAGAATGTGTGTAAACAAGTTCGGAAGGATATACTGTCAATATGGCTTTCCAGAGATGGAGATTCTGTGGGGCTTTCATTTTCTGTTAAAATTTCTGTAACGTTTAATGCTTTATTAGCATACGTGTCTGTCTTAGAGTTAAAAAGAAAGTGTAAGTGCAGCAAATGCGGTGGGTGTCCTCGCACAACAGCGCCCTTTTGGTCATGTGGGGCAGAGGGAAGCGTGCAGCTTTGAGGCTTCTCCATGTACAGGTTTGGCCTGGCCTGAGGAAGTTCATTATCCAGAAAGCCCAGAGGTTGGGAAATAACTATCAATGCCCAGGCAGCCAGGAGCCAGCCCCAGGGGCAGCCAGAGTAGACACCGTGGAAAAGTCACCCCCAAATGTATGTATATACGCACAAAAGGGCAGTCTGCGGCTCTTTCCTCAATAATCCGGGTTCTGGAGAGACAGTGGGCAAGGAGGTGACAGGGTGAATGAGCGAAACAGACAAAAAGACAGATATGTACACACATGCGTGTGTAGACACACACACAAACACACGTGTGCTTCATGCTCACACACAGGTGCTTACAGGCCTAGGGAAGGCACCACAGATGACACACACACTGAAATTCACAAAGATACAGAGAGAAAACCAGAAAAGGAAAGGAAGAAAGAGGGAGACATCCACCCCAGGATGTTCTGTGGGAACACACTCAGATCTGAGTCCCATTTTGACCTCCCCCTCGCTGGCCTCCTGCATAAATTCTGACCTCTCAGTTTCTGCTCTGTGGGACACTCTCCATTAGACAGTGAGGGATACTGTTGCTGCCCTGCCTATGAGTCTCCCAGGTATGGGGCTGTGGACCCAGCCACACCCAGGTCAAAGGCCAAGAGCGGGCACTAGGCAGTGAGGGGTACTCACGGATAGCAGAGGAACAGGAGGTTCAGGAAGGAGTAGGTCCTGAAGAGGTGGATGAGGGAGCGGCACAGACTCCAGCCTGTTGCCGTGAGAACGGTGAAGCGGGTGAGGAACAGCAGGATGGAGCGAAAGAGGGAGACCTTTCCCCTCTGAGAAGCCTGGGTCAGGGCGAGATAGGACGGGATGGAATCTTGGGTGGAGATCACAGGGGCTGTGCCCAAATCCCACCCCGCATGTCCTGAAACCCACCCTGGGAAATGTGGGGCAGCAGGCTGGGCAGAACCAGCAGGGTGAATCCTCTTTGACATCCAGTAAATTCTAAGAGTCAAATGGAAGTGTGCAATGCTCTTCGACCAAGTCCAAAGGGAACCCCAAAGAAACGCCTCAGGGTGGAAGGGCCTATGTCCTTGGCATCCCCGGGAGATAGAGGAGCCCAACATCCCCGGTCAGCCTCTAGGACCCAATCACCTCCTTCACGATGGACCCAATGAAGCGGCGGCCCAGAACAATGGTGGTCACCATCAGCAAGTTGAAGTCGATCAGGTGGAAATTCTGTCAGGGGGCAGAGGCTAGGGGTCACATGGGTCCCCTGCCCATGTATGGGCTTTTCTCATACCCCCCTCCCCTGCCCAGCCCTTCCCATAGGGACTGTTCCCACTCTGACCTTCACAGGTCTTCAGCTGAATCAAGCCAGGGAATTACCCAGAGGGGTAGAACAGGACCCAGAGGAGGGAAGTGGGACAGTCCCTGGTGATGAGAGTGGTGAGGGAGCTTTCTTGCTGTGATCACCCATGCACCTCTCCTGCACAGAACTCTTGCCAGTCCCTGAAACATTCACATGTACCTTTGGTTCATCACCCCATAGGACTGATACTGCTCCTTTTGGTAAAATTTGTGTCAGATTCACCTCTGTCCCCCTTACAAGGTCTAGAGTAGTATGAGCATATTAGGAGCAAGTGTTCAGGAATCATCAGTCTCCTGTTTCTTTTACACTGTCCAACATAGGATTTAGCGTACAGGGTGGTGGGTAAGTCATGCTAAACTGAAACCAGAGGTGTGTTTATCTGTCTGCTCTGTCTGTCTATCTCTCTCTCACACACACACACACTCTCTCTCTCTCTCACACACACACACACCCTCTCTCACATACACACTCTCACATACACACACACACACTCTCTCACACACACACTCTTTCTCACACACACACACTCTCTCTCACATACACATACACACACACTCTCTCTCTCTCACACACACACACACACACACACACACACACACACACACACACACACACTCTGTCTCTCACACATACACAGCTGGTCCTAGCTGGGCACCTACCAGGGAGGTGTGGGAGGGTGGATGGGAGGGTGGATACCACCACACTGTCTTGTAAATGTTGATGTAGTGGACGAAGAGAGCTATGAGCTGGCAGAAGAAGAGCTGCAACTCAAAGAGAATGCTGGCTTGGACTGGCAGCTCAGGGATCTTGCAGTGCTGTAGAGGCACGACCGTCTGGGTGGCCAGTGGGGGGCTGGAGAGACCAGTTCCAGAACTGCTCCTAGGAGTGGGGAGGGAACAAGGTCAGGAGCCAAGAATCCTACCAAGAAGGGCTTCTGGGGGACAGAATTGTGGCACAGAGCCAGAGAAGCAGCTCCTGTCAGACAAAGGCACCCACAAAGCCTTTTCCTCTCCCCAATCATATTCAGACACTCTCAGAAAGGAAAGAATTATTAAGTCTCTCTGACGAGATGATCAAAGACGGGAAACAACTTGTCTAAGTCTCCAGTTTATCAGCAGCGAAACTGCAGAATGCAGGTCTTGGGTCTGTTGCACTCTATCCCACTGTACCTGTCCAGGTAGTACCCTCTGGATTTTTCTCTGCAGCACACTGCCCTTTAAGTTGGCATCTGGGGTATCATGCTGTAGAGCCCAATCAAGGAGAATTTAGTTCACACAGCCCCCACCACTGCTCACCATGGACAGAGCCCGCAGTGAGGGCAAGAGAGAGGTGGTTTACCTGGTGCGGGAACGGACACTGGTGACGGATGCGCTGGAAGTGTGACCCCCACCAGAGCCCCCTGAGGATCCTGGCTCACAGAGTGGATTGCGACAGTAGGATGTCCTGTTGGGACCTCTTCTTCCTCCTGTGGGGCTCAACACAAGGCAGATCCTCAAGCCAGAGGCCACGTAATAGGATAATAGCAATTATACTGGCTACCAGTTACCTGGTATCTCACTTTACTGCTTAATCCTCAGAGACTTCTGATCTAGCCCTGCCCATCCCTCTAACTTCATCTGCCATTACCTGCCTCATCCCCATGATTTAGCTGTCTGGTATTTCTCTCCTTAACCAAGTTAAGTTACCTTGCATTTGATGTTTTCTCTGTCTGGAAACTGCCATCTTTGAAGTGGCTGTCTTATCACTCTGTCCTCTTTCCACTTTTTTTTTTAGTGATAAAAGCACAACACATAATTTCAGAAATCTTGAAGCAATCATGGTGATGTTTAAATTTTTGAAACAGGGTACCTTGGTGTCACAGGGTTTAAAGTCTCAGCACTATCAAGCTATCGCCAGCCACTATCGATCATAAGTTCGATCCCCAGCCAGGGAGGTGACCCACATAGAGCAGAAGACCTTCCTTCAGCTGTGTATTTCAGCAGATCTGCCTGTTCTGCTCCGCACTCTGTCTCTAGTGAATCCTCACTTCCCACACCTCTGGCCTGTACCCTAGTCCTTGTATGCATAAATAAAAGAAATATTTAAAAATAAATTTTTGAAATAAAGTTTTACCAAAATTATTTGTTTTCAAACATCACTATTTATTTTCCCTTTTATTTCTACTTTTACTCACAACTTACTTGCTGAATTTATCTCATTTGATAACATATTTATAGTCTGTCTTTCCTACTAGACCGTGAAATCAGTAACTGAATCTATGCTTTTTTTTTTTCAAAGATTTATTTATGCGTACAGAACTGGGGTCAGGCCAGAGGTGCACGAGCAGTGACAGGATTCACCAGAGACAGAGTGGGGAGCAGAACAGGCAGACTGACAAAGTACACTGCTGTGGGGAGCAGCGGGAGGTCTGCCGTGCCATGTGGGTCAGCTCCGGGGCCGGGATCCAACTCATGCGGAAGTGGCTTTAGCTTCTTAGTGCTGTGCTTTAACCCACTGCGCCAGCAGGGAGGGCCATCAATCTGTCTTTTTAACTGTTGTTCCCCTATCTTAGTTCCCAGGATTAAGTGCCCTGCACACAGATGTTGAAGTGAATGAACTGAGCAAAGTTTTCTACTGATTCGGAAACTGAGCTTACACCACTACAGGTAGTCTGGGGGTCTGGATGCTGAGTGCTCAGCGCTGGTGTATACTGTCCCTCCTGTAGGCTTAAAATTCTTGGCACCCTTGAGACAGTTTTTCCATGCAGGCACTGAGATCTGGCTAAACTGACATCCTGGTGTCTCCTGGTCAAGATCCAGGGGCTGAACACAGAGTCATGGATGTGGACCCTGGGAGAAGTGTGTGGCTGTGGTCACAAAACTTGGACTCACGATCTCTTTCTCTAGAGTTAGCAGTCTAGCCAGAACTCTTCGGCCCCACTTTGCACAAACGTCCTGTATAAAGTCCCTGAGCACCACCCAATCCGGGTCAAGTTATAGGTCATGCCCTTTACCGCAACACAGCAGCCTACACACATGCCCTCCACAGAGAGGAGCTTTTCCCTCATGTCTCCATAAAGGACTGATCCAGGAACCCAGCTCAGAAGCTCATACACTATTATACTTGGCTTAGAAAATCCCACACAAGCACCCTCAGCCCTCACTTACTCGCCGCTCTGTCTGTGGTCTCTCTTTACTTAAAATCCTTTAGCCCAGAAGTCCCGCCTACACAACTGACAAGCCCAAAAACTCCGCCCCAAGACAAAGAAAGCTCTCTCAACCCAGAAACTCCACTCCGGAATGGGCTTCCTTATCTTGGAAGGTCTCGTTCCAACCCCACCCACCCCGGAGCAAAACCCTAACGGATCGGAAAGCTCGTCCTCACACAAGCTCCGGAAGCAAAGACCCCACAGATCAGAAAGTTTGTCCCGGCACTTTCACCAGAGCCCTAAAGCTCCTCCCACAGCACGAGGGCCCCGCCCACATGTAAGCCCCGCCCCCTTCTAGCCCAGGTGAGCGGGTCCTCATCAAAGCCTTAACCCCACCAGCCTGCAGCAGTCAGAAGCTCCGCCCACCACGCCAATGTCCCGCCCCCAACAGCAGAGGCCCCACCCAACAAGGAGGGGGCGGGGTCCCACTGCGCCCGCATCCCTTCCCCCCTCTCGCCGGGATCCTGCCCGCGTGGGGGAGCAATTAAGCAGCTTGGCCATCCTAACCCCCGCGCCCGCCCGTTCCGGAGCCGAGCTAGACCCACTATGCTCACCCATCTCCTCCCCCCGGCGCGCTCCGCTTCGCCGCCGCAGCTCCTGCGGGCAATATGTCGGAGGCGACGGCGGCCGGGAGAGGACTAACCGCCGCAGCCCAGTCCCTGGGTATCCGCCGCGCGCGCCCGTCGCGCCGCCAAATTTGCATACAAGGCGGGCTTGAAGCTGGAAGCGCGCTTCTTAAAGGGGCCGCCGGAACGGAGGCGTTGCCTGAGCGCTCTTTGTCTCGGGTCCTCGCGCCTCGCCTATTGCGGATGCTGAGAGCCTAGAGGGAGGACTACCCACCTCCTGCTCTTCCCGTGCGTGCCTTCTCCAGCATCTCTGGAGGGAGGGGCAGGGGCTGGAACCTCCTCCTGGCTCCCATCGCAGAGGAGCTGTCCCTTGGCAGCCCACAGGCACCTCCAACTCAACGCGCCCGAGTTGGAATTACATCTTTATTGCATTGTGGTCTGTCCCAGTCAGAATCTGGGGGTCATTTTTCCCCTTCCTTCGGGTCCCACATCCAATCTCACCTATTGTTGCTGACCCTAAATCCTAAATATTCGTTACATCAGGCCCTATTCTGCAGCCATCTCTTTAGTCCAAATCCTGACTGCCCTATTCGAGCTTTGCAATCTTGTTTCTTACCAGCTCTTTACAATGAGGCTGATAATACCTACCATATCGGCCTGGGAGAAGACTGAATGAGATGATGCATGTACAAGCGTCTGTTCGAATCAACGTTAGCCATTTTTATTACGGTATTTGGCCAGCAACACGGAAGCACTCAATACATGAGCTACTGCTCCTAATTGTTATGACTCCTACCTTCAGAAACTGCTCCATCTCTTAGGAAAGAGCTTAGCACATAGCCTACACGAATATTCAATTAATTGTATTTGTAGAATTTTAATTAAAACGAATTCAGTTAAATGAGGGGAGATAGATAAAAATAAAATGAATAAATTCTGTATTATGTTAGATGGGGATGATTGTTATGGAGAAAAAACAGGAAGGGGGGATTGTTACAGAGAAAAAAACAGTAAACAGGCCGGTCAGAATAGGCTTCACTGTGATGGTGACTTTTGAGCAAACACTTGAAGGAAATGAATGAGTCAGTCGTGCAGATATCTGGAGAGGAGGGGCATTCCAGGCAGAGAGGCGAGTCAGTGGAAGGAGGGGCATCAAGTAGCAGTGACTGGTTTTAAGCAAAAGCAAGGAGGCCAGTGTCTCTCTGATGGAGTAGAATGATAGTTGGAGGTGAGATGCTGTGGTGCCAGGTTTTTATCCTGAATGAGATGGGTATTTATGCTGAGGGGAGCAGTGGGTGAGACAGGTCTGCTGTGCCATGTGGGTCACCTCCCTGGCCAGGATGGCTGCAGGTAGCTTCATGGTACTGTGCTTTAACCCCTTGGCTCCACCAGGGAGGCCCTATACCCCAATTCTTGTATGCATAAATAAATCTTTAAAAAAAACAAAAATGACATAGCACTATCAAACTATTGCCAGCCACTGCAACATAAATTCAATCCCCAGTCAAGGAGCTGAGCCACATGTCTCTCCTGTCTCGCCCGCTGCTCCCCTCAGCAGTGTATTTTAGTCAGTCTGCCTGTTCTGTTCCCCACTCTGTCTCTGGTGAATTCTGTCACTCTATACCTCTGACCTACACCCCAGCTCTTGTATGCATAAATATCTTTAAAAAAAATAAAAGACTCATTCCAGCTGCTGTGTGAGAACAAATTGTATGTCCAGAAGGAAGATCAGACAGGAAGCTATACAATGATCTTAGTGAGCGCTTAGTAAGCGAGGGCAATGGTTTGTATGATTAAATGGCATGATGAGCCACAGTCGGATCCTGAAGATAAAAGCCAGCAGAATTTGTTGACAGATTATATAGGCTTGTGAAAGAAAGATCAAGGATTACTCATAGGTTTTTAGCCTAAACAAATGGAAATTACAGATTTTACACTGTCAGGTCTTCCCTTCTGGGGGAGAATGACCAGGCCACAAAGCAGTTCACAATAGAAACCAGGTTTGAGAGTCTGTGTTTTGACCAAAGAAATTGTGGGAGAGCTCTTATGGCCTCTTGAGAGACTGCTAAATTTGAAATGTATCCTATTTCAAAATCCTCAAAGCCTAACACTTCCTGGCATATGATAACCATTCAACAAATATTAGATCAGTTGACTGAGCTAGTGGCAAACTGGTTGAAGAGATTTCAGGAATACTGAATGATTTCCATGGAATACTGAGATTGGACCATTCTTGGGAACTGGTGTCAAAAATCTTATTTTTTAAGATTTATTTATTTATGCGTACAGGAACCAGGGTGTAGGCCAGAAATACGGAGTGGGAGGAGAGAGACAGTAAGGAGCAGAGCAAGCATATGCACTGAAATATTGTTGAGCGGAGCAGTAGATGATACACAAGAGGTCTGCTTTGCCATGTGGGTTATTTCCTTGGCTGGGGTTGAACTCATACCAGTGTCTGGGAATAGCTTGGTAGTGCTGAGACTTTAACTTCTGTGCCACCAGGAAGGCCCACAACAAGCATTTTGAATATCTACCATATCCTGGGGTACTTGAACTAGAGATGCCACTCATGACTGTGTAGACAGGGAATTATGGCATGGTATACTACAGTGCTGCTGTACAATTGTGTTGTCAGAAAAGTCCTGATGCAGTTTTGCTTGAAAAACAAGCAAACAAAAATGTCATGACTTTTCTGACAGCCCAGTATATAACATAGCAGTATGCAGCAAGTTCAGAGGTGGATGAATAGAAGGTGACTGACAGGAGACCTCACAGGCCAGACAGCAGAGAGATGGATAGGAACTCCCATTATACTCCTTTGGGAAGAAGTGATAGCTTGAGTCTGCTAACTGCCTCATGGGGGGGTGGCGAGGAATATCTTGCTGTGCATCTTTTATGTTGCCTTGTGCATGGCAACTACTCAGGAAATGGTTCATGAGTTGATTTGAGGGCTTTTACAATCTGGTACCAGTGGGCAAGGTCACACAGATGGACTACTATGCATGCCTTTAACTCTGTAGCTCCTGACCATCTGTACAGATGAACTATTGATTTTGCGGTCCAGCATCCACTTCTTTCTTCTGGTAAGAACGCCTGGTTTTCCCGGAGGAGTTATCCTTGCTCCCATTTTCTGAGCTCATGAGCTTTGGCGGAGCTGCCTTACCATGGAGTCCAGAGTAAGATGTGATGTAAGATGACACTGGCCTGGGGAAGGAGTGCATTCCATCCCTGCCACTTCAGATTAGTGACTAGGGGTTGGACTGGGGAGGGCAGCACATTAATGACTCATGACCCATGTCAGGACAAATGGAATGTAACATTATGATCTTCCCTGGAAGTATTAGGAAGCGATACCCCTCTCTCTCCAGTGCCCACCGCCATGACCCCCAGGATGGCTAAGTAGGTTATAAGCTTGGGGTTTTTTTGCCCCACCTTTTGGAAGGAACTTGACAATGAAGTACAGAAAAGAAATCCAGTGATGCTTCATATCATCATGTGAAACCTCAATCCACATCCGAGGCCTTCATGGATTTTGTTAAAGTATGTGCTGTCCGACATTGCAAACTGAACCAACCCAGAATAAACAATTCTATCCCTCTACCTCACAGAAACTTCTAGGGTCTCAACCCTTTCACATGTCTCCTATAGACTCTAAGGGAAAGTAATCATAAATGGCAGGATGTCAGTTTCTTATCCTCCAGATCTGTGGTCACAAATCTCATGTTTTTTGACGTGGAAGGCCTTATTTCCCTCTTCTACACCTTCATTCCCTAGCCAGCTTACTGTTCTATTGGAGTTTCCAGAAGTCTTGAGTTTCTGAGGAAATGCCACTGGCTCTAGGCCAGTTGTGTGTCGGGAGTTGGTATCTCTTCCTCGGTCGTGTTATTTTGGGACTAACCTACCCTCCTGACCTTGGTGTATACAAATCTCTGGTATTATGTGGAGGTGTTGGAATCACAGGTTAACATATGGTTTCTGAAATGTTAGCCTTATTTATGGGACTATGTGGCAATATTTTCAATATTAAAGGGTAATTATCTAGAGCCTTCTCTGAGCCAGATTTACATGGAATTGAATCCTGGCTGCATGACTTTAGGAAGTGACATCCTCCCTGTGGCAGTTTCCTCAGTGTAAAATGACATAATTATCTTATGAAATTATGGTGAAGATTTGGTATTCTCTGTACTTAGAACAGTGCCTGGTACACAATGTTATTTAAATATTGGCTACTATTATTAAAAAATGGGTATATTATGAAGTAAGTAGAAATAAAACTAAGGTGAATGTTAAGATTCAAGACTTTGAAATCTCACCTGTTCCAGCATCTCTGGGAGTTGCTCTGACTTTCCTCTGCCAACATGAATATTTACATCTAATTTGTACTACAAGAGAATCAGGTGTCATCATGTTCTGTGATCTCCTGGGCCATTCTCACTTCCGTGTACCATCAGTCTCACCACCTAATTTCCCTATCTTTCTATACCTTACAGCATTTGAGTATACCGTGCATGCAAGTTTTAGAAAATACTGCATTTCTTCAGCTTTTCAAAAAAAAAAAAAAAAAAAAAAAGAGCAAAATGTTGGTAGGGAATACATGTGGGGATAGAAGACCTAAGTAAAGGTGCAAAGGTATGCTATATCCTAGAAGAGCAAGTCCATTTTGACTTGAGAGTAATTTGAAGGTAGAAAGCTCCTTATCACTTGAGAATCTTGAATGCTATAAAACGTTTGGATTTCATTTCACCTCTTTAAGATTAATGACAGAGAAAAGTAGATGGCAGAGGTATCCTTATGAGAAATGGAATGCCATTAGGAGCTGAGGACAGATTCTTCACCCTGGCATAGAGCAATGCACTCCACCTCAGAGTAGCCTGCAATTCAGGCTCACGTTTGAGAGCAAACTCTCCTGCAGGGCACATATAAGCCACCAGAGGGAGCCCTGCACAAAGGAATTTACTGCTTCCAGCACCAGAGGATTATGTGAAGGGCAAGATTCGGCAGGGGAATGTTCAAGTCTGTGTTCAATTTAGTCTCTCAATAATAGGTAGGGTGTGGGGCATGAATGCAAGTACATTTGGGGAGGGGAGTGGAGAGGATGTGGGCCAGATCTTGTTTGGGGGCTTAAGCAAAAAAGGATTTCATCAACACTATTGGGGATAACTGGTGCCAGATCAGAAGGTCCAGCTACTCCTAGGAACCCTAGGAACAAGACAGACAAAAACTTCAGACAGAAACTGAGAAAGACAAGGAAGCAGTGCCACATCTGACAGCCTGGAGCAGCATCAACACTGCTTTAAGGCACTCTAAATTCACATCTATCAGGAAGGGCTCTGAGGCCTAGCGCCCAATCCTGACAATGACTTACAAAAATCTCCTCTACCTCTTCTTTTCCACTTATCTACAGAGTTAGTGATTTTTCTGTTGCAGATTTTAGAATGAAAGCTCAGCGACATTTAGCAATTCATCCAGTAGCAGTCAAGGGCTGAGCTGGGCCTGGAAGCAGGAGGCTGAGGGGCCTTGGGAAGGGAAGGCAGACAAGACCAGCAGCCTTCAAACTGCTGCAGCAAGCACTCACTGGCTCTGGGCCAGGTTTCAATTATGCCTCTGGGACCAGCTCTGCTGCTAGGCTCCAGGCTGCCAGCCCTGCCCCCACACTCCCACCTCAGTCCCTTGAGAACCCATCACCCCAGCAACAGCTAGAGAAAGGCCCAGCTAAAATATTTATGGCTCAAAACAGTCCGAAGACTTTGGGAGGAAGGCTGATGTCATCCTTTCTCGGCTTGCTGGGTAAATGACTGACACGCAGGGCAGCTGGGAGTGGGGGGTGGGGGTGGGGCAAGCCCACTAAGTCAGGCTCTTCAAGGAAGATCTCTAGGGCTACAAGCAGTAATGGGAGGCTGTATGTGATAGATGTAGCAGGTGACCGGATGGTATGAAACACAAGCAACAAGAGGAAGGAAACCTACGTGTCGGGTAGTATTATGTGTAAACCCTGCGGTTGGTATTTCAGACATTATCTTTTTCAGATCCCATTATATGGAGAGCCATTATTTATAAACAGGCCCAGGAAAATACACAGCAAATGAGCTAGGATTTGAACATTAAATATTTTACTTTAGTCCTGTGAACTCGCAGGTCCCGGTTACTCTGCACCGGGGGATTCAGGATATTGCTAGGAACTTACAGCTGGTCTCTCAGATAGGAGCCCCAGATCTACCCCTGCCAATGATCAGGATTTCACCTGATTCCGTAACTACAGTCCCAAACCCCTCCCCTGCCTGAACTGAAGCAATGTTTCAAATGCTAGTTAACAGAAGTCTGCCCACAAGGAGACTTAGAAGTCAAGGAAAATGCATTCTCTGTGGCCAGTGCTGCTTGGAGTCTCTCAGTACAATCAGGGTAACAAGCTGGACCAGCTGAGTTTACCTGTAATTTCCCTGATTTTAGCACTGAAGGTCTCAAGCCAGAGCTTTCTCAATCCTAGGTGAACCTGGATGTTCTATCAATCTAGATGAATCTCTCACATAAACATGCTTCACTACTTCAAAGTACCTGTGGCTCTAAGGGGGTAGACTGGGCTATTAAGTATGGTAACACCTTTTTTAGACACTTGTCTAAGTTAACAAAAGGTGTTACCATACTTAATATTTATGCTGCGTGAGCCTCATTTCCTTATCTGTAATGTGAGAATAGGAGTAAGTGAAATATGAATATAAATGCTTGACACAGTGCCTGGTACATACTAAGCACTCTAATAAATTAGATATTATTTATAGTAGTCAATAGTGAAGATAAAAACAGGCTGAAGAGGTTAAGTAACTTGACCAAAGTAAATCAATTCATTTCATTTGATTACATCTTGGTTCCTGCTAGGAATGACTGCAAGCTCATTAGAATGTCTCAGGCAGTTAAAATGCAGCTAGGTTCTCTCCCCAAACACACTCCCTTTCTCGATTCCTTAGTTAGGATAAACAAACAGAAGGCCTAAAGGAAGAGTGTGATATTAAAGATTCCTAACTGATATTAACTGATTACAGAAGCTCATTGTAAAATCAGCCTAGAACACAGGCCAGAGACAACCAGAAATTTCTCAATTTTTCAATCCTTTCTGAGAAAAATGTTACAAGTAGCCAGTACAATATAGCTGGAAGAAAAGTGAATTTTAGACAGGGAGTTTTGGCTCTTTTCCAAAGCTGTGAGAAGCTACCAGAGTGGGACCACTCATCACTTGACCAAACCTTTATTGAACTCCTCATTGTCAGGTATTGGCTGGGGAAAGTACAATGGTAGAGTAGGAAAAATCTTACCTTTCAAAAGCTTTTTGCACGTTAGTAATCAACACAAATGAAGAAACAGGTCCAAAGATTTAAATAACTTGCCCAAAATAAATGACACTTTCCACTTGGCTTTCCTCAGCCTGTTACAGAGGTGGTGACCAGTCTCTCTCTGGAAGCCCTCTGGAAGTACGCAAGGGCTCCCAGGCTGGCAGCCACAACACAGGTGTGACAGGGTGGGAAACAGGTGGCGGTGGTTAAGGTGTTCTAGCCAATTCTGTTGTAGGCTAACAGGTGGCAATCACACTGGAAATGGCACGGGGGGGGGGGGTACTGATAGTTTCCTTCAACTTTTTAGTCCTGAACAGGTTTATCTGTTAGTATCAAAGCCCCCTGCGGCCCTGAGGATTCCATTCTGGGCCTAGACTCTTAGGGAATTCTGGTTGGCTTTCTGCGGGTAAATCAGACAGAATCAAAAAAGGTAGGGTGGGAAAAGATTGTGGAGCTCTTCTGGAGTTTCTCTGTGCTCAGCAAATGCCCTCAGGCCAGCCGTGACACAGCATGTAGGTCTCCTGGTTTCCAGAGTCCAATGATGGCTGCAAAAACACAGGTAGAAAATTAAGGAATATGAGACTGCTCTTTCAGTGGGCTTTCCCAGTCTCCCGTCTGACCAGATTGCCTTCCCTTACAATCTTCCCACCCTGCTCCTGTTATTTCATTCAGTACAAGGATTCTAGGTATAAGGCTATGTAGAATGAGAAGACCACAGTTTATGAACTTCTTTTTGCTGTTGGCAATAAAAATGGAGCCTCACACCTCATAAATGCCCCATGCTTAGTCATGTTTGAGCCAAGTGGCCCAGAGCAGAAACCAACTAAAATCTCTGGGACTTCCAGCTATACAAAGAGAAGATGCTTTCTTCTTCCAGAGATGTGAACAACAAAAAAAGGATAAATAATGGGACTTAAGACCTCTGGAAGAAAGGAATTGGGAGAAGACCTCAACCCTAGGCTCAGGGACCCATTTTTTCTGGACTTATAAGGATTCATCCCAGCCACAAGAATATATATGTAAGATATATCCTAAGAATATAAGATATAATATATATAAGAATATATCTATAAGATACATCCTAAGCCTGGGGCACAAGGCAAGTCCCTGATCTTATGCCAAAGTCGGCAGTAGTACTCCCCATTTTGGGGGAGGAAAAGGCACTACTGTCCACCTCCACCTCCCTCCTGCCTCGTTCAAACTGGAGGCGTCCTTAAAACCCCTCTCTCTTCTACATCATCTGATCAATCATCAAATTGTGTTAATTCTATCTCCTAAATATTTTTAACCTATTAACTTCATTACATTTCCACTGATACCGCTCTACTCATCATCTTCCTCATTTCTTGTTTAGATCAACACAAGATTTCCGAATAAGCCTCACTGTCTTATTCTCTACTCAAGAGCAAGGTTAAAAAACAGAAATATGTCATCCCTCACTCCTGGATTCAGTGGTCTTCAGTGACCTCAGAATAAAGTCCAGATTCTGAACCTCACCTTGAACCTGCCTCAGCTCTACAATGAGCTTCATGAGCTTTCCTCACCCCACCTGTCCTTGCCAGAGGATGTCACGCTTAAATATTTCCTCAAAGAAAACACCAGAGCTAGCTGAGCACCCTGTTGTATGCCCTCATGGAGCCTGCTCCTTACTTTCGTAACACTAACCCCAACTACAACATCTATGAGCTTAATTCCCATTCAATGCCTGATTCCACAATATACTGTGAGCACAAGGAGGCCAGGGACCGTTCTTAGTCACTTGCCACTGAATCTACACTGGCCAATGCACAGCCGGTGCCCCAATTTATAAAAGTTGGGGAGTGTATTAAAAGAAAAAGCAAATGAATGAAAGGGACAATTTGTACTCATCTTGGAGAGAAGTTTATGAATTATCATATAAGAGTATAAAGTATCTCTTTCTCTAAAGCAGACAAAGTTTATTTCCCACATTCCATCTCCAGAGAATCTGAGATGGGAAACATCTTTATACCTTATACCTACAGTTGAGCCACGCATAAACTGCACGTAGCTACGGGAATTAGAAGAGATTAATTATCTAATCCGCTTAAAAAAATTATTTATGCATATATGCATACAAGAACTGGGGTAGGCCAGAGGTGCAGGGGGTGAGAGTAATCACCAGAGATAGAAAAGGTGGGTCTACTGAAATACACTGCTGAGGGGAGCAGCAGGCAGGGGTCAGGAGATGTCCGCTACACCATGTGGGTCAGCTCCTGGGCAGGGGGTCAAACCCACAATGCAATGGCTGTGGATAGCTTCATAGTGCTGTGGCTTAACCCCTTCTGCCACCAGGGTTTGTTTTTTTTTTTAACCGAAACTAAATATTTATTGATATATTTTGTTGAGGTGCTACTGGTTTACAATTCATGATTCAGAGGTATAGGTTTACAGTCCTCAGATACATAGCAACAAGTGGTTACTTTTTGAGTGGTAATTCAAGTCTGAACCAAGTCTGGTCTTAACTAGACTCTTTTATCTAAAGTTCTCACATAATCCAAGGTCCTGGAGGAAGAGACTTGGCAAGGGTGGGTTTTTTATAATGTATCTAAAAAAAGTATAGTTTATTTTTACATCACCTTGTGAATTTTTGTATCTTAGTTGTAATGCCCATGGGCTTCCCATCACGAAATCACCTGTGTGCTATCACCATAGTCCAGTATATGTCCTTCCCCCCACTGTTTTTTATACCATTTCCCACTCCACCCCCATAAAATGTCTCCGGTATATAGCTGTTCATTATCATTTTTTCCCCTGGGCCATTATACTCCTGCTATGAGTAAAATCATCCGGTATTTTTCCTTTTCTTTCTGGCTTATTTCACTAAGCACGATCTTTTCCAGCTCCATCCATGTTGCTGTAGAAGGCATGTGTTCATTTTTTTTTGGTGCTGAGTAATATTCCATTGTGTATATGTACCACATCCTTTTTAATCCAGTCACTACTTTTGGGCATTTGGATTGTTTCCATGTCTTTCCAGTTGTAAATAAAGCAGCAATAAACATGGGGGTGCAGGTACCTTTTTGAACCAGTGTTTTTGTGTCTTTTGGGTTTGCTGGATCATATGGAAGCTCCATGTTTAGCAGTTTGAGAAATCTCCAAACAGTTTTCCATAGTGGTTGTACTAGTTTGCTTTCCTACCAGAGGTGCAGGAGAGTTCCTTTTTCTCCACATCCTCACCAAAATTTGTTGTTGTTAGTTGTTTTAAGATGTGCCATTCTCACTGGGGTGAGGTGATATCTCTATAATGTATTTCTTTTAAAAAGATTTATTTATTTATTCATATAGAGCTGGGGTACAGGCCAGAGATGCGGGGGGTGAGAGGATTCACCAGAGACAGAGCGGGGAGCAGAACAGGCAGATCGACAAAG
>NW_004567109.1:15684025-15711689 GCF_000260355.1 Condylura cristata | reverse complement strand
TGTGTGAATAAATAGCTCTTAAAAAAACAAACAACCTACTCATTAATCTCCCAAAAAGGTTTTGTCTGCTCCTTGAATGCAGAATCCTTGGAACCCCAGCGGAGTAATCAGGCCATAGTAAGATGCCCAGCATAGGCCTGTGATCTAAGGGGCTAAAAGGAACAAAAGAATGACTAGTTAAGTGGTACTAGACCCTCCCTCCCTCCCTAACAGCTGCTGCCTCAGACAGCTGTATCCAGCCTGTCTGCTGAAGGCATTAAATATTCACCAAATGCGACATTAAGTATGCAACAACTATTAATCTGGAGATCAAGAGATACATGAGGGCCCAGAAAAAGGAAAGGGAAAACTTAGAAGGATCTAACTCTTTCAACTTTGGAATTTGGAAACCAATCTGGGGGGCACCCATTCTGTACAAAATCTAGTAGTAGTTTTGGTATAAGCTTGTGACCACTTCGGTTACAGAGGTGACACCAGAGGCGACTAAATGAGAGCAAAGACTTGGATCTACATTCCTTTTTTTTTTTTAAATTAAAGATTTACTTATTTATGCATGTAAAACGAGGGGACAGGCCAGAGGTGGGGGTGGGGGGTGGCGAGAGTATTCACTAGGAACAGAGTGGGGAACAGAACAGGTAGATTGAAATACACTGCTGAGGGGAGCAGCGAAAAGGAAAGGAAAGGACAGGAAAGTCACCCATGTGGGTCAGCTTCCTGGCCAGGGAGCTGCAGTAGCTGCAGACAGCTTCATTGTACTGTGCTTTTAACCTGCTGTGCCACCAAGGAGGGTCCCCAGCTCTTTTTTTTTAAAGATTTATTTATTTGTGCATACAGAACTGGGGTACAGACCAGAGGTGCAGGGGTGGTGAGAGGATTCACCAGAGACAGAGTGGGGAGCAGAGCAGGCAGATTGACAAAGTACACTGCTGAGGGGAGCAGCGGGTGGGTCAGGAGAGGTCTGCCTCGCCATGTGGTCACGTCCGGGGCAGGGGGGAATCGAACTCATGCGGAAGTGATTTCATTCTAGTGCTGTGCTTTAACCCGCTGCGCCACCAGGGAGGACCACCCCAGCTCTTTTTTACTTAAAGACTTATTTTTATATAACCTGGGGAATAGATCAGAGGTGCAAGGGTGAGTGGATTGACCAGAGGCAGAGTGAGGAGCAGAACAGGCAGACTGACTGAAATACACTGCTGAGGGGGGCAGAGGGCAAGATGGAAGAGGTCTGCTGAGCCATGGGTCAGCACGCTGGCTAGGGATCAAACTTGTGCTACAGTGGCTTCATAATGTTAAGACTTAACCCCGTGAGCCACCAGGGCGCCCTATGCTTAACAATTCTTTAACTGTAAAGTTGCTATCAGTGAGATTCACGAGTTTTAGTCTTCAAAACATAGAGTGAAAGGGATGAGAAATGAGAAAACTCCATTAACACATGGCAAAGGCCTAACCTTACACCTCAAATAACCCAAATATCTGAGAAAAGGGGAGACTTCTTTCTGAAAAAGAAAAGGAACAAAAGACCTTCATATGGGATGGGAGGTGAAGTAAAGGTAGAATATGTCCATTACCATCCCACTTTATGGAAGGCTTTTTTCTTTTGTTTTCCTCACTTCGCTATTTTGCCAGCACAATGCCAACACAGGCCTGTCACTGTTATGTTTCAAGCTTTAAATAGCCCCTAAGCAAATTTCTTGGTACCATTTAGCTTTTCAAAGCCAGCACTAGTCTAACTAGTCTCTACTTGTAGCAGCACTTGTTAAGTAATCATCACATCATGTTACATGCTGCAATTTACTCAACCTCTACAGCAATGCTGCAAAGTATCTTCCCATTCTACTCATAATGAAACCGAGGCCTGGAGAGGCTTAACTTTCCTATTTCTAAGGCAGAATTTGAAATTGGTCTGTTTAGAACTATAATAAAGTGCTATACAAACCTACCTGTCTGCTTGGAAAATTCTTAGTTGCCCTTTAGATTCCACTTGACACATCACCCCTTTCTGTGGCACCCCTAAGTATTTCTCAAGTCCTTTAAGCTCCCTGGTATTTAGTATGCAACAAAACACAATCATATACTACTGTAACTATTTAAGACTACTCTCTCACATTAGACTGTGTTTCTTGAAGCAGATATGATCTAGACCTGTAACCCTGCACACTCAGCCTAAGGAGCCTTACCATTAATGATAATATTCCTGCAGAATAAGCCTCCTCCCATAATAGAGAATGACTAGGCAGTCTTCTTGGGGTGGTTCTGGCTGACACATAAAATTTGTTGTTAATTTCAGTATGATACATAAATGAAATTGATTATATATGCATGAGTGCCTTAGCTCCAATCCCAGCTCTAACAGCTACATGACAATGGCTAACTTATTTAATTTTCCTAGGCTTCAGTTTCATCAATTTGTGTAAATGGAATAAGAAGAGCTACTATGCAGATGAAAAAGACCATATGGCACAGACTAAATAATATATTTTATGTATCAATTGTAACTAATGAAATACAATGTAGCCACCCACAGTATACTTTCCCCCAGCTATTAACCTCTGAAATCAGACTGCATCTTATACTGGATATAAAAATAAACTATTCTGTCAGTTTAACTGACAGTATTTTTTCTTTCCTTAAGTACTTAAAAATACTTCTTACAACAAATGGCTACACTGTCAATGAAATATGGTATTATCTTACAGAAGCAGCAGATAATGGATTTTGGTCCATACAACAATGGTGTTAAGGTATTCTTACCCCCAACTGTGGCATCAGTTACAGCATCAGTTGCCTCATTTACAAAAATTCAGATACAGGATAGGTATTCAAATTCAGTTCTCCCACAGGCAGGTGAAATTATGTTTTCCATTGCTGTGGGGATCCCTTTAATGAGGTCAAGAGCAATGAATGGGATTAATACTAATACATCATAATACTTAAATTAAAATGACTGCTCAATAGTCATTGCCAGCAAATAGCAACTTAAGATAGGCTCAAACAAGGCCTAAGAATGTATCAACAGGGCCCATCCTTGGTGGTGTAAATGTGTTAAAGCCCAACACTGTGAAGCTAGCCACAGGTGTTTCAGCATAAGTTCGATCCCTGGCCAGGAAGCTGACTGACACAGTGCAGCAGACACTCGCTGCTCCCCACTCTGTCTCTGGTGAACCCTCTCAATGCCCCTGCGGTCTTTGGCCTATACCCCATTTCTGTGTGAATAAATAGCTCTTAAAAAAACAAACAAACAAACAAACAAAAAAAAACCCAAAGAGCTCATATGCAGCGTTGCGCTTTCTAACTACTGGGCAAAGCCTTGAGGGATACAGAGCTTCAGGATTTGAGACCTGGGAGTACTTGGGTTTTTAAAAAACTGAACCCAACAGGATCCCTGGTGACACAACAGGTTAAAGCACAAAACTAAAGTTATCCAGGGCCACTGAAGCATGAGTTCGATCCCCGGCCAAGGAGGTGACCCACAAGGCATAGCAGACCTCTCTTGTTCCACCCACGGCTCCTCTCAGCAATGTGTTTCAGTACATCTGCCTGTTCTGCTACCAACTGTCTCTGGGGAATTCTCTCACAAGCCCCTACTCCCACACCTTTGACCTGTACCCCAGTTCTTGTGTGCATAAATAAATGTCTTTAAAAACATTCACTACCACCTCTACGTCCTGTGTTAACCTGGCTGATGAGCACTCTAGAGGCAAAAAGCCTTTTGGGATCTAACTCTCTAGCTACTGTCCTGAAATAGCCTCTAGGTCTTGGTGGTCAGAAAGCCCCAGAAATTCCTGACCTATTTTTACCTTCATTCCTAGCTTAGGGTAGAGGCTGGGAAAGAAAACAAGTGTGAATAAATCCTAAGGTTATCTGAATATCCCTAGGTATAGAAGTATAATAATCCCCTTAGTAGCAACCTATGCCAAGAATACCCCTGGAGGCTCCATGGAAACCCTGAAGGAGAGGGGAGAGGAGCAAAGGAAGTTGATGTTGCAAGAAGGTTATGCTGGTGTGCAGTTTCTGAGCTTTTGGAGAACTACCTGTGGTCAGTCATGGCAGCTAGAACAGCACATGCAGAATAGAGATATGATTTGGAAGCTCCCATACCTGGGATCAAATTCCAGTCACGACTTACTAGTTCTTGGTAATACCAAAATAATCCAGCTATTATTTGCTACTGAGTAATTGTGATATGCCAAATTATATTTATCACTTGAAGTTAATACCAGCTTCAAAAGGCGTAGATCTGACCTTCCCAAAGGAGTAGGGGTTTAAAGTCTCAGAGCTATTAAGCTATTACTAGCCACCATTCGCTGGCCCACATGGCTAGACCTCTCCTGTCTTGCCCACTGCTCCCCTAAGCAGTGTACTTCAGTAGATCGTCTGTTCTGCTCCCCACTCTGTCTCTGGTGAATCCTTTCGTCCCCTGCACCTCTGGTTTAGACCTCAGTTCATGTATGCATAAATTAATCTTAAAAAAAAAAAAAAGCATTAAAGTCTACCTACAGTCCACTGATTTTCCACAAGAGTACCAACAATGCAGGAAAGAACAGGCTTTTTGATAAAAGGTGCAGTCAACTGGACATCCACATACAAAAGAATGAATGTAAAAGCTCTACCTTACCACACCTACTACAATAAAATAATTTCAGGGCTCTCCCTGGTGGCGCAGTGGGTTAAAGCGCAGCACTAAGAAGCTAAAGACACTTCCGCATGAGTTCATGAGTTCAATCCCCGCCTGCCTAGGAGTTGACCACATGGTGTGGCAGACCTCTCCTGACCGCCCGCTGCTCCCCTCAGCAGTGTACTTCCTCAGTCAGCCTTTTCTGCTCCCCACTCTGTCTCTGCTGAATCCTCTCACCGCCTGCACCTCTGGCCTGTACTTGAGTTCTGCATGAATAAATCTTAAAAAAAAAAAAAAAAAAGTTAAAAAATGGATTTCATGAAAATGAAAAACTGTTATATTTCAAGGAAAATAAAAAGATGGGAGAAAATACTTGCAAATCACACACTGGTACTAGTCTATCATTAGAACATAAAAAGAACTTATAATTCAAAAATAAAAGGACAAATAACTCAATTTAAAAACTGGCAAAAAATTTAAACAGACCTTTCTCCAAGGAAAATAAATTGTAAATAAGAAGACAGATAAGCTCAACAGTAGTTAACTAGGGAAATGCATATCAAAACCACAATGAGATGCCAATGCCTATCCAGCAGGTTGGTTACATTAAACAAAACAGAAAATAACAAGTGTTGGTGAGGATATGGAGAAAATAAAAACCTCATTTTTGCCGATGGGAATGGTGCAGCCTGTGGAAAACAATTGGGCAGTTTCTCAAAAAAAAAAAAAGCCTACACAGTATCACCGGGCAATTCCTCTACAAAATATAGACCCAAGAAATTGAAAACATTTCCAGACAAAATATGTATACAAGTATTCATAGCAGTATTAATCATAGCAGTAGTGTTCTTAATAGCCAAAAAGCAGAAACAACCTAAATATCTATCAATGGGTAAATGAATAAAATTGAAAACATACAATGAAATAGTAAATTGACAATGTATGGGAACAGTAGTGACACATACTGTAGCAGATCAATCTTGAAAATATTATGCTAAGTAAGAGAGTCAAAAAGATCCTACATTGGAGATGGACAGGCAAGTTGAAAGAGACAGAAAGTTTATTTGTAGTTGGGTGAAGTAGAGCCGAGAGGTTAACTGCTATGAGGGCAAGACAATTAAAGGACATGGGTCTTCTTTGTGAGGTGATAAAGATGCTCTAAAATTGATTATGTTGATGATTATACAACTCTATGTATTAAACAACATTGTACACTTAAAGATTTTTTTTTGCAAAAGAATTGGGGAGTAATAAGAACAAATCATCAATGAGTCATCATCAGTTTGTATCAGATAGCTTGTGTTCAACTATTTGCTTTAAATGGGTAAATATATTGGCAGATGAATTATACTTGAATAATCCTAGTAAGTCCTTTAATTTCTATTAGAAAACTGGTAGACTGTGCGCCATAACTGATTTGCAGCTGTATGTTTTACAGGAACTCATATATAAATATGAATAAACATCAAACAAGATACAGTATATAAAATCCAAACTTACAGTGCTCCTTGAAAATCAGATCTAGCAAATCTAACATCTTTAGAGATAGGAAAGAAACATAAATGAAAAACATTTTCAAATACTTGGAAGGATTTTCTTTTAGGGGTATGAAGGAGAACTGGTTTCAGTTACTAACACATAGGGCATATTCAAACTAGGGAAATCTAATATGTGGAGCCGTCTTAAATAGGCTGCTTTTGGCAGTTTGTTTCCTGTTGTAGTAAGAAGTCCTGATATAGCGCTGTAACACAGATGAACCTTGAATATATATTATGTAGAGTGAAAGAAATGAAACACGATAGGCACATGTTATCTGATTCAATTTATATGGAACTTACAGAATAGGCAAATCCATGGAAACAGAAAGAGGTTGCCAGAGTCTTGGGAGAGGGAAATTGATAGCAACTACTAAGAAATATGGTTCTTTTCTTTTTTGAGGTAACAGAAATGTTCTGGAATTAAATAGTGATGATGGTTGTACAACATTGTGAATATTCTAAATTCTATTGAATTGTAGACTTTAAAATGGTCAAACAAAATAACCTTCATTAACTGCTTAGAATATTATGATGCATAATGGTAAATATTGGCTATTATAATAACTTTATTTAATAAAAAAAACGAGGCACAGGGAGGGGTTACAGGTTTCTGTTTTTGTCAAAACAAAAGCAAAGGCTGTGATGAGGCACAACCAGGAATGGTCCCCAGTCTTGCGGCTTGAAAGCTTATATAATGAAAGATCACAGTTAGTGACAGAAAGCTATAGAAAACACAGGCCAACTGGCCAAGCTATAGACCCAGAATAGGCAGACAGTGGGTGGCTTGGGTATGGCAATAGAATCTGACTTTCCAAGCATAAGTTACTTGTCAATAAAGAAAATTCTCCTCAAATTTTGCTCTTAAGATCACCCTTGAAAGAAGACTAAATTTTCTGCATTCAAAGGCTTTATTCTAAAATTTCCTAGTCATTCAAGTGACCAGTGCTCTACTAACTCTAGCAACTTACTTAGGGGCACAGGGACAAAAGTTGTTCCTTAATGGCCTCCATCAAAAGGAAGGCTCTCATACTAACATTTACTATGTATAGAGCATGGAACTGGTCAAATAAAAACTAAAACCCCTCCAGTTCACCAGACATTGCGGGGTTTACAGCATTACTACCTTCCTTCTCAGAGGTGGAAGTAAGTTGCTTGTTTTAAGTTACTAAACAAAAGACAACTCATAGATTCGGGTACCATGTCCTTTCTAATACACCACAATACCTCTTACACATCAGGGATTGTCTAAATGTGAGAAATATTTCTCCCTTGTAGTAAATAAAGACAGTAATATTTTAGGAGGTAAAATGTCAGGTTCTGGCAACACATAAACTTGGGCTTGATTACTGACCATACGAATTACAATGCTGGGAAGTCACTTAATATTGTTAAATTTCAGTTAATTCTTTTAAAATATAGATATTCCTGAACAACTGTCTTCTTGGCTGCCCATTATCCGTTTTCCTTAGGACACATTGTAAGTATAAGTATGCCCATGTGGCTCATGCTAATCCATCTGATATTCCCTCCCCAGAAACTTGAATCTTGAAAAGGGGGAGAAAGAAATAAAAACAGTCATGGCTTCAAGACCATTCCTGTAGTCTACTACTGGTATCCCAATTCTTTGCAGTTTTTCTAGTTCTGGCCTTTTTAAAAATTAAAGCTTAACAATGAATCTGTGAGGCCCCAGCACCCCTCCAACAAATTCCATTTTATTTCTATCAGTCTCTCTCTTTGTTGTTTATAACCAATGAATCACAGATGAAACAGTACCTCATCAGGTTATTAACAGTATAGTGTGGAGTTCAGCAAGTATATATGTTGACACTCTAGTTAATCCAAGTAAATTCAATATGGACTACAAATCAACATAAAGGCATGGTCACGTTGCAAATATGATACAAATAGAACACAGAAAAAATTTTCCCACTGATCACTTTGCTGGGCACCTCCCAGAAAAACTGTTCTATAAGTTTCATATCCTTACTAGAAAGGCACCTTAACATACCTGACATGGGTCTTCACTACCCATTCTGCTCTAGGAAATGTCTCAGAAGTTTTCAATCACCTGAAAATGGAGAAGCAGGGTATCAGTCTTTTGAAGAGGGAATTTAAAAGACATACAAAATAAAAGATAGAGATCCTGCATGCAATTTACACATTACAGGAGAGAAACATGCAACTTTAAAGAAATTTTAAGTAACATTTCATTATGTATATCAATATGGGGACCTATACGGGCTCGTCCTTGTACATTTTAAAATAGCTCAGCAGAAAGCTTTACTTTGGGGAGCAGCAGGTCTAATCTATAGTCATTGAAATTTTACAATGTGTCATTTAAGATGTCAGACTTTGTGCCCAGGTTACATTACAGTTCACTTGTGATGGGCAGGATTATTAAGAGTTATGGCTAATTTATGCGGCAGCATATGGTTTTTCTTTTTACAGCTATTTTTATTAAACAAGTTTTGCAAAGTTTTAACATTAAAATTAACAGCTAAAGAATTGTTTATGCAAGTTGCTGTCACAGTTTATGTAAAAGAGAAATATGTGCTATTAAAATCAGACATTTAGGTTACCTTTGGTTTTTTGCGATGCATGTTAGCTTTACACATCCTGATTCTCTTGCGATAATTTTCCTTTAAAAAGGGGGGTATAGAGTGATCTCTTTTCATCAAAACAAGACATAATGCCCTGAAAGCTGACTTCAAACCATGGTTGAAAATTCAGTTATTTACACTTTATCACAATCTACAAATACATTTTTTTGTTGGTGTGTTTTAAAAAGAAAAAAAATGCCCATCATGCACTGCTGCAGGCAGCTTGGCACTTCAAACAAGAGGATTTTTCACCCCCGAGCAGTTTAGGTGGCTCCCTTAGAGAAGGCATGAGAACCCTGAGAATTAGCACAGGTGAGGAAACAGGGCCAACCAATTCCAGTTTCCTCTTTTGATCTCTTAGGAGGGAGGAGGTCAGAGCCCGTTTTTCATGCTGGATCCTGCCCCAGGCCAGCTGATCACTATAGCATTTCTGGGATTGTCAGGGAATTCCTTAAGGGCGCCCAGGGTTTGCTGATTTGTCACATCTAAATGCAGGCGCTGCTCTTTTCCAAGGTTGCATAGATCATTTGCTATCAGCCACTGAGGGGCTCTACAGAAGATGCAAAATAGTGGCTGGCACTTTAAATTCTGAGGCCTCTCTATATATGGGAACCTATACAAGTTTTTGGCTCAGTTGATGTTTTCTCTTAAAAAATTACAGCTTATGACAGGATTCAATAGAACTGCTTTCAACAACTTCCAGGGGGTGAAAAAGCTTTGGTTATTTTTAAACTAAAACTTAACAACTCAATAAACTTTTTTTTGGTAAACTTAAAATAAAATCCCCCCACCATTTTTAAGAATGTCTCCAACTTTTAACAAGACCATTAACTTTAGAGTTAATTTAAGTTTATTTGAAAGAGAAAACTATTTTATTGTCCACCCAAAAAAAATGACAATTCATCACATTTACTTTGATTAAAAAAGGACTAAACTTTATTGACAAACTGCTGCAGACATTTTGACATAAGTTTAAGCTACCTATTTAGGCAGACTTACACATGTAGCATTTAATCTTCAAAGAACAAAATGGGAGGACGGTACAAATCCAATTAGGACTTTAACTTATGTACAAAGTGGATTTTGATTCCTTTCTCATTCAGCTGCAGTGTCCCTTTTTATATCATGCTAGTGTTGAGACATACTTGACTCGCTAATTTGGGAACAGTTCAACATTGTCAACTTAAGAACATCAGCTTTTGGCCCCAGTGTCCAAGTGAGCTTTTTCATGGAGTGCAGAATCTCAGATGGACAGAATACTTTGTTTTTAAATACTGAAAAATTAGGACTAGTACTAAAAGACTTTGTGGATAAAAAGCTTTACATCAAATTCGATTCAGGTGACTAGCCCCTCTCCCCCAATTAATCTCTTCAAAACCTACTCCCTGCTAAGTATCTCTCAACACTGTATGTCTGGGGCTAGATTTCAAAACCCACATAATGAAAAAGTCAGTTTTACAAACCTAATTTGGTTGTTGCTTTTTTAAATCAATTAACGTTAAAAATTGCATCAACTATTTAATTCATGAGGATCTTTCATATTAAAATTTAACCTTAAGATTCAACCGCCATGTGCTTTTAAAGGAATCATTTTTAGAGACATCTGAGCTTACTTTTACATGGTGGCATCTACTGCCGTTAACATTTGTGATTTTAAATCTTAAACAGCCCTGAATTTTGAAATGTAGCCTAGTTTGGGATTCTGCAACTACAACTTTACGGGATGCCTCAAATCAAAACTAAGAGAAAGTTAACAAGCCTTAACTTCAGAACCTTTAAGCAAGCAATGTCACTTTTGAAACTAACAGGTTTGTGTGTTTTTTTTTTTACTCAACTTTTGTTTTATTATAAAAGGTACATTTCTGTTTATATTTAAACAACAAAGAAAAAAAGCATCTACACACTTAAAAAATTAATTCGATAGTCCTAAATCTATTTTAACTCATTTTAAAATACTACATACAGAAGCCAGAATGCAGAGTTAAGAATGGAGTAAGGTGGGGAGAAGAAGGGGACCACGAAGAAAAACACTTAGACAATTACTTGTCTGTTGTGGGTAAAGCAACAGGAATCCTGGGAGATACAAGAAATCAGTAACAACTTTGCTCATAACTGATATTTTCCCCTCATGTTTGATTTTAATAACGTCCATATGGGTGCTCTCTGTATGCTCCCTTCACTGGCCTAGCTGGAGGGGCCTTCAGCGACGGCCTGGTCCCATTCCAGTCATCTTGCCCTGTGGAGAAAGCAAGAAGAGTTTATAAACCAAGTGTCAAGGATATTTTAGAATGAGCAGGGATAGGTCACCTGGTAAAGGTCACCAAAAATACTGCTTTACTTTGAATGTCTTGCGACCTCCCTGGTGGTCTCTGCCTTTCCACTCTATTTGGCTCCCTTGGGGAGCTTAAGCAACTTCTCCATAGATGACAATCTATACTCCAGTCCCCCAAACCTAGAAAAACTCATTGAGTTCACTGGAGAAATCAATCTCAGTGGGGCATATCCCTTTCCTGTTCCCAAAGCAATGTGGTAGGCAGCGTCAAGTAAGGTGACAGTTTTAGAAGTCTTTCAGACTAGAAGCAGATGGCTTCCTTTTCCTGCAACAGCAAATGTGGAGAAGTACCCTTGGTGCTCTGGGAGAAGCAAGCAAAGGCCAAGTCTCATGAGGCTCTCAGCTAACACAGCTGATCCACTCCTCTGCTGGTGGAAGTATAATCAAATGTTGTTTATTCAAGCACTGATTACTCAGATTCATTATCTCCTTTCTTATGCCAATAAGCCAGAGAAACCAGACATGCTCAACATCCTCAAATTTGGTTTGCCTTTGTGAAAGAAAAGCCTGGGGAGGTGATCACTTATTTCTAGACTTGATCCCCTATGAAAATGGGCTGTGGTGGTTATAAACTGAATTCTTCTCATTCACCCCAACACTTTCCCTGTGCCAGTTCATTTCCTGAGTATGTCTCCAATTGTCTATAGTAAAACATTTGCTTCCCGTTACTATACACATAAAGCTTCTATATGGATCTAAAATCACAAAGAACCACATCTAGTCCTGTTTATACTTATATAATAAGATATGTCTAACACTTTCTAAGTTGCTTCTTCATACCAATACAAGTTTTTCTGTTTTTAAAGGTAGAAATCAAAACAGATAAACTGCAACATCATACCAGAGCACAAAGAACAGCCTACCTTTTCTAGTCATCTTTCTCCAGCAAAATGGAAATTCAATTTAGTTAAATGCTTACATAGGTCCCACTGTGCTATCTCTCTAATGGAGGGAAATACTCAGGGGCAATCACACTAAATCCTTCTAAACTATTACAAAGTCAGTGTAGTATTACAACACTGTCCAGTACCATTTATCTACAATGGGTAAAAACTGTTTCCCTGGGCAAGAAGTTGACTACTACATATCATGCTGAGAAGCTGAAGTAAGAAGCCCTTATAGGCTCCCCTTTACCAGGTAGCGGTAAGGTAAGATAGTCAACTAGAATCATAAGACTGTCAACCTCTGAGCCCTTTGCAAAGGACTGTGGAATTCCCCCAGGAATGTAGAAAATACCTCACACTAAAAAGGCTGCTTTCCCTGCGCCCACTGCCACATGGCACTCCCTCTGGAGCCCATTAAAATCAGGCCATAACCAGCTCTTGAGGACACTCCTGAGCAACACATTTCAACCAAAACTTGGGGAAGGCAACTTGGTCCTGTTGCCATTCCCGCCTCTGTAACTCTAGGGATGAAGCACTGAGTTGAGTTCTCTCCAAGTCAGTAAGGAGCTTAGGGTTAGTAAGGCCCCACGAATGGGGTCCAGTTCCTCTAGTCTGTGATCTGAGGCTAATGAGCACTATTCTTGCCCCCAACTTACTCTGGCTAGCTATTTGCCATCTAGGTCCCTTTTATCTAGCTATTTCCTCTACAATGAGATTCTTTGTGATCAGATCCAAAATCATTCTTAAAAGTGAAGAGGTCAGAAGAATAAAGATGGGTAGGAATAAGTTGTTACCTACCAATGTGGCCTAAATATTAGCAGCAAAGGCCCAGCAATATAACCTAGGACTAGCCATCTTCTGGCCAGAAGCAGAAAAAAAAATCAACACCAGCTTCCAAGTCTGCTGCTCCAATTTATTGAGCTGTTAAGTTGGACTAGAGCCATTGTCTTAAAATAAATTTTTTCTGGTTTTATTTATTTATGTTTATAAGAGCTGGGGTGTAGGTGGTAGGGGGTGTAGGTGGGGGTGGGTGAGAGGATTCACCAAACACAGAATGAGCAGTAGAACAGGTGGATCCACTGAAATAGACCGCTGAGGGAGCAGCAGGTGAGACAGGAGGTTTGCTGCACCATGTGAGTCCGCTCCCTGGTTGAAGATCAAACTTGTGCTGCAGTAGTTGCAGATAGCTAGATAGTGCTGAGACTTAAAAGCCCTTATGCCACCCAGACCCCTTGTCTTAAGTCACTCACTTAACCTTACAAAAGTAATAATAACCTTAAATCACTTTAATGGTTCCTTCTACTATATGCCCAAAACGTTGAAATAGTTCTCTTATTGTTACATGTTCCAGTATTTTCTTGGTCTTCTACAGCTGTCTCCTTAAGTATGTGACTGACTCCCAATAATCTAGTCACCAGCATCTTCCCCAGGCACTTACTTGTACATTCTGCTCCATTACAGAAATAAAGACATACCATAAGCTTCGTAAGAATCTTGAACCTCCCCATGTCCATAGTCATAATATTCTGAGTCCCTGAAAGTCAAAGACAAGAATTAGCAAATCATAGCTAACTATGAATTTCACCTTTCTCCCAAATACTTCCATATTTTAATCATTTAACTGAGTATAATATAGAGAAAAATACACACTCTGCTCCCTTTCCAAAACACACAAAAAATTTTTTTGGGGGGGGGTAGGGAGGGAAATGCACGGGACTATGGTGGTGGCACACGGGTGATTTGGTGATGGGAAACACGCGGGGATTACAATCGAGATGGAAAAAAAAAAGTGCAAAATGATGTAAAAATAACTTTTGTAATAATTAAAATATATATATGTATATATATATTTTTTAAGATTTATTTATTTATGCATATAGAACTGGGGACCGGGCCAGAAGTGCAGGGGGTGAGAGGATTCACCAGAGACAGAGTGGGGAGAAGATGAACTGAAATACACTGCTGAGGGGAGCAGTGGGTGATCAGGAGAGGTTACCTCCCTGGCTGGGGACTGAATTTGTGCTGCAGTGACTACAGTAGCTTCAGAGTGCTGTGCTTTCACCCATTGCACCACCAGAGAGGGCCCACAAAATATTTTAAAAACATATTTATGCTATGTACTCATAAAAAAGTGTGACAACTATAGCAAAGGAAGATGGATACCACACAATTTTAAAGTACAGTCCAAAACTGACCATCTTAACTAGACTGTACATACTGATGCATTCAAAGAGTTCAATGAAAGAGAATATGAAAAGAACTGTCCAGTCCCTACTGTAGGATTATGAGACATTTCTAAAATAAGACACAAAAAAAATCTTAAGAAGCTAAATTATGATATCGAGATTCTTCTACTTTTCTTTTACTCAACTTCAGTGTAGCTGTGATATTTTTTTTAAAAAATCAAAAATAATTAAGGTAAATTTCCTTCTCTGCTTCTATGTAGCCAGAGATCAGGAACTTTTCATCTGCTACTCCCAGATTCTTCTGCATTACAATTTACAATTTGCAAGTTACCAAATTTGCAAATCCAAGCACATACCTTACAAGTGTCAAAAGCAAAGGAAATAACCTCCAAGGTAAAGCACTGCACCTTTAATCTGTGCTGCCTAAACCTCTCAGTTCCTCCAACTTCTTCCACCCATCTCTAGGACAGAAACAACACTTCTATTGCTTGACTCACCCTTGACTCTGGCTGTAGTAGCCCTCGTAGCCTTCATAACTCTGTTCTGCGTAAGTATCATCATATCCCTAGAAAAATAAAGCGAAAGGAAGTCAGAATCACAGAATACGGAAGGTAATGATATCCCATGGTATTATGGTGGGCTTCTGGATTAACAGTACTTGGAAGTTCCCTCCAAAATGTTGATACCCTTTAGAGAATAATGTCTAAAATAGAAAAAAATTTTAAGTGAAACAACCAACCAACCAGACATTTATAAAAACCAAAACCTTCAAATGTGGGCAGGAAATAAGGTTCAAAGTTAACTTTGGTGTTATGAGCAGTAATAGTGGGAGATTTCTTAGTAAATTTGCTTTATCAAGGGACAACTTATTTCCTGCTTAATCTACATATATTTACTGCACAAAAAAGACAGATTCCAAGGCAGGCCCCACCATCACATTAAAAGCCAAGTCCCTCTTATTCAAATCCCTTTGGTAACATTCTAGGTATTGAAGAAATGGCACACTGTTCAAACTTCTTACATATTCTTCGTATGTTTCAGGTGCAGGGGGTGGAGGCAAAGGTATTCTCTGGATGCCTGCTGTCCGGGCTCTCGGTGCTGGAGCACCCCTCACAGTAGGTGGGGGTGGCACTCCTCGAGTCACAGTGGCACCTCTGGTGATGGCTCCTCTCACTGGAGTACCACGCACTAAAGCCCCCCGAGGTGGCCCAACACCACGGCCCCTATAAAAAGAAAGTTTAATTAAAATGAAACTCTATAAATAGGCTATATTCATGATCCATGATATTTACTTGCAAATTCTGAAAGTAAATAGATTCATGATGTGTTTAGTGGACTATTATTACAGCACAGAGGCACACAGGATGAGACCCTTAACGGAAGACCTCCAGGTGCTAAGGTGGACCTGTAAATGTCTCATCATTAAAGTGCCTTATAGGTTCTGAACATTCCATAAAGGTTGGTCAGAAAAGATAAAATTCTAAAGTCAGAGACCATTTTAAAATGCTAGAAAATTAAAAGATCAAAGTTTCATTGTGACCACAGTACCTGATTATGGCTAAAGTGGCCCAATTCTACTTTTGATACAACATACAAATCCTGTAATCTGTCTAAGCTGGAAATAAGAGCACCACTGAAAGAGGCGATGACACTAGCTTTAAGTATATCCTGTTTCTGGTTGTCTCCATTATTTTTACCTAGGAACAGGTGGAGGAGGTGGTGCAGCTCCCCGGCCTCTCACTGGCACCCCACGTCCACGAGAGGGCTCTGGTACTCCATTCAAGTAGGAGAGCTCTAGAAACTGCTCCTGGCAGATATCATCCATCATATCCTGTGAAGGAAATGTAATGAGGAATACTGTGCAACATCTCCATTTTCTACTGAGAATTAATCTTAGTCCACATGAGCCTTGGATGCTAAGGAAAGTTTTGAAAACCCAGATGAAGTCTTGGGTCATCCATTCTCTGAAGTCAAATGGCAATCTACCTGTCATGAATTTGAGTAAAGTCTTGATGGCAAATCCTTCACTATTCAGATGTTCTTTATCTCATGTGGCCCTTGCCTATTCTCCAGATCCCCTCTGCCCTCTCTCCATGTATAACCTCATTTTAAACCATGCCAAACAACTTGTAGTTCAGAACCTGGCATAGTCTTATATATCCATTCCTGCAAACATCAACAGTTTCCCATTCCTAGAACAATGAAAGCCACTACCATTAAGCTTTTTGCACTGGGCAATATATATTAAGTTTTATATAGATTTTATAGTTTAATCTTCAAAATAAACCCTGAAATAAGTAGGCAGATCTTCCCCTGACAGCCAGAATGTTTCAGGGACCACAAAGAAAACAGCAGTAAAGACACAGAGCTAGTTAAGTGTCAGACTCAGATGGAAATTCAGAATTACCTTATTCCAAAATCTAAGCTTTGACTCATTATTGACTTTTTTTGTCCACTCTCACAAGACTTATGTCTAAAATATTACTTCTTCTGAACAACTTTTTCTTGATGTCAACCCCCACTCCTTCTCTTTTCCCATAGTACCATGTAATTTTCTCTACCCAAGCATTTACCACATCATTTTAGAATTGTTTCTCTTTCTCACTACTTTTCAGGAGCCATTATTGTAGTCTCAGATTCAAGTACAATTTTAGGCACCTACTGGATACTTAACAAATGTTTGGGATGAACAGGGAACATGAGGCTCAGAAAACTGAAATAATAATTTGTCTAAGATGATGCAGACAAAGTCCCCAGTCCAGTGTTCTTATTACTGTATCAGGATGTTTCTCTGGTACAGTTAATGGTTATAAAGGGAAAAAGGAGGGTTCTAGAGTTAAGGTGCATAAATAGGCTCACTTTTTTCCTTCACAAAGGGAAGAGCTGAGTCAAATGTCATTTGCAAATCTTTTTACATATTTCCTGATGAGAGCCATTCAGTTTTTATATTTCCCAGGTGGTACTGCTTCAATAGGAGATTCTAGTCACTACACAGAAATGTTCCCCCCCAACTCTTGACGTGGTTTTCTACCTTACATAGTACTGCTTGCTGCCTAAGACTCACATTTAAGAATCCACTGACCAAAGACAGTCCATTTACACAGACTCTTCTAACTGCCACATCAACATTGAGGAAACCAGGTGTCCTTGGCAGGTATCTTTTCTGAAGATCCATTTACATGGAAGTCTTGTAAACCTATCTCTTGAAACTAATGATAAAGATGGAGATACCCTGGAATTCTTCAGAAATAAGGAGCTCAGGATACTTCAATACAACACCTCAAAAAGAGTGAAAATAACTTCTTCAAAGAAAAATTGACCAGCTCCAAGTTTTTCTCTAGTATATCGATATTTTAAGTTGGCTGTTTCATGCTGAACATTCTAGTGATGATTATGTAGTTAGAAACAAAGTGGCTGCTGAGACTTCTGAAACAGTGTTGGAATCCTTGTTGCTCAATATTATATGTACACACAACTTATACCTATTTTCTGATTTACCAATTATCACATCCTCTGACATCACATTTAATTCTACTCCTTCAGTTTACATACACAGGAAAATCAAGAACTGTATCTCACCTCCTTTTAATATTAACAAAGAAAATGTGTTTGCCTATTTAAGTCTAGTGAAGTAGTATTCCAAATGCTTCCTGAAGTTCTACACTCATTCATTGTTATTAAATACCCAATTTTAATTTAATGTTAATTATGACATTAACAGGGCTGTTAAGTGACAAAAAGTACCACCATTTTCTATTTATTCAAAAAAATGGACCCTCTGACCAGGTAGTAATAAATAAGACAGGTAACTTGATCTGCCCTAACTTCCTGGGCCTCAATTTACTTTCTGAAAAGAAGTTACATGATAATGTTTAATATTATCAAAAGTCAAGCTGTTAACAGTCATGTCTCTTTCAAATCAAACTCGGAGTAAATTCCTCCAGAAGATAAAGCTCTGGATGTACCCAGGTCAGAACTTAACCACTAGCACTGCATGCTGTAAGTTTTCTGCTCATGCCTAGACTTTAGAAGATAAATCTCTTTAGTGCAGTGGGGGTTTATGACCATCTTAGTCTATTTTAAGTGTCTATCATTATCCAGCTATTAGAATTACAAATACATTATGGACACAAGATACTTGTATACAACTAAAACCACATTAGACAAGGAGCAGAGTAGTGATCTAGTGCTTTGAGAATTAGGCACTAGGGTCCACCTCAGAAACACTAACATAAAGGCAGAGTTTGATACAAAGTTTTTAGCTATGCCCAGACTCTGGCCGGGCAGTCTGGCCTTAACAGCACAAAAGCCCAGTTCTCTCTGGTTCAAAAGTTAGGATACAGATTTCCTTACTGGAACTAGAAACTTCTTGACTTCCTCCATAGCATGGGCCATAAGAGCATAGGCCTCACATGGGGGTCCAAAGACTTCAATGAAGACATGTAGATCCATATTCAAATGGGCATATTTGGGGTCTCCACCTTTACGCAGTTCTTCCTCCTGTGAAAAAAGGCAGAAAAATATTGAATCACAAGGAATAGGGAGAAAATCACTAGACCAAAAAGACAGTAAGAAGGAACCCCAACAACTAAGAGAAACAGTCAAGTGTTAAGAAGTAAAACAAGTTCTAGAGAACAATTTACAGCACCTGCTACATCTGTAATTGGTCTACTGCTAAAAGTTAACTATTGGCTTGAATTCACTGATATGTCCACAGGTATTTGTGTTGAAAAGCATAGAAAAGGCAAATTTAATTCCAGCCTCCATTCAGGTAACAGATTTTGCCAAGCATACATTCATTCATTTATTGCCAAGTATGTACTTTCAAATTCCAGGTAGAGCTGTCAATCATTAGCTTTATCTGCTTATATAGTCTGGGGAATTCTATGAGAAGAAAGAAGTCAGGATAGAGAGGAGAAAAGTTTATTAGCTAGAGAAACATACTTCAGCACTAACTGTAGTCATCTAGTGAGAAATGAGTGGACTAGAAAATAAGATCTGGGAAAATAATGTTTGTCAAAGAAGCCCAAAGATGCTTAATAATTTCACCTGAAGGTGGCAATTTTCCTGAAGTTGGAGAAGGGGGCTGGAGAAGACATGAAAAGGATGTAAATGTAAATGTATTGACTTTATCTCAAAAATCACATTAACATCACCTTAACCATATCTGTTAGTGAAATGATTTACTAAGTCACATTCAAGATAAAGGGACTATATTATTTGAATGGAGGAGTGTTAATGAACTTAAACTGACAGTTGCATAATAGATGTCAACTTTTATTATTAAAAAATAATAACAACAAAAAGGATGCCTGGGCCTCTCCGGTGGCCCAAAGTTGTTAAGTCCCAGTACGACCACCGTGAAGGCCCACCACAACAGCCTGAGATCAATTCCCGGCCAGGGAGCTGACCCACATGGTGCAGCTGACCTTTTCTGTTTTGCCCACTGCTCCCCTCAGCAGCGTATTTCAGTCAATCTGCCTGTTCTGCTCCCCACTGTGTCTCTGGTGAAGCCTCTCACCCTTCTCCCCCACCTCTGGTCTATACCCCAGGTGTTGTATACATAAATAAAATAAACCTTAAAAAAATAAATAAAAAGCAGACCCTAGGAGACTGTTCCCTTTGGCGGGAAGTTCTTGGCACTTACTGTACAAAGCATACGGGGCTACAGAATGAAGAAAGTAAAGCATTAGATTCAGTAGTCAGGATTACTTATAGTATCCTTTTAGGATACTTTCTTTTAGCAGGCCCCAGATTCCAGCTGGTTACGACATAAGCTAGTCAACTAATCCTCAGACTCACCTGCACTTACTACACTGCTAATCTTATAGTCCCAGCTGTTAGAAAGGGAGTATGCTGCTCACATTTTAGTGTTTTTTACACTGGGTATGTTTTAATACCTCTAGCTTCCTTTCCCTTTCCAAGTTTTCATAAATAAGCTTACTAATGCCAAAATTGCTACAACTGTTTCCATTATACACTCAAAAGTCAGAAAGAAACTCATTAGGCAAGAAGATCCAGGGTTGCCAAGCAAGTAAATTAACTGGATCTACATTATCTCTTAATATCTACTAGAGTTTAAAGGAGTCACATTCTGTAAATCTAAAACTGCTACTGTACCATGGGTTAATGGAAGGCATTGTCTTCTTGTTTCACTGACTTACACTTACCTTGGCTTTGTCTCTCATTGAGCCTTTTCCCAAGACAGAGATCTTGGCACCAGTCTCTTCTTGCAGCCTTTTGATTGTATTTCCTTGTGGTCCAAGGATTTTTCCCACAAAATTGAACTGCAGAAATTAAAACAAATTTCTAAATTTCTAATTACACATGGTTCCTATAAAGTATTTTCATATTATCTCATTTGATCTTCAACAACCAATAAAATTAGGTAGAATATTATCATTCCTAGTTTACTGAAAAATGGTTTGAGGCTGTAGCAATAAAATGAGTAGCCTAATTTATGCAATTAGAAAAGTGACAGTTCTGGAGCCCTTTCTGGTGGTGCAATGGGTTAAAGCAGAACACTGCAAAGCTAGCCCACTGCTCCTCTTAGCAGTGTACTGTGTCAATCAGCCTGTTCTGCTCCCCACTGTCTCTGGTGAAGCCTCTCTCTGCCCATGCACCTCTGGCCTGTACCCCAGTTCTGTATGCATAAATAAATCAATCTTAAAAAAAAAAAAAGAGAGAGAGAGAGAAAAGATGGAGAAGAACGAGAAAGCACTTAAAAGAAAAAATATGGTAGGGAATAAAATTATCTACATCCAGTTAATGATGATTTGTGTTGTTTCTTTCTTTTTTTTTTTTTTTTTAGAAATCAGGTTACCATTTTGATAGAACCCTTCAAGGTTCAACTTTTGTTTTGACTTGGAGCCTGAACAATATTTAAAAAGGAAATTCTTTTTGATAACAAAAAGATGAGCTTATTTCCTTCCTGGTTGGCTACAGCAAAACTAGCTGTTATTAACTATGTTTTAGGTATTAAAAACAGTATTGTAAGAATGGAAGAGAAGTTTCACAGGCTTGAGTTTCTGATGCTCCACAAGCCTATAAAATGGCTAATGGCTCTCATATCCACAAAGATGACTCAAAGAAGTGAGGCACTTTATGCTTACCTTAGGATACTGTTTGACAGGTATCAGTACCCGCTCCTTCAGTTTCATGTTCTTGTGAGAAAATAAATCCAAGTAATTCTCTTCATCATCCTTTTTTGAATCCCCTTTCTGAATTTTCTCAATTTCTGATTAGGACAAACAGAATTTAATTTATTTTGGTCTGGTAAATTTTCACATCTACTTTCAGAAGTAACATGGAGTACTGCACCATGAGATTAAACAATTCAATGGAATGTGCTTACTTCAGATATAGATGGGGTGAAAGCACCAAAGTCACGTGAAGCTAAAAGTTAAGAAGCTAAAAGCCTTCTTCCAGTAAGAGCAATTGGATCTTCCACCTCCATCTGAACGAGGCCTGTACACCAGATACACCCAAGTGTTTCTTTAAAATATTTAATAAAACTAATGGAGTTAAGTGGGGGAGAAGGGGATTAAAGATTTAAGAAAATTCTGCATCAAGAAAAAAAATAGCCTTACTGTGATAAAGAGACAAATGTCAATAATTTAAATGTACCATGGAGTTCCAATAAAGTTCCATGTGGCAGTAGCACTTTGGATATTAGTAGTCCTTAAATGTTTGAAAGATCTGATGCCTGAACTTACTCTGCCACTTATTAGTTGTGTGAACTTTAATTGCTTTGAATTCTCATTTCCTCGTTTGTAAAACGGAGGCATTATCTATCTTGTGAGGCTGTTATAAAGACTGAATAAAATAATTTATGTACAATGTTAACTACAGCCCATTTTTAAAGATGGGCTTACTATCCAGCTAACATTATCTAGTCCAAAGTCAATGTCCTAAAGGAGAAAATGTATGCAGGTACTTGTCAATGTCCAAGTTATGAGGGTTTCATCACATAAAACCCAAGATTTCCTATCATTAGAAAACTAAATGTCTTCCTTCCTTCACTCAGTGATTGCAAATATGTGAGTGATTCCAGTAGAGACGCAGTTGAAGAGAGGTACCGGTAAGATCATTTAACCACTATGGGAGATTTATTCAGGGTAAGGCACCTATCCTGTAAAGCACAGGAGATACAAAAAAGCAAGCAGATATGGTCCCCATATCCACTGTTTAAATATAATTGAGAATTGAATAATAAAATTCATTTAGCATAAAAAGCAAAAGACTAAGAGGCAACATGAGTGTTCAAGAAGGGCCAACTTCCATATATGGAAGAGGAAGGACTAAAGATACTCAATGACTACTAAGTATTAAATACCGTACAAATATTACTTTATCCTAAAAAATAACTAAAGGAAACCCACGGGGATTACAATTGAGACAGGAAAAAAAATGTACAAAATGATGTAAAAAAAAAACTGTTATAAAAAACAAAACAAAACAAAACTAAGGGAGTAGATGGTACTATTCCCCTTTCACAACTGAAATAGAGAGAAATCTGTCAAAAGCTGTTAAAAGTATCGTAATAAAAATTAAAACCCGGTCTTTATCTTCAAACCTCATTACTTTTATTACGGCCTTTCAATTAAGGGTTTGTTGGGGGGAAGCATTTTACATAAGAAAAGGCTGGTTTGGGAAATACAGTCTGCCCCAGATACTGCCATGTGTTAAAGACAACAGAAGGGCTCCGCAGTGCCTCACATCTCAGTTGCCGAATCTTTTTCTTTTTCAATTCTATTTCTTCCCTTTGCCTCACTTTTCTTGGAGAGCTAGGAGTAGGCTGCAAAGGGGAAAAAAGAAATCAAGGAGAAGCTCCCCTAAAATGGTTTACACTCAAGGCAAAAGTACTTTCTAGACAAACTTTTTTAAGGCTCATTTAAATGATCTTCAAGTGGCTCTCTGGAGACAGTGGGTGTCCCAAGAGTCAAAGAAAGAAAAGTTAAGGTGTAAACAACAGAGGTGACCAACTTGTTTTCTAGCCAGAATTTACAATAATTCTCTCTTCTCCAGTGTCTTCTATGTACTAGGAATTTTATATTTATTGTTTTTTGACTTTATAGCTAGGACATGAATTCAATAAAATCATGTAACTTATCTAAGACCAAAAAACTAATCAGTGAGAGGTATTTAAATTCAGGTTACTCCTAAAAGCAAATCCAACAGATCTGGTGACATTTCTTTTACCATCATTTGATCTTCCATTTTTGTAAGTGCTTATCACAACCAGACTGTAAGCGCCAAAGGATTGAGGACTATTTCCTAAATGTATGTTTGTTATCAGAGCAAAGAGCATGAGTTTTGAAGCTAGAAAGAACTGGATTTGATTTTCAGCTCTGCTACATGCTAGTGTGTGACACTGAACAAATCATTAAAACTCTTGATCTTCCCTTCTGACCTTAAAAAAAAATAATAATGAACACAAAATGTTTTTACTGCAAAAGTTGGGGAAAATTATATACAAACTTATCAAGTGGACTGGCTTGACTATGAACAAATTACCATGTACCTTCCATTAACTGAACTCTTGATAAGGGCTGCACTAACAAGACTGGTCAAGATTTCCTAACTAGGGCATCCAGAGACTGTTTCTCAAAAAGCAAGATTCAGACATTCCTCTAGACTCTCAATGTTCTTGGTTCATACCTCTAATAGCACTAGCCCTCCTTTTAATGATTTCTGGACTGCTTTCATCTTACACTGAGTATATGCCACTCTTAATATAGTGTGTAATACATAACGGGCATCTATAAACATTTATGAATGAAAAAAATGTACCATTAATACCCTCAACTTCCTTAACAATTCATATGACTATCATCCTCAAGCTTACAATATTTTGCCCCATACCTTTCTGACTCAAGTTTTAGAATCCTAAGTTTGGTAAGCTTACTAGCTTTGTACCCAAAAAAGCCATCAAATTATTTCTTTCAAGAGAACAAAGAGGTTTTTTAATAGTTCTTATCATGAAACTGAGAATCTAAAGAAAAGCTATAGACTAACCACCCCTTCCTCCCAAGACATAACCACTATTATTTCAGATACAATGTTGACTAAGGGTTGGATACTGGTTAAAAATATACTCTACAGGCCCTCCCTGGTGGCGCAGCGGGTTAAAGCACAGCACTGAGAATCTGAAGCCACTTCCGCATGAGTTCGATCCCCGCCTGCCGCCTGCCCCGGAGGAGACCACATGGCGAGCCAGACCTCTCCTGACCCGCCCGCTGCTCCCCTCAGCAGTGTACTTCGTCAATCTGCCTGTTCTGCTCCCCACTCTGTCTCTGGTGAAGCCTCTCACCGCCCCTGAGCCTCTGACCTGTACCCCAGTTCTGTATGCACAAATAAATAAATTAAAAAAAAAAAAAAACTCTACAATGGTTGAAGCACAGCACTGCAAGCTAGCCCCAGCCACTTCAGTGTGAATTCGATCCCTAGGCCCAGAGGTGATCCACAAGATATGGCAGACCTCTCCTGACCTGCCTGCTTGCTCCCCTCAGCAGTGTACTCCAATCTGCCTGTTCTGCTCCCCATTGTGTCTCTGGTGAATCCTCTCACAGCCCCTGCACCTTTGGCTTGTACCCCAGTTCTGTATGCATAAATAAATAAATCTTAAAAAAAAAAATACTCCAAAGCCTAAGTTAAAAGGTCTTTAAGGGGATCAATTTTCACATTGCAAGACAGAGGCAAGCCCTATCATGTATGGGGTGGCGTTGACGAAGAGTCTACCAATTGAAGGCACAATTCCGTTTTGGGCTTTTAATTTTTTTTGGTAAGAACTTTATTTTCTTCTTAACTGTGTATAACACACTTCACTGTTTTTAAATTCTAACAGTTCTACATGTATTTATCATTTAATTACATTCATGCATTTAATTACATTCAGGAGACCAGCAGCATAGTCAAGCTACAGACACTTTTGTTATAAGGATCCCTCAAATTATCTTTTCATAGCCAGTCACTTCCTTCAATCTATTCTCCATCTCTATTATTGTCTTTTTAAGACTATTAAATTAATGGAATTATACAGTATATACTCTTAAGACTGGCTTTTTGCACTTAACATAATTTGCTTGTGATTACAAAGCAACCTACAAAGTTGCTGCATTTAACAGTTCATTTCTCTTTAATGATGTGTACTATTTCATATGGTATGGATGTGCCACCGTTGATTCACCACTGAAGATATGTAATGTTTCTAGTGTTTAGTTTTTATGAATAAAGTCTCTATAAACGTGTGTAAATTTCCTGTGAGCCTAAGTTTAAATTCTTTCTGGGGTAAATGCCCCAAGAGTATAATTCTTGAGTTGTATGGAAAATTTTTTTTAAAAAGCTTTATCAGATATCTACATATCCTAACAACCTGTTCTTATTTATCAGATTCTACAAAAAAAAAAAAAAATTAAACTGTATATAGCATTACAGAACTTACTTTTTCATCTAAGATTTCTGAGTTCTCCATATTACGTATAGCCGTCATTTTCATTTACAGTATAAATATTTCATCTTGTGAATCTCATGCTCTCCAATTAATGATAGTGCACATCACTAAAGGCGCACCATTTATGAATGAGGCATTCATGAGCAAGTTTCATTGCGCATGTTCTTAAGAATGGTGCAGATGAATTTTAAAGGAATGTTAAAAGTTTTAGATGCCAAACTGTTACCCAAAGTGGTACCAATTCATTCTTTTAGCAGCAATGTTTATGACTTCCTTATAATTGGCATCCTCAAGTCCCAAGTCTAGTTTGACTTGATTTTATCGATACTGAGTTAATTTGCCAGTATTTTCATTATTTGTCTCCAAGTTTCTTCTTGTTTACTCTTTCAGTTAACTTTATGTATGATATGTCAAATTGGGAAAAAACAAATTTAGCTAGAATTAAGTTTGGAAATGTATTAAGACACACACTAAATATTCTATAACCTTAACACTACTAGTTCTTCCTCCTTATGCGCATATCTCCCCCCACCCAGCAAATTTCCCTTTTTTATTCAAGACTTCTTTTACTGACTTTCCTAAAATTCTGAGGTGACAATATGTAATCAAGCTATTCCTCACCTGTAATATTGAGATAAAAAATGCTTCTTACCTCAGAATGGCCAGGAAGATAGAATGAGGAGCATACTTCTATAAAGGTCAAACATTATTGTTATTGTTACAGTTATTCACCTATAGTTAAGATGATTTTTACTGCTTAGCCCATGACATTGGATACTATTCTAAAAGGGAGAGTAGGTTCTTTTTTAAAGCTGACTGATACTTGCGTATCAGAAACACTGATTTGTACATCTGTATCTTGAAATTAGTTCTATCACTGACCACTTTTCTAGGTAAATAACCACAATATTGGTGCAACTTGTGACAGCATTTGCCTCTTTCCTTACATTTACACTTATCTATTGAGTGTTCAAGCACTCTATTTCTCCCTCTGTGTGGATAGATGTCCGTGGTGTGGAGAATAACTAACATGATTTCTCATACTTTGTGGAAACCTCAGATGCCAGAACTTCTGGCCAAGTGTCTGTGATTTTATATTGTGGAGCATTCACTATAATCCTGAGGATTGCAGCTTTTTATAATTTTGGTGTGGCTGACCCAAGAAACAAAGCATTAACAGATTTTTGTAGAAATTACGATTCCAGGTCTATCTGGTGGCACAGGAATTAAAGTTTCAGTGCCAGCAAAGCAACTCCAGCCACTGTGACATGAGTTTGATTCCTGATCAGGGAACTGACCCACATGATGCGCAGACCTCTCCTGTCTCGCCTGCTGTTTCCCTCAGCAGTGTATTTCAGTCAATTTGCCTGTTCTGCTCCCCACTCTGTCTCTGGTGAATCCTCACTCCCCCACCCAACCACCTCTAGTCTATTCCACAGTTCTTGTATGCATTAATAAAAATAAATCTTAAAATATATATATATGTATAACACACACGATTCCACGAAACATTTTGAGATAAGGCTGGTGTCTTGAAAGAAGATAATTTCTTTGGCTTGATTTCCATGGAAGTTTGTCACAAACCTGTGTTCTGCTATGGAACATGAATATTTGGGTTAAGGAATAGTTTATCCTAATAAACAGCTAAACACTGTGGGCAGGAAAAAAAAAGTAACTATTCTAAAGCTTCAATGGACTTTGTGTGTAAAAATTTTCTCCACTGAATAACTCTAGAAGGTTTTGTGAGCATTCTTTCAAGATCTTCTCGTAATTGTTAATCTACTCAAAATAGTAACCATTTCTGACTCATTTATGACTTTTATTTTCCTAGTTGTAGAATGGATAAGAAGCATTTTATGTTTATGATAAATATTTAACACAGAACTAATATTTTTGTTTCAGAAAAAGCATGCACACACTGAATCCTTGTGGGTCTGCAAATGCATTTAATTATCATATTTGAATCTCACTTTGAAGTCCATATTACAGATTTAAATTTCTTGTAAATGTGTCAATTTTTTTTCCATTATGAAACGAAGAATTCATTCATCCTAAGT